>NC_087207.1:92271788-92274288 GCF_015104395.2 Macrobrachium nipponense
TCAAATTATTTGACATGAATTTGATCGTGTGTGGCGTAATTTGATGGCCTAAAAGGTTTGATGTCAAATTTTTTACTGATCTGATTTCAGTAGATATTTTTTGACCCAACGTCAAATAATTTGTGCGTGTGTGGTACCTAGCAATAATTTGCGCAAATTAGTTAGTGATTAGACATAATCTGAGGAGGACGTGCGCGGCTCATCGTCATCATGGCTCCAACAAAACATGAAAAGAAATTTCTTCTTGAGCTTATTGATGTTTATAGAAGTTTACCACAACTTTGGAACATTAAAAGTTACTGTTATAATGACAGAAATAAAAAAGATATGACATATGAGACTCTTCTACAGAAATTCCGTGGTTATTATCCGGAAGGGACGAAGGAGGAGCTGAAGAAGAAAATAAACTCACTGCGGACGAGCTTCCGAAAAGAATAAAAAAAATAAAAGTTCTTGAAAACATCGGGTTTACTAATTCTCAGTTCATTTAATAAAGGAGCATGACCAAATCGTTCACGACACAAATACCATTGCTGGGCCCACTTTCGTCTCTTTCGTTTCTGATTGCTCTTCAACGCTAAGCAAGAGCCAACGCTGTATATGCATCCATGATGACACTCGGGAGCAAAATGAAAATTTGATGAGAAGTTTGAGCGTGTAGGGCGAACGTCAAACCGTCAAATAATTTGACATCAAAAAATTTGACCAAAAATTTGAGCGTGTGTGGGCCGCTTTAGAAAACTTCTAAGTTTAAGAAAACGTCTAGGTTTAAGAAAACTTCTAGGTTTAAGAAAACGTCTTGGTTTAAGAAAATTTCTAGGTTTAAGAAAACTTCTAAGTTTAAGAAAACGTCTAGGTTTAAGAAAACGTCTAGGTTTAAGAAAACGTGTAAGTTTAAGAAAACTTCTAGGTTTAAGAAAACGTCTAGGTTTAAGAAAACGTGTAAGTTTAAGAAAACGTCTAGGTTTAAGAAAACGTCTAAGTTTAAGAAAACTTCTAGGTTTAAGAAAACGTCTAAGTTTAAGAAAACGTCTAGGTTTAAGAAAACGTCTAAGTTTAAGAAAACTTCTAGGTTTAAGAAAACGTGTAAGTTTAAGAAAACGTCTATGTTTAAGAAAACGCCTGGATTTAAGAAAACGTTTAGGTTTAAGAAAACGTCTAGGTTGAAGAAGAAGTCTAGGTTAAAGAAAACGTCTAGGTTTAAGAAAACGTCATGTTTAAGAAAACGTCTAAGTTTAAGAAAACTTCTAGGTTTAAGAAAACGTCTAGGTTTAAGAAAACGTCTTAGTTTAAGAAAAGTCAAGGTTTAAGAAAACGTCTAAGTTTAAGTAAACTTCTAGGTTTAAGAAAACGTCTAGGTTTAAGAAAACGTCTAAGTTTAAGAAAACGTCTAAGTTTAAGAAAACTTCTAGGTTTAAGAAAACGTCTAGGTTTAAGAAACCTTCTAGGTTTAAGAAAACGTCTAGGTCTAAGAAAACTTCTAGGTTTAAGAAAACTTCTAAGTTTAAGAAAAGTCTAGGTTTAAGAAAACGTCTAGGTTTAAGAAAACTTCTAGGTTTAAGAAAACGTCTAGGTTTAAGAAAACTTCTAGGTTTAAGAAAACTTCTAAGTTTAAGAAAACGTCTAGGTTTAAGAAAACGTCTAGGTTTAAGAAAACTTCTAAGTTTAAGAAAACGTCTAAGTTTAAGAAAATGTCTAGGTTTAAGAAAACGCCTAAGGTTGAAAAAAAAGAAACCGTTTTTCTATGTTTAAGAAAACTTTGTAAAGTTTTAAAAGAAAACTTCTAGTTTGAAGAAAACGTCTGTAAAAAAACCGGTTTGTGGTTTAAGGAAAAACGTCTAAGTTTCAAGAAAACTTCTAAGGGTTTAAGAAAACTTCTAGGTTTAAGAATCCGTCTAGGTTTAAGAAAACGTGTAAGTTTAAGAAAACGTCTATGTTTGAGAAAACGTCTAAGTTTAAGAAAGCTTTTAGGTTTAAGAAAACGTCTATGTTTAAGAAAACGTCTAAGTTTAAGAAAACTTCTAGGTTTAAGAAAACGTCTAAGTATAAGAAAACGTCTATGTTTAAGAAAACGTCTAAGTTTAAGAAAACTTCTAGGTTTAGGAAAATGTCTAAGTTTAAGAAAACTTCTAGGTTTAAGACAACGTGTAAGTTTAAGAAACCTTCTAGTTTTAAGAAAACGTCTAAGTTTAAGAAAACGTCTATGTTCAAGAAAACGTCTAAGTTTAAGAAAACTTCTAGGTTTAAGAAAACGTCTAAGTTTAAGAAAAGTCCTTTAAGTTTAAAGGAAAACGTTCTAAGTTTAAGAAAAAGTCAATGTTTAAGAAAAACGTCTAAGTTTAAAGAAAAAATGGTTTCTTAGGTTTAAGAAAAAACGGGTTTCTAAAGTTTTAAGAAAAAGTCTAAATTTGTTTAAGGAAAACAAAAAGTCTAAGTTTAAGAAGACTTACCTTTAGGTTTAAGGAAAAACGTCTAAGTTTAAGAAAACGTCTATGTTTAA
>NC_087207.1:92281788-92299482 GCF_015104395.2 Macrobrachium nipponense
GAGCACACACACTTCCATAGCAGTGTAACAGAAATGAATCCCTGATACATAGAACGTTCTTGTGAGCGCCATCAAGCACAGAAGAGAATGATTTCTGGTGACACGTTACTTTTTCATCTTGCCCTTACATCGGTGTGATATGATGTGAGCGCGGAGATATTTGGGCAACTTGAATCCCTGGTGACATCCAGGGCAGATGTTCTTCTGGAGCATAGAGCTTGACGTCCGGGAAGAACCTTCTCCATTCTCAGTCCTTTCATCGTCTTCCATTTTCATGAGGTCCATGGCAGGAACTGATGATGTTTTCGTATTGAAATTTGATCCTACTCCTTCTCCTGAGAGAAATTTGGCGAACTTGCAGTTGCTTCTGTTAGCAGCCAGGCAGCGATGCCCACCTCGCATGGAAGCAACAATTACAGGAACTGCTTCCCTTATCAATGTGCCCTTGCTCTGTTCTTCAGAGATTGCAGCTGTTCTTTCTGACTTGGAGGACTGATCAATGCTACCAGATACGTGTGCCATCGCCTCCTAAGACAGTCTGGGAAGTGCAAATCGCTAAAGTTCTATATTTTCGAAACGAGCAATGTACTTTGATATATATATATATATATATATATATATATATATATATATATATATATATATATATATATATATATATATATATCTATATCAAAGTACATATATATATATATATATATATATATATATATATATATATATATATATATATATATTATCAAAGTACATTGCTCGTTTCGAAAATATAGAACTTTAGCGATTTGCACTTCCCAGACTGTCTTAGGAGGCGATGGCACACGTATCTGGTAGCATTGATCAGTCTCCAAGTCAGAAAGAACAGCTGCAATCTCTGAAGAACAGAGCAAGGGCACATTGATAAGGGAAGCAGTTCCTGTAATTGTGCTTTCCATGAGAGGTGGGCATCGCTGCCTGGCTGCTAACAGAAGCAACTGCAAGTTCGCCAAATTTCTCTCAGGAGAAGGAGTAGGATCAAATTTCAATACGAAAACATCATCAGTTCCTGCCATGAAAATGGAAGACGATGAAAGGACTGAGAATGGAGAAGGTTCTTCCCGGACGTCAAGCTCTATGCTCCAGAAGAACATCTGCCCTGGATGTCACCAGGGATTCAAGTTGCCCAAATATCTCCGCGCTCACATCATATCACACCGATGTAAGGGCAAGATGAAAAAGTAACGTGCCACCAGAAATCATTCTCTTCTGTGCTTATATATATATATATATATATATATATATATATATATATATATATATATATATATACATATATAATATAGTGACGAAGTGCCAAGTATCTGGTTACTACACTTGCCAATCACAAGATAATTACCTCAAATCAGCCAGACACCTGAACCTTCATCACAGGTAAAATACGACTGAATACTCTAAAAGCAACAGTGATCCCTTAAACAACTTATGAAAATTGCAGAAAATCAGACTAAGTTCATTAAAACAGGTTTGGGGTAATCTTATATGTCATTAAATAAATTAAAGAGCATCATTCCATCAACAACTTTAAAATCCATGTATTTTCCTGATTTTAAAAGTCTAAATACTTCCCTGGTTCTAACTCACTTCAATTAAATTGAAGGAAAATAGCTCAATTACCACTATATTTCTACGTAAACAAAATTAAATATACCGATGAAAAAGAAAACACTTATAAATATTTTAAATACAAAAAAATTATTATTAAACTCAGAATTTATTAGTGAAATTCACAATCTCAGGGACATTTACAAAGGTTAATTAATTCTTGAATTAATTAAGTAAAATTAGATAAAAATTAATTTATCACAAAAAGCAAGAAAATTCATTAATCCAATTAAAATTCAAGTGTTAGGTAAAACAAAAATTTGGAAATTAACTCACAAGTGCTAAACAACAATAAAACTTGAAAAACATTCTAAGTAAATGCAAATTAATTCACAAGCGTTATATTCAATTAAATATGCAACAATCAATTAATGAAAACAATTAAAATCAAATTGTGAATGTAAATAAAAACATAGAAAAATGTGGAAAATAACAAAATAAAAAAAAAAACACTAAGAAAGCATTAATTACACAGAATATATATAAAAACACACTTCATTAAGAAAAATGGACAAAATACACAAAAAAATAACTTCAACAAGAAAAATGGATAGATGCAAAAAAAAATCACTTCAAAACAAATAAAACACAAAACATAAAAATTTGCAATGTGTAAAAAATGAAATAGTTTTACCAAACCACTGTACTAAATATATTTTAAAGTTTCTCCAAACTACTGTAACTCTGCTTATATGTTTCTCCTGCAGCTAGCTCCAAAATTCTACCATATTCAAACAATTCACAATATTTCAAAGAAGAAAAGGCGCCGTAACACACTTGTACAATGTTTGTTCAGATTCCACAACAAGTTCTAAGCAATATTAAATAACTCTAAGAAATATAAAATCTAAAATTTACGAGTGACCAATCATTCAGTATAAAATCTTTACGTTAATGTGAAATAAAAAATCTCTCGCACAGGAGAGAGCGAGAGAGAAAGAGAGAGAGAGATGATCTTTTGCCACGGGTTCAAAAGCTCAGAATGAACTACTTCTCTGTATTCATAAGGCAAATGATTATAGACCTCGCCCTAAAATAGTTTGGTTGAATGATTTTGGGAATGAAAGACAGCTAATATCGTAAAAATTCTCTTTGAAAACAATAAGTAGAGAGAGAGTGGGATTACAATCATAAATAACATTTATTATTACAAGATTTGAGGCAATAAAAGTGTTTTAAAATAAAATATAACTCCCAAAGATATTTCCGGATTCTCTCTCTCTCTCTGTCATATCAGTATATGCTTTACCACTGAATGACAGACTTCTCGTTTACTTTGAGATTTTGAGGGAGTTAATGTTAAAAGTTACGGCGAGAATTCATCAATTATCAAATTCATTTTGGTAAAGAACTCTCCATGTGATAACGTGGGTTGCATTTACGAAACAACGTGTAAAGAACTAATAAATTTATCGGTCAAGGTGATAGAGATAAAACGTTGGCTGCCAGAATTGGTGAACATAAGTTTTATGTTCTTGTGGGAAATGTGTCTAGCGCCCTCTTTCTACACAAGAACAATTCTGATCTCTCTACTGATTGGAACAATTCTAGGGAAGTATGTTTTGTTAATATGTTGTAAAAAGAAATATCAGAGAAACACGTCTGGGTCTAAATACTGGACCGTTGGATAGAATATAGAATTTAGGTCAAAGGCCAAGCGCTGGGACCTATGAGGTCGTGAGGTCCGAAATGGAAGTAGACAGTAGAAAAGTTTGGAAGGTGTAACAGGAGGAAAAACCTCGCAGTTGTACCAAGAGTCAAATGTTAGGAGAGGGTGGAAAGTAAGGCGGAAGAAAGAGAATATGATCGGAGGTACAGTGATAAATAATAGAACAAGTCACGTGTAACAATCCTGATATAATATATGAAAGCACATAGCGATAATTTGATGGATGCCCTTGACACTTCGAACCCTGGATCTAATGCTGGTTCTCATCAGTTCCTGCTCTTCCTAACGCTGGTTACCGGTTTAGATTAAGGTAAGGTCCGGAGAACTCTAGGCCTAGGATCAAGCTAGTCTGATGCCAGCACGGAACTTTGTATGAGGTCTCGTGTGGACCTCCTTTTGAATTACTGTAGATAAACCCGTGCTACAGAAATATGAAAACCAAGTCTCAACATAAATATTAGGCAGCTTGTAGGAACAACCAGCGGAGACGGGCCGCAGGAATGTAACTTGACATTTTATTCAGAGCTTCTCTCATCTGATTTCGTTGGCAATGGATGTTACGCACACGAGTCATCACACAGACTTACAACGATTTCTAATTGTGTCTTTTTCTTCGTGAATTGTCCTTTGTCGATGATAAAAGTCATCATGCCATATCCTAAGAAGAAAGAATATAAGAATGAGTCAGCCACAACTCACAAGACTCCTTTCGAACCCGAAGGTTGCATACTTGTTATCGTCTTTCTTTTAGACTGGTTTCAATAACAATCTTCCTTACATTGATTGTTATATATGAAAGTAGGTAGAAATTACGTCTTGGGAATAAAGTCCGTTAGGCCTATGCTGTTCACAGGGCCGGGAGGGTAACTTGAGAGAACATTAGAGAACTTGCAATTAACAGAGCCGGACTGTATTTCATGAAAACAAAGTGCATACCGACGTAAAAAATTTCGCAAAAAGATTTGTTTATAAAGAAAAGTGATATATTACCAATGCATTTATTCTAAGTGACAGTTACGACAGGTTAGCCTAATCAAGTAAGCATCTAAAATGCATAGCCTTATATCAGTTTCATTGGTAATGTTAACAAAAGTAACTAATTTCTACAGGTTTTCAAATACGTAACCATCGTTCGAGTATCGGTCTATTATTTTGATGACTATGAATCACATTATGAGTGAGCAAGGCCGGTGTAAGTAAAAATCAGCATAGGCCTACATGTAAAAATGCATTCCCCTCCTCTAGTAATAAACGCAGCAAAAGTGTAACATAACTTAAAAATGTATTTGTTAATCCATGTAATGGAAATTCAGAATCTATCTTTGTATGTGAGTCAATTTAACCTCAAACAGCGTAAAGATAATGAAGCTAGCAAGTAACGAGGAAAGGCTAAGCCTAACCGAAACTCCAAAAAGGTACTTTTTGATGAGCACTGTGAAGTTTATATGAGAAATACTGAGTTTCCTCAGTTGAGTAAGTTAAAGAAAAAAAAAGTCGAGGCCTAGTCCTATAACACGATGCTTATGAGAGAAATCATCATCAACTCTCTCTCTCATTCTTTGCATTCTTTCGTTACTCTGCTCCCTCTCTTTGCATTCGTTTGTTACTCTCTCCTTTCCTTTCTCTCTCCTCCAACACCTTGAGTATTTTTTCCCTTGAGTATTTTTTCCATCCATGGCCGCCCGCCACACTCAGACGCCAAACTACAAACTCAAATCTGAATTCCTTGCAATACCTGTTGTGGTTCGATGAATGATTTCTTATTCAGGGACTCCTCCGCCTTAATTTCTTCGCTGCACGGACTAAAACTGATGGGAGAGGCCACAAACCACTCAGTCCGACTAAACGACTCTCGACGACTGATGCAACTGGTGCCGCTGCAGTGGACTGTGGGTCAGCAATCCAACTGAAAGCGTACATCAGGTGATCATCGTACAGATATCCTCAAAATTCTCGTATGTGAATAAGACCATTGATTTTTTTGCGGTTGTATCTCTTGGGAAAGATATCAGACATATATTGTTGTATTTATCTAGCCAATATTGCATAATACTGAATGATTAATAGGTATGATTTTATGTACCCTATGAAATCGTTCTTGAAAGCCATTCACATCTGGAGATATTCATGCGAAGAAAAACCTGGCGTTAGTCTACACGTATTAGGGCTCGTGCCTTGGTGATAAGGCGCCCTATGAGGTAATGTTAGACTAGCGATAATCTATACGCTAAGTCGGTTGGTATTGCACTTCCATCTTCAATGGAGTGTCTGGGGTTTTGTAGATCACTTACGAAGTCGGTATTATCTTTACGACGATGTGTTAAACTCATGGTTCGGTGAGGTTCTTGTAGAAAACACTAAGTATAAAAAATTATATATTCTTCTGAAGTTTTACATGCTGAAGATCAGGTATGATTGTACAAGTCTTCTAATAACGATAGCTTGATCGCTTCTGCCAATGATGATGGCTAATCCTATTCCTCTACATGATAAAGCTTAGGTAAAGAGGTACAGGTCTTCTAATGACGATAGCTAACTCTGTTCTGCTTGTCTACCATCTCTGTTACAAGTTATGAAGGAACAGACAGTAGTTCGAACATATGAACATGCATACAAATGACATAGTTTCATACGAACACACAATCAAATGAGACACGCTACAGATCACGTAGGCGGTAGTTGTCTCAAGCAGGGGGCTTGGACTGTTTCAAAACAAATGAATGACCACAGATGACGGCATGTCAACTTAGCCTACATACTTATTGTATACGTCATCTTTAGCGTCTCTAGTCTGATCACATTCCTGCAAGCAATCTGGTTGACCTCTTTAGTTTTATTCTTTTATATATATGGACTAACATTCCATATTTTTATTATGTAAACACTTACATCAGCTCGGTCAGCTACCAAAACCAACTACTGAATATTACTCAAACTTGACTTGCATTTGACTTATAGGAGTGTGATACAGACACTATGTGAATATATATATATATATATTAGTAAATAAAAATTCATTGTGTACATGAATTGATTCAAGTAATAAAATATAAAACAATGATATTGGTAAATAATAGTGATCACGTGATATATAATGATACAGTTTTTTCACTTCATCTCATTAAGATACATATGCTACAGAAAATACTAATGTACTCTGATAATTGCATAGAATGAAGATTAACATGATAAAAATCATATTTTAACTGATAAAAAATTTCATATATGAATTGATAAAATTATTAATGTTTATGCTGATTGATTCGTTGATTTTTATGCTAAATGTTATATATCTGATTCATTAATTCATATACTAACTCATAAATAACTGCAGATATTGGTAAGAAAAAAGGTAACAGATTGATTATAGGCTACCTATTTTGTTTATACATATGTATATGGATTCATATAATTATGATTAATATATGTGCACTTTAAATAGATTCCTATTGCGTACACGCAAAGATATATTTAGATTCTGTTATTTATGATCATTTATATAAGAGATTCCTATTGCGTACACGCAAAAAATATATTTCGACTCTGTTATTTATGATCAATTATATATAGGATACATGATACTTTATATATATAGGATACATGACCGAGGTTATACTACTTCACTTTTAACTAGCGTTCGAACAACTTTTCGTTCATTACACAGTTCCAGACAACCACCTTTAGCCAAATGAAACGGCCTTTTTCAATGGTTAAAACAAGGGGAAAATTTGCCTGGGCGGGTCCAACGTTCTATTTTTGCGCTCATACTTATTCTCTGCATCCTAAGCTACACGATTACGTTCGCGATGAATAAAAAAAAACATCCCCAGCACGAGTCCTTCGCCAGCAAAGTAGAGTTGAATATCCTTCGGGTCGTAATTGTCGGAAGTATGTCCCTTTTTGTAGTCGATTCCGACAGCCGCCGGAGCATTCCGCATTAAAACGAGATTAACGACGAGATACGGTGTCGGTCGAAGAAGTCCATGAAATTCCTTTCACATTGTAGGCGGTTGTTACTTGACTGTAGTCGTCCGCTGCGACAAACGATTTTTTTAAGTTGCGATGTGAAACTCTCATACTGCAGGATACTGTAACCAGGTTCCATTAATCAGCCTGCAAGTGAAATTATACTTGTCACAAGGGCAAAGTAAATTCAAACGACATCCAAATACAGGGGAGGGGAGAGAGCCATTTAGACCAGACTTAACTCACATGAATTCGCTGATATTTTGGAATTCAAAAGAGTCCGCTGTACAAACTTTTTTATCCATGGCATTAACAATGAGTGAACCTATCCAAGTCTATGATTTCTTGTAAAAATATCCATAATTATAAAAAATAAATAGATATCATTACGAATCTCAAAGAAAATTCGATATTACTGGTAGTAAGTTACTAGACAAAGAAGTGGAACAAAACGGAGCTAATTGTAAGATTGCCAGGGAACATAAGAGTCAAAGAGAAGATTAATCATGATTCTATGTGCCCTAACAAAAGTTTCATATTCAATTTTCTCGTGCGCATCCTCTGAGGTTAACTTTTAAAACATTATTAATAGGTAGGAGATGCAACGAAAAACCCACTATGTAACTAATTTCTATATAAACTTTGGGTTTTTCAAGAAAATGTGACATTTTCCCATGAATGTTTTACTTGAATTGTAATAGGCTAATGTTGCAAGTAAATATTTCATATATACATATCCTGATACTTCTAAATGTCTATGAGGTTCAAAAAAAAAAAAAAAAAAAATTAATTCATTTTTGTTGTTATAGAAATTCTATTTGCTTATTTTGTTCATTAATTTTAAAATGATTGCAAGTCCTTAACTAATTGCATTACACACACGGATAAGAATATGTTATGTGGCCTGTCATGTGACCTATGAACCACATGTGAAGTTCATGAACTAAGCATTCCTTTCTCCAGTCAATCTGCTTTGCAAGCAGAGACGACACACAGATGAAGCCTGTGTAAGCAGATTATTGAGGTTAAAAGGAACAAATGCTGATACGGCAATGATGACGTCGTCACTTGGCAGGAGATTGCTCTCAGCCAGCTAAGAGTTACGTTACTTGCTGTAAGAGATACGACTTTAGTATTTTCAAATGATATTTTAGTGTTTTAATTCTCCACCCGCATGAGAAGAATGTCTGAAAAAAAAAACAGTACCAAAATTGAACAATATATTAGTTTTATGTTGGAAAACTGCATAATTGTAATTATGTTAAATTAAATATTCCTTTATTCAAACTGATGAAAAAGGTTTCCATACAAATTCTATATATATTATTAGCCCTGTATAAGATTCATATAGGATTATTTCATAGATAACATTTTCACTTCTAGACTTCCTGACTTTAAAATCTCTTTTATTTTATTTTATTTATTTTATTTATTATTATTTTATTTATTTATTTATTTATTTATTTAATTTTTTTTTTTCATTGACTACGAATATAAATCACCGGGACAGACAATATGTCAGTAGATTTTGGATATGTGTTTGAACTTTTAGCTTATTTGTCATTACTAAAGCGTTAAGTTAGAGTTCAAATCTTTACGCATATATATTTGGATATTTAATTATCTATGGTTACGTTTTGCTTATTGATTTTATCGTGATTCATTTTTATTATAATTTGTAACCTTCCGACTTCTTACGGAGTGTATTATATCGACTCCACTTGTATCCATATTTATTTTATTTTTTTATATTTATTTATTTATATATTTTTTATATATATATTTTGATAAATTAATGGTTGGCTTGAATATGTGGAAAAGTGTTCTGCGGCGTACCGTATAAGGCTACTTGCGGCATCAATTCTATAGATACAAGATATAAATGATAAACGTATTTAAAACCGCGAGAACCGCTATAATCCAGTTCGGATCCAACATCACGAGTTGTAACTCGTAAGACATTGACACTTCCTATTTAATTATCCGTTATTCTACCAAACCGATTGACTCTGGGTGATAAAATATATTATTGGTTTTCTTAATGGAAAGGAATTCACACAACGTGTTAAGGAGATTATTATTGATTTACACCACCCGAGTCAGATTATCATGTGTGAATTCCATGTTTACTGATTTAGCACTCATAAATATTCCTAACGCACTCATTGCGGGTAGTTTTTTGTTTTTAAGTGCTGATTAATTCTATATAACGTGGTCAAGGAACTATAAACACTAAGAAGTGGTTATCTGTCAGACTCGTAATTCTGTTAATAATTCTAAGTATATTCTTTCAAGGATTGATTTGGCACAGGATAGGCCCTTAAACTGACAGGTGTCTTAGTGTATCCCTTGTTTTCATGACACGTGTTACAATTAGTTATGTGCTTTTTATATCTGTAAGCATTGTAGGCCAGTAAAATAGTGATTTGGCTTTCTGTGACATAGTAGAGAACCCTGGATGACGGAATGCAACCAGTTTATGACGATTGGTATGAAAGAGATTATTACTACTACCTGGTCGTTAGTCATCTGCTGTGTTCTTCGGGTTTTCCTCGTCACGGACCTACATATAATATTACATTTGATTACATTATTCTGATACCCATACTTTAAATATACTTTTGCTTTAGGGTTTCTGCTCGAAGTGTTTATTGTTTTTGCCTAGCCACTGACCCTGTTTCCGTTTCGAAGTGTTTATTGTTTGGTGTTTATTGTTTTGCTTATCGCTGTTGACACTTGCTTTGTTCAGTTTGTAACAGTTCTGCGCTCCGACCCAGATATTCAATGCTCGCGATCTCTTGGGTTAAGGAATTTTCTTGTTTAGATACGGTTTTAACAATAGGCACGGATGTTTCTATATCTTTTAGTCCAATTAATGGTTCTTTGCTGTATGGTGCGGGATTGCGGGATAATGCGTCAGCTATGATATTTGCTTTCCCAGGTAGATATCTTATCTTGGCTCCAATAACCTGAATGATCATTTGTCACCGATTTCCTTTTGGGACTGTGATTAAAGCCTTTGAAAAACTCGGTAAAGGACTCATGTTCAGTAAGGACTTTATCAGGATAGCCATAGATTATGAACTTAAAATGTACTAGTGTTAAAGATACCTAGCCCTTCCTTGCCTATTACTGCATATTTACTTTCAGAGGGCTTTAGTTTACGTGAATAAAAAAAGCTATAGGGAAGAACTGTTTATCATATTACTGAAGTAGTATCCCTCTTACCCCTTGGTCTGAGGCGTCTGTTGCAATAAAAAAAAAATTCCTTATTTAAATCAGGGATTTTTAAGTTAGGTAAGCTGCATTATTCCGCTTTTAAGATATCGAACGCTTGTTGATGCTTTTTAGACCATAATCAATCTACGCTCTTCTTCGTAAGATCTGTTAAAGCAGCTGTCATGCTTGAAGAGTTACATATTTACATACGATTGTAATACCCACTACAGCGCAAAAGTGCTGTATCCCCCTTTTACGTTAATAAGTACCGGAAAGTTATGAATAGCCGACACCTTACCATGGACTACTTTTAAGACCTTGACTAGACACATAAAACCTAGATAAACATGTTCGGTTTTAAAAACTCACATTTAGAGATATTTTACTCTGAGATTATTTGTCTTTGTCTCTGTAGCACTAGCTCTACTTTATGTGAATGTACTTCTAAGGTATTAGAAAAGATTACAAGATCATCCATATAGGCATGTAGGTTATCCCCTAAAAGTCTCCAAACACTATATTGTAATTGGGGTGCAACGTAAGCCGGAGGAATACGTAAAAATTGATAATGTCCCCTGAGTGTGCTGAAAACGGTGTATGAGGTACAATCACTTAGGTAATGGTATCTGGTAAAAGCCTTTAAGTAAGTCCAAGTTGGTGAAAAAAATTTATTCTAACCTAACAGAGATAAGATGTCGTCGGTACATCGCACTGGAAACTATCGGAAGTCGTTTCCTTGTTTAAGCGACAGAAATCTACGCAGATACGCCAAGTCCGATCTTTTATGGCATGACGTTTGAGGGAAAAATTATATGGGCTTATTTGATTTCCTAATGGCTCCTATTACTAACATTTTTCAACTTCGTCATTTATCTCTATTTTGAAATTTCATTGAGAGTCTACACGAAGGTACGTATATAGCTTTATGTTTGTCTTTAGACCGTTTTGTGTTAAATTACATCCGTTTTGTTCCAGAGATCAACTCGCAGTGGAGAAACTTCCTGGTATTCAGGTAAAAGATAAAAAAATTTCTGCTGAATCACCTCTGCTTGAATGACTTTACGGATATTACTTTAGATAGATTATCAGAGAGATTCATCTACGACTGGTTGGGCGGGATTAAAAATTAGCAACAATAAAAAAAAAATGCGATCTTTATAACTTCCGTATCCACGATATGTACACTTTTAGGGCTTTGTTCGCGGAAATCGTTATATTTCAGAGTGTCGGGAAGGATTAAAATTTCATTTCCCAGCAAAGTCTTTTTACACGCACTAAGACATTCGAGGGTGCATGCTTCTCGAGATTTTGCGTGCAAAGTGCGACTGCGGTTGTGGGAGAATTCTGTTGGGTCATTTGAACAATGTTACGATTTATGAGACAAATGTATAGTTCCTTTATATAAGGTATTATTTGTTTAACTGTCTCATTTTTGTTCAAACGGATTTTAATATGTTTGAAGGTTTATAGGATTTCCCTTTGATAAACACGCCTTATTTTGCAGGATGTAAGATAATATTTTGTATACCCCTAGATGGATCTTACAATTACACTAGATACAGATCAATGTTTTTTATAACTATAGAGGTATCTGTAAGCGCTCGCTTATCCGGACCTCTCATTAGGGAAGTTCGAACAACAGACGGTGAGTCCGTAAATATAAGATATTACGTGTACTAAAGAAATAAAACAAGATATTCTAATTTTTACGGCGCGTACAGTTGGGCTTAATCCACCACTATTTATTATAACTTATGTATTAAAAAAAAAACGAAAACCTGCTCTGATTACTTTATACGGTCGTGTGTTTCATAGGAAAAATCCTTTTTAATTCAAAAAGATATCGGTATCGCTTTTCCCCACTCTGCTAGAGTCGCTTATTGTGTGGAATTTGCTTTGCTTTGAAAACTTCGGCAGTTTTTGACTGACCTTGACCGCTTGACTAGGTGACACAGTCACCGAGTTTGCTTGTTTGATTCTGAACGGGCTACTGTTTCTATTTCTTTTTGTAATAATTAGGATCCTTCTCTTTATTACCATCGGCAACGTATTGTGTGTTTTTAGCATTATGTTGCTGGTTACGTATAAAGCAATGAATGACGAACTATTAGGAACTGAGCGATTACTAATTAAGACGAGTTATCTCTACTGCATTCAATCTTAACTGTTTGTACTTCATTCTTTGCTAAAATTTGAAATAGTGAGGGATCCTGGTCAGCGCATTTAGCCTGATGAAAGTTTTTTATAGGCATGTTATTCCTTGCAATCCAGCCATATTTTTAAAGTTAAGTTGAGTCATTGAGGTTCGATATTTTATATAACTCAAAAAACTCAAGGCTAAAACTGCGATCGGGACTTTGCAAAGGAGCATTTATTGTCATGACCCGAAATAGTGTTACCTCTAATTTATATAGATTTGTACGGGTGTTCCACTTGTTTTTTGTGTGTTTTCTAATATTAGGGCTCGTGCCTTGGTGATATAGTTATAGGCCAATACCGACGATTTTATAAGCATTTGTTAAAGTATCTCGTCGAGCTTTTGGTGGTATTATGTGTTTAATAAAACGGTGCTGCGGTCACCTTCCAAACTGTAGAACGAGTCTGAGAGGGGTCTACTTCCTATATACGTATACTAATCTACGCCTGCACGACCATTCACAGCCCTTCGCAGTGACAGTGATGACAACAAGACCTACAGGAGAACCCTTTCGTAACGCCACTTACTAGTAGCAACCTAGGTAGAAAAGGCTACTTACTAATAGCAACCTAGATAGAGGAACGCCGCACACTTTGAAAAGCAAGAGTGAAATTAAGAGACCAATGTCCTAAGTGAGATTACCTCAACCGAGACAAGAATATATCAACCTAGGTCTATAGACTTTGATGTCAACGTTACTAGACTACAAAACTGCAACCATCGACCGCCCCCACCCCCTGACCAAGACGCATACTTACTTCATTTAGAACTTAATTGCCAAGTAATAAGTAAGCCTGACCCCCCAAAATAAGACTTGGAATCGAGTTAAGAATTGACTCGATTACAACATGAGAGTCGATACTTATCCGCACCACAGACTCTTTACCGATTACTAGAAGGTTATTGAATGTCACAGAAAATGGGATCGAGCGCGCTACCCGGTACTAAGAGGTTAACTATGCAAACATACCGAAATATTTATCGCTGCCATTCCGTTAACACTGATAATTAAATTAATACCCACACACCCATTAGAATATGATGTCTGCGTTAAATGTGATAACTCTAGCGGTTTTTTTTATTATTATTATTATTGTTCGATAAAGTTTTCTTTCTGCACGCTAATTTACCTCTCACTTGTAATGAGAGGGAATAACGAGTTCCCTTCGTAATTTCGTTGAAATGAGCTAACATTAATTTACTAAATAATTAATTATATAATTAATTGATAAATTAGCCCCCTGAGAAAACTCGTGCCTCTAGAAACGACGTGAATAACTTCCAAAATAGTCTTATCAGAGTAATGAAACAGAAAGGTTGAATCAGATACAATAAAATATATTGATATTCAAGATTTAGCATAATTGTTGAATTCAATTATAAAATGTAAATAATCTAATTTCTTCATTTTATATTTTTTAGGATGAATACAGGAAAGGAAATAAGTTTTGTTACACAGCATGGAAAATTTACTTAGATTTATTAAGTAACAGTAAAGAAAATGCATAAATAAAATCAAAGATAATTAGCCAGAAGAAATGTTCTCCAGAGTAGGACATATAATTTCATAATCAACAATCCAAGCTATTCCAACCAAACCGTTTAAAATCACCTATGGTCGTAGAAACACTGACACATTCTTAGGAATCTCCTCGTTCTCATACTACAAAGCTCCGTAAGGGGGTAGTGCCGTCTGTGCACCTCATGCGGTGCACTGTAGGCATTACTTAAGGTTCTCGGCAGCGTGCCTACGGCCCCTAACTGCATCCCCTTTCAGTCCTTTTTACTGTACCTCCTTTCATATTCTCTTGCTTCCATCTTACTTTCCACCCTTTCCTAATAATTGCGAGGTTTTCCTTCTGTTACACCTTTCAAACATTTTATTGCCAACTTCCGTGTCAGCGCTGAATGACCTCATAAGTCCCAGTGCCTGGTCTCTGGCCTTAATTCTATATTCAATTCAATTCCTACGAAGAAGCGAAAGAAAAAAAAAAGGAAAGAATTCCCAACAGAAACTGTGAAATAAATGTAGCACAAAGGAACCGAGCGACAATTGCAGCAATGGAAAGTCTGCAAAGAGAATTGCAGAAGCCAGAGGAGTTCTATTTGAGGTAATTACTTGGAGGAGGACTCCCCTCCCCCTCCCTTCTGGTTCAGAAATACACAAACGGGGAATTTTGGTGATCATGTTGATTGTGCTCTTTGAATATATCATTTCCGAAGAACAACAATTGTTCCGTTGTCATTCTACGGTTCTGAAATGTATGTACCTTCAACAATGAAATTATCATTTGTATTATTCAGAAGAGATGAACACTAATCATATGGAACAAGCCCACTAATTCAAACTTGAGGAGGCAGATGTTGGAATTATTCATCTTGAGAACAAAAGTAGTAGGGAATCTCGCGACGTCCTAACGACGCTACAGAAAACATCGGTCTAGAGTCTAGACCCTGAAGGTGTTCTTTCATTGTGATGTGATTTCTTTGAAGACTCTTTGTACCCTGGTCTTTACGTCTCGTCATTTTTTGTCTTTCCCTACTCGTTCCTAGGGCATGGTATAGCAGAATAAACGCAGAGCGCTTGTTCTCTCTCACGTCATAAGGGCGCCTTTTTAAAAGAGTAACTGAAAGCTAGATACACAAATCTTTAGGGGAAATGTTACATCAACACAATGGTAATTCTAATAAGTATACACGCCAACTTCATAAAACAAAACTCAATCAAATTTCATAGGACCAAGATACACTTGGATACCAAACACGGAAGGAGGCAGATGAGAAGAGGAAATTGGTGAAAGAAGGAGCATAGGAATGAAATGAAGGCCGGAGCTTCAACGAAGCCATTTGCGTCTCACGGCTTATTTTGGGTGAAATGACAGTTTGATGATGAATTAACAAGTAATATTCAGTTATTATTATTCATTATCATATCATATCGCACCATTGTTCTACTCATTGGAGTGCTGTATCGTTTGCTGTCTTTAGATCCATGTCTGAACAAATGGGCCCTAGTGGATAGCTACACGAGATGTGATTCATATTTTGGATTGGTTCCCCACAGGGGCATTCAACACCATTTGTGTAATCCCATCTCTGGAGGTTATCCCCTGTCCTACCAACATTTGTTCTTCCTCTATTCAGGGTGACCCATTTCTTTCTGGTGCGGGAGAATCCACAGGGCAGGTCTATACTAGTCTGACTGTCGCTCACTTTATGTATTTCTGCAATCTGTATTTTGATAGGTCTGGGGTCTCTAGTTCTTTCCCTGTCATGAAGCTCTTACGTGATTCCATACGTCTTCTTGTTTCACGATGGTTGTAGAGTGGCTGCCTGGGATCATTTGCTTGTTTGGACTTTTCCTTTCTAGCTATGGCATCTCAATGGATATCAAGTGGTGCGATGTTGGCTAGTCTATACAAAGCTGGCAGTGGTGTTGCTCTCAGTGTGTCAGTGATTAGTCGGCAGGCTTTATTTAGCTCGATATCCACTCCTTTGGCGAGGCTTGATCTTTCCCACACAGGAGCACAATATTCTGCAGTGGAGGAACATAGCGCTATTTTTATTATTATTAAGAAGAAGACGAACCCTCTTCATATGGAAGAAGCCTACTGGGACCAGTGAGCAGTGACTTGAAATTCTAGCTTCCAAAGAATATATAGCGTTCATTAGAAAGAAGTAATAGGAGGCAAAGGAGAATGCAGAGAGAAGAGGTCACACTTATGAAACAAGAAAATGATAATAATGAATCAACAAACAGATAAAAACCCGACACTTCGACTTAAACATCTTACAAAAGCTCTGTCTTGGTGAAAAAATCAGAAGAAAAAGTTGGAATTGACTTCATGCAATCACGGTTCGCGGGTTTCATTCAAAGTTGGAATTTTAACCAGAAAACCTTTGTTTGCATTCACGAAGAGAGGAAGAGGAGGAGACCTTCTTCAATCTCTTACTCTGGAAGGAGGAGGAGGCAGAGGAGGAGGAGGAGGAGGAAGAGGAGGAGGAGTAAGAAGAAAAGTTGTTGACTAAACCGATTCCCCTTACTTTTATGCTTTCGTTTCTCTAACAAAGGGATCTCTCCTATACTTCAGGAATCTAAATTTACTTCCGAATGAAAACGAGATACTTTTATGCATTTGGGAAACGACGTGTCCTTGAAGAAAAAAGTCCATTTGCATATATTTTCCCTCTCCGGTAGTCCGGAGTTCGATTCTCGGCTCGGCCACTGCGGAATCAGAGGAATTTATTTCTGGTGATAGAAATTCATTTCTCGATATAATGGGGTTCGGATCCCACAATAAGCTGTAGGTCCCGTTGCTAGGTGACCAATTAGTTCCTAGCCACGTAAAAATATCTAATCCTTCGGGCCAGCCCTAGGAGAGCTGCTAATCAGCTCAGTGGTCTGGTAAAACTATTATATACTTAACTTTTCACAAATGCATAATCTCGATGGCAATGGCAAATTAGCGAATCAAACACTTGGTAGTACTGCATTGAATTGGAGCAAAATAGATATGAGAGAAGCTTTCTAATATTGGTGATTTTCTGGTGATAAAGTCTTCGAAGGCAAGGCCGCAGTCTAGTCACTAAGTCCATTAATAATAATATTGCATATTCATAAATAACGGTAAAATAAATCGTCTTTTGCCAGTAACACTATTTTACCACAATGCGTAGGAAATGATTTATAGGAAATATTTTTAAAAGAAAGCTTACTGTTCCTGGAAGGTGTAAACAACTTTTAGGATAAGTGGCATTCCGGCCCTGAATATGGTCATTCATTCAAGGACCAGGTGATGGTCTCACTTGATTCATAAAATTCCTTTGAATTGTTACCACAGTTCATAGCAATTGATTTCGGGCTGATAGATTTCATTGCTTGGTGTTGAAGGCAGCATTGTCCTTTAAATAATCATAATTTGATATCTAAAAAACAATATTTGATATACAGATTCTTTCATTCCTGGCGTATCTTGCTCAGCAGAGACGATCGTGTAACCATTTT
>NC_087207.1:92299982-92319982 GCF_015104395.2 Macrobrachium nipponense
TCGTGTAACCATTTTGATGGCTATGTGTACCGAATGAGTAACATACCGTCCACTGTTTAATACGATAACATCGAAATACAGTTCGGACGTAGCCAAGATTGTGTGATAATGCTGACGATGAAATACAGTAGACCATTATAACTGTGCAAAGCTGCTGACTCATGCAGGACATTAACATATCGAAGCTTATTCGTGTTATATGATGCGAGGATTTGCATTTATCGCTGGAAATCAGGATATGAATGTGAAGGCGTATGAGAGAGAGAGAGAGAGAGAGAGAGAGAGAGAGAGAGAGATTTTGGTAGCAGTATTTCGACTAAATAGGGATAGTTGATTTTTTATATTGTCCCTCAAGGTAACCAAAATCATTAATGGGACCTCCTTTGTCACAAGAGACATCATTAATATCCCGCAAGTTTGAGAAATATTCATAAGAATAAGAGGAGGTTTAGTATGATCATTACAAACTTACACCACGCACCTCTCTCTCTCTCTCCATTCCCTGCTGGAGGTATACTGTGTTTTTTTGTTTTCTTAATCACCAAATGAGCAAATATTTTATTTTTTACATAATTATTTTGTTAATTTATTTTTTCATTTTCAATAAGTGTTCTCATCTTTCTGTACTTCACTTTTCCTCCTCTCACTTCTTCCTAATGAAGACCATAATATTCTTTGGAAGCTTACATTTCATATCAGCGGTCCCTGTGGTGGACTTGTTCCATATGAATAGGGATCATCGTCTGAATAATAATGGAAAAGATCTCGAATTTCTTGTAGTTCGTGTGAAATTCAAGATGGGATATTTACGTAAACATCCTCTCTCTCTCTCTCTCTCTCTCTCTCTCCTCTCTCTCTCTCGCCTCTCCATCCTCTCTCTCTCTCTCTCTCTCCTAGGATATATCTCCCTCCATCCCCAGTGCCCTTTCTGCTGAGAGGATTGAGAGGAAAAGAGCAAACGGAGAGACCTTTTCCTACATCCTTCTCGGAGACGGAAATCCCTCAGGAATCCTCTTTTTCCTTGGCAAAGAGAGAGTCGGGTTTAGTTTCTTTTCTTCTAAGCAAGAGACGGTGAATGTTTTAACCATTGTTGTGGTAAATAGTATGCGTATTGTTATTTCTTATAAAATCTTCCTTTCCCTTGAAAAGAACAAGTAATATAGTTTGTTGTCTGTGTTCCGATGATATCATATTCTTCTTCTTTTCCTTGTTTGAACTCATTCTTACCTACCCTAAGTCGAGTTTGGAACATCGAATTAGAATAAACGAATTATATGCTCAGAAAAAATGTTTACATCTAGAGAAACATGTCTTCAAGACATCCTAATCCGATTCTCTGTGAACCACTAGTTTTATTATGGACGATCTTTATGAACACATTCTGTGAGCTGTTACTGAACAGTTGTTGACAGTTAGACAATTTACATAAAACGACATAGAACTTGATCGAAATAAACCAGACCGATATTTTCCTTAGGAAATCGCTGACAACAGCTTCAAAGCCTTCGCGTTGTGAGAAAAAAAAAAATAATGACCACAACGAAAGCTAACGAAACGAACTGAAATCTCCGATAGAACAGATGCATCACTAATGGCGCATGATAATAATCACAGTACAAGATGCTATTTCCTATGAACTAGAGGCGGCCTTGACAGAGGGTGACTCATTCAAAGGGACATTCTGCTTGTAAGTTCGGTCACAGACAGACCGAGTTGCCAAACTTGGACATCTTGGTTGACAAATGCCACATCTAAGTTCCTTTCAAGTCGATCAAACTAATTTTGGGGGCCATAGTAACACAGGGCCAATTAGTCAAAGTTGCAGAGAGCTATCGCTATCGGTTTCCTTCGGCAAATTGGCCAATTAAGGAAACTTCTGGTTTTGAGATAATGTAGGTGATATTAATAATAATAATAATAATAATAATAATAATAATAATAATAATAATAAAAATAATAATAATAATAATAATAATAATAATTAGCCAGTAGAGAAAACTCGTGGTTTTAAGACAATAAAGATAATATCATCAATTATAGTAATAATCGTTCTATATCATCATCATCTCATCTCATCATCTCATCATCATCATAATATATAAAATAATAAATAATAATAATAATAATAATAATAATAATAATAACAACTTGGGACTGCATGTTTGTATTGGAAAAGGTTTGGGGGAAACAGATGCCATAACTGACTTTATAAAGGAAAACTCTCTCTCTCTCTCTCTCTCTCTCTCTCTCTCTCTCATCCTACGAGTGTGCATGGACTATTGTGGGCAAAGTGGCTTAGTATTTTGAACACCAGATTTTACTGAAATCATATTTATATGAGATTTAGTGGGGATTTTCACTCAGTAGGATTAATATAAATCGGATTCATTGCGAGCTTTTCATCGCAGTAATGTTTTTGTGGTTTTATGAAAGAAGACCTGCAGATGACGCTATGTTGGGCTGAAAGGAAGTTATTCATATTTTGTAAGATAATCTTAGTACTAAGTTCATTGTTGGAGTAATGCGTATTATCATCATCATCAACATTATTATTTTTTTTATCTCACCCATCCTATTCAACTGGGTGGTATTTATAGTGTAGGGTTCGGGGTTGCATCCTGCCTCCTTAGGAGTCCATCACTTTTGTATCAGTACGCTTGATAACGTCAATACGTATAGGTTAACGAAACAACTGTCGCGTGTAAAATTACTGGAGTAAATGAAAGAACCCCATTACGTGTCTATTAGTAACCTGCACAATGAAGTGAAGAAAATAATTAGAAAATATGAAGCAATTTCAAAAAAGCTGGTTAACAGTGAAAAAGCCATTCTATTCAATGAATGTTGTATCCGTGAAAAATTGTGCCCTAAAAGTAAGTATATATATATATATAATATATATATATATATATATATATATATATATATATATATATATATATATATATATATATATATATATATATATATATATATAATATAAATATAAATATAATATATATTTATATATTATATATATATATATATATATATATATATATATATATAAATATATATATATATATATATATATATATATATATATATATATATATAATATATATATATATATATATATATATATATATATATATATATATATATATATATATATATATATATATAATTTTAACAATGCTAATATATCTGTACACTGAACCCAATGAATTATGGATTACCCATGAAATCCAAAGCAAATAACAATTTCGGCATCAATTATAACAGGGATTGTGTAATTCCGTTTTATGGAGCTATATCCAGAAATATTAATGAACAATTCTGATGAATGTTTACTGTTTATTTCATGACAGCGATTGCCCCTCTATTGACGACACAACAACAAAGAGATCAAGGTTAACTTTGTCGGTATCATCATTTCCGAAATAATGATCACCGTGATGGCTCCATCTTTAAATTGAACTGTAAATATATTGTTCCTCTCGTCTTTATTGCACACTGCCTATCATTATCTTGATAATAATATCGCGTTACTGAGTATGCATATTGTACCATTATAACTATTTTTGCTTTAAATATCAGTTATCTAATGCTTGTTATGCCTCCTTCTTCGAGATTTCATGTTTTTTGTAGCTTTCTTTAGAAAACTCTAAATCTCATGTTATCTTTCAACATCGGTTAATTTATGCAAAACTTGAATGTAACTAAAAGTAAAGGGTTCCATTGGACATTTAAATTCATTGTTCATGAAAAATGTTCTAAACAGGAAAATAAATGTAAATCCCGTGCTATCTTTTAACATCTGTTTATTTCCGCAAAACTAGAATGTAAATAAAACCAAAGGGTTCCGTTAGACAGTTAAATTCATGAAGATTTTCATTGTTCATGAAAATATGTGTTCTAAGCAAGAAAGGCAATTTGTATTGATAAATTTTAAAAGCAGACATAGATAAAATACCTTGCAACAAATAGAAGAAATTTGGTATTGGAATCGAATATAATAGGTTAAAAATACATTGCGGTTTGGGTTATTGATTTTTCTTACTTTCCTCGGTTTATCATCGGAAGGGAAATGGTTACATTTTCAATATTATAATATATCAAATATATAATCCTCCGAGTCCTCGTGTACTTGTAGCAGTTGCCGAATAGTGAATGAATCATGATGGTGTTATCAATATTATTTTTCCATTTTCTAGCTTTCTAAACTCTTCCTCTCTCCTTCGTCTCTCTCTCTCTCTCTCTCTCTCTCTCTCTCTCTCTCTCTCTCTCTCTCTCTCTCTCTCTGTTAGATGTTCAGTATATCACGGATATCTAGAGCCTTTCCTTTTAATCACAGAAACACGGAAATTAAACGGACGTAGGCGCTTCCAGTTTTCATTCCGGAAGTGTATTTTTTTCTTCCATGCCTGGAAATTTTTTCGAGGAGGAAGGTGTGCTTCCTGACGTCATTATATATTTTGACTGCTACTTTTTTTTTGTCGTAAATACGAATTACATGTATGTAAAGGGAAATGTATGCCCTGACTGCTGTAGAATGAAAAGTATTGAAGTGTTGAAATACAGATTTAAAAAATTGAATGGTGTTCACTTTAATTTACTTGTTTGTATGGCAATTGGACCAACGGCTTTGCGTGTGACTTTCGAACCGCGTCGAGAGTGAACTTCTATCACCAGAAATACACAACTCTAAACCCTGAGTGGAATGCTCGAGAATCGAACTCGCGGCCACCGAGGTGGCAGGCCAAGACCATAATGATCACGCCACTGAGGTGCGTTCATTTAAGTGTAACTGGTCATACAGCGTTAATCATAATGGGAAAATTCGTACACAAGAAGAACCGTTTCAAGAATTCTATCACTCGGTACTTGTTTTATATTAAGCATTTGGGCAATTGTAGCCAATATAATGTCCTCTGATCCATTAACAATGTTTGTGGTTTCGTCTCTCTGTTGAGTTATTAGTTTCTTCGTCATCCAAGTAATGGTTGGCATCAACTTATTCAATGGTGAATGATGCTTAAAGATGCCTTGAACTGGAAGCTCTTTCTATGCTCTTCTGGCCAGACTGATGACAGACCCTCGTTTATTAACGTTGAAATCGACAGCGCGATGGATGGTGGGAGTACGGTTGAGTGGATGACCAGGGTCTGAATGGTTTTCCCAGATGGAGGAAGTTCCTAGAAGTCTAAGAAAGATCAGTGATCATTCCACTGCATAACCAATGATCTTACGTAGTCTTCCACATTAATTTTTTTCTTTTTTTTATGTAAGCGAGATCTCTTCTTTCTGTATTTCCCTTTACCTCCTCTTGCGTCTTCCTAATGAACGCCTTATTCTCTGTAAGCCTGAGTTTCAAGTCAAGCAATGCCCCAACCCCACCCCCGTCATGACTATATTTATGACCAATGCACGGAAATCTATCATCTAATGTTAAAACACCTATGTCTTACCCACTTTTCTTTTATATTTCTCCTTCTGAATATTTCTACATCTCTCAGTATTTGTGTCTCATCCTCACAGCATCATGTATTTGCCTGTTTACTAATCTGGAAGACTACACATGTTTGCAAACTGCACTACTTTTTATCAAGAAGTCCAACTACACATACAATTTTGTTCACTCAGCAATCTAACAATAGTAAACAAAGACTTCATGAATAATCCCTTAGCTAATTTCTGAATGGGATGCAGGAGTACGACTGCACAATGTAGTAGGACTCCCTCCCTACAAGTGGCGAATCAACGGGGTATCCTAAAGTCTATTTATCAATCCTCAGGAAGGCTACACCTCCCAGTTGGGAAATTCGGGAGACGGTTGGCCTTTTAAGAGAGTAAAAGGTTTTAATTCGATTATAATATTACAATATCACATTATGATTTGATGATATGTAATTCGAGAGAAAAATATCGATTGATTCTCTCTCTCTCTCTCTCTCTCTCTCTCTCTCTCTCTCTCTCTCTCTCTCTCTCTCTCTCTCTCTCTCTCTCTCTCTCTGGTGATTATTTTGGTTAATGGAATTTCTCTCTCTTTCAAATTGGATAATGTACTATGGCCCAATTACGAATGCTGTCTACGAGCTAAGTTCATGATTAAAATAATGTTCCAACTCTGTGCTTGTTTGAGAACCTTTAATAATTTTTTTGCCGTTTTAGCGAGACTGGTGTGTGTGTGTGTGAGTGTGTGTGAGTATATTATGCTTCTGGATTATTGTATTAGATGCTCGCGTATGTATTACACACGATTACAGCCAACACCAGAACATTATTCAAATTCCATTCTGCCTTCTCATATCGTGAGAAATTGAACGATGATTACACTTTTTACGATGCCGTTAAAGAGGACAATTACTACGCCACTGCGATCTGGAAGACCAGGAATTCGCTCTAAACGGCAATAAAATTTATAGAGGAGGGAGTAAAAAAATTATGGAAGATTCCCTCCCGTTTCAATCAAAAGAGAAAGACATATCCAGCTGTTTCTTACTCCCAAAAGCATTCTTCACTTGTTTTTAGAGTCTGTCACGTCTTCCTTGCGCCTTCCGCGCTGTGCGTAGTGATCAAGACTGGCCTCTTGTGATCCTATTCACAAGTAAATGGCTCATTACAGCAGTAAAGTGTAGTTACGGTTCGACGTAGTAACTGAAAGGAGTGATTTTAATTAGCAAATGTTTGCAGTTACAGTTCGACACAACAAACAGAAAGGAGTGGTTTTAATTAGCAGGAGTTTGCAGTTAAGGTTCGTCATACTAAACAAAAAGGATTGGTTTTAATTAGCAAATGTTTGCAGTTACGGTTCGACACAACAAACAAAAAGGAGTGGTTTTAATTAGCAGGTGTTTGCAGTTAAGGTTCGTCATAATAAACAAAAAGGATTGGTTTGAATTAGCAAATGTTTGCAGTTACGGCTCGACACAATAAACAGAAAGGATTAGTTAAAATTAGCAAATGTTTGTATTTACGGTTAGACACAACAAACAAAAAGGAGTGGTTTTAACTGTAAAATGTTTGAGGTTACGGTTCGACACAATAAACAGAGAGGAGCGGTTTTAATTAGCAAATGTTTGCAGTTACGGTTCGACACAATAAACAGAAAGGAATGGTTTTAATTAGCAAATGTTTGTCTACATACATTCTATTTCCTTCACACCCTTAGATGAAAGAGGTGCCCGTTAATATGGAGGTACTGCTTAGCTATTAGCATACGAGTAGCCCTCCACAAGTCTTTTTAGTGCCATTTTGGCAAATGCAGGAATCATGGACGCGGTCGGGTTGACATTTAAGGGACTGACCAGGTGTTGAGTGCCTTAATGCGGGTTAAGAGATCTTCCTTGTTCTTCTCTCTGATAAGGTTAAATACTAACTTCGTTTTGGGGGCGGTTGGCGGTAGTCTTTAATGCACCCTGACGTTTATTAAGATCAAAGGAAATTAAGAACGTTAGATGTATCCTCTTCCCGGCTCTCACATATTATTAATCGATGAGTAACGAGCAGATTAACACCCCATTAACTAATTATCTACATTCATCACTGTTTCATCAAATTCATGTCTTGAGGATCCACGAATGATTAGTATTTGCTTGGCACCCAAATGGATACATTAATGCAATTAGCCTGGTGTGGAAGACTTCCTGAATCTTAACTACCTAATGTAAATGTATTAGAAAAGCTGACTGCATTCCGGAGGGTCTTCAAGGTTAATTGAGCTTTTGTGGGAATCTCGAGATAAATTTGCCAAAGCAAACATGAGCACACGATTTATTGCCGGTAAGACATAGCAGACTCGTGGTGTCTTTGTAATTAAGATCACCTGAAAAGTTGAATTCGTTACAAGTCTGAGGAAGAATGGAAATCATCAGTTCAGATGAAAACGAAGCAACAATCTTCAGGGTCTTAGAACAGGGTTCCATGTTGGTTAAAGATGAAATTCATATGAAATTTCGTCTATCAAATATTTGTTTTCTCGAGCTAGAATTTATTCTTAATGTAAGATACAATGCTTAATTTTTAAAAGAATTTTCGTCGTCAGTATCAGTAATTTTTGTTTTGTTTTGTTTGGTGCTTTAACGTTGCATGGAACCAGTGGTTATTCAGCAACGGGACCAACGGCTTTAAGTGACTTCCGAACCACGCCGAGAGTGAACTTCTATCACCAGAAATACACATCTCTCACTCCTCAAGGGAATGGCCGAGAATCGAACCCGCGACCACCGAGGTGAGACGCAAACGCCATACCAACCACGCCACTGAGACGCTTCAGTATCATTTAAAATTAAGATAGTAAGAACAGTCTCGTGTTGAGAAAAACAAAAAAAAATATTGTTAATATGAAAATAGTACTTCTCCGTTACAAAAAGAGGATGATAAATAATATATCATCTTGAATCCATTAACTTTCTTATTCACTGAAGGCTCGTAATACCTTCTTTTACACAAGGGGAAAGAAATAAAATGCAATTTAAAGAATAAACTACCGAAGGTTCTTCGATACTTCAAAGCGATTCCCTGATGAGACGATTCCTTCTGTCAGGGAACTGGGAATATGATCTTTCAAGACGGAATCGATCAGCTGATTGCGTCGTAAATCCTCTCCGATTTTTATTGGCTTCTTGCATGCGATGAGTTTCTGAATATCTCCTTTTTTTATCAGTTTTTTATTTTTTATTTTTTAAGAGTTCTTTCCCCCATCCTTCTTCATTTCTGTTATTTCAGTCAAATTTTCCATTTCATTAACTTTTGGGGGATGGGCCGTTCGTATTAGTGAGTAATATAAATATTCAATAGACATTGTTCTACATTGTATGCCTGGACCCTAAATATTTTCAGTATCTGTAGTAATTATTTGAGATTAATTTTGTTGACGGTATATCTTATTACCTCTCGAGTAAGAATCGGGGAACTTTAATGAATTCCAATGAAAATCTGGAAAGATTCCAAAGCGCTTAGCGCTTTCCGATATTAAAATGACTCCGTCTCTGAAAAAATATCCACCAGTTTAAATGTGAAATTTCATGTCCTGCTGTCATCATTAAGACAAATTCCTACATAATCCCATATAGATTGTGTTGAGATGCGATGAAATATTTCCAATCTTCAGAGAATTCTGATCGAGTTTTGAAGTACAGTTTATGGATGTATATTTGGCATCGGAAAAAATCGCCAATAATACGACAAAAAAAAAAAAAAAAAAAGTTTTGATGGAATTATCTTACCTATTCAGCCTTCTCTCCATCTCTTCTTCTCTCCTCTCTCTCTCTCTCTCTCTCTCTCTCTCTCTCTCTCTCTCTCTCTCTCTCTCCAGGGAATGCGACAAGTCATTTACCTAGAAGGAATTCTACAAATGAATTAGGAAGATACAAAATAAACTGCCTTTACTTTTACGCCGATTGATTTGCATCGCCGAGTAGGCAATAATGTTACGGGGGAGAGAATTAATGAGTTGAACTTTGATAGGCGACCTCAGTCGGGTGGCAGATATTGGGAATTAATTGAGGCGAGGCGATGAAGTAGCTAATGAAATTGCCTTCAGCTGTCTGTTGTGGTTCCCATATGTTATACAAAGAACGAAATAAAGGGTGAATTATTGAGAAGGAAAGCTGTTCTGGATTTCCGACAGGGCTAGAGAGACTCAATCTTGAACCCTCCTGTATGTAGAGTGCAGTTTGTAAATCTGCTGGATTCCCTTCGTTTGCACTGAAAATTATGAAGAAAAGTCACGAAAAGATGTGAAAATATTAACGTCACGAAACATATTAATTAAGGGATTTCCGTACCCCTTTTGGAGAATTGAATTAAAAGACAAAGTCCTGGAAAATTTAGGATGATTCTCATATAAAGTATTTTGTGCATATTTATTTATGATAAGAAGTAGCGACATTCAATCTAGAAAAAAAATATTCTCCGTGTTTTATAAAACGTTGTTAGTCCCTTCCAACTTAGACATCGCTTATTCATTCTTCATCTTTCTTAGAATGACAAAGCTCAAAGGAAAATATTTAGTAAAGTGTGAGAAATTTATCAAGATCAGTTACTGCTACGATGGGAGGATGAAACCAACATTCTTTGGAAGCTTGAATTTCAAGTCAGTGGCCCCTTTGGTGTACTTGTTCCATGTGAATAGGTTTTATCTAATGAAATAAAAATATATAATACATTTAATGTTAGAGGCTAATTGACTTCGAAGCAATGAATAAAATATGTAAGAAATATAAAAGCTGACCAATCTCCCAGTTTTAAAAATTAGCCACGAATTATTGATGAACAATAACTCGACCGTTTCCTTTTTGGGGACTACTTTCTGTAGTTTCTATCCGTCCTGTGTAGCGTTTCTTTAATAAGATCACCCCTAATCTCTTATCTGTTCCCCTTCTAATTTCCCCGTCTGAATAGACGGACCTTTTCCCTGTCTGAATAGACGAACCTTTTCCCTGTCTGAATAGACGAACCTTTTCCCTGTCTGAATAGACGAACCTTTTCCCTGTCTGAATAGACGAACCTTTTCCCTGTCTGAATAGACGAACCTTTTCCCTGTCTGAATAGACGAATCTTTTCCCTGTCTGAACAGACGGACCTTCTCCCTGTCTGAATAGACGGACCTTTTCCCTGTCTGAATAGACGGACCTTTTCCCTGTCTGAATAGATGGACCTTTTCCCTGTTCTGAATAGACGGAATTTTTTCCCCCGTTTTCTGAACGACGGACCTTTCTCCCTTGTCTGAATTAGACGCGGAACCTTTTCCCTGGTTCTGAATAGGACGGACCTCTTCCCTTTTGTCCTGAATAGACGGACCTTTCCCTTGCCAGAATAGACGGACCTTTTCCCTGTTTTCCCTGAATAGACGGACCTTTTCCCTGCCAGAATAGACGGAACCTTTTCCCTGTTTTCCCCCCTTTTTTTTTTTGATTTGACGGGGGGGACCTTTCCCTGCCAGAATAGGACGGACCTGTTTTCCCTGTCTGAATTAAAGACGGAACCTTTTCCCTGTTTTCCTGAATAGACCGGAACCTTTTCCCTGTCTGAATTTAGACAGGACCTTTTCCCCTGTCCTGAATAGGACGGAACCTTTTCCCTGCTCTGAAAAGATGGACCTTTTCCCTGTCGAATAGACGGAACTTTTGCCCTGTTTTCCCTGAATAGACGACCTTTTCCCTGTCTGAATAGACAGGACCTTTCTCCTGTCCTGAATTTAAGGACGAACCTTTTCCCTGCCTGAATAGACGAACCTTTTCCCTGTCTGAATAGACGGACCTTTTCCCTGCCAGAATTTAGACGGACCTTTTCCCTGCCCAGAATAGACAGACTTTTCCCTTGTTCTGAATAGACGGAACCTTTTCCCTGCCGAATAAGACGGACCTTTTTCCCTGTCTGAATAGATGGAACCTTTTCCCTGTCTACCATAGATTTTGGGCACCGTTTCCCTGTTTCCTGAATAGACGGACCTTTTCTCCTGTTTCCCTGAATAGACGGACCTTTTCCCTGTCTGAATAGACGGACCTTATTTCCCGTCCGATGAATTTTAGACGGACCTTTTCCCCTGCCAGAATAAGACAGGACCTTTTCCCTTGCCAGAATTAGACGACCCTTTTTTCCTTGCCTGAATAGAAACGGACCTTTTCCCTGTCCTGGAATGATAAACCTTTTCCCTGTCTACAAATTAGATGGACCTTTTCCCTGCTGAATAGACGGGACCTTTTCCTGCCAGAACTAGACCGACCTTTTCCCTGTCTGAATAGACGGACCTTTTTCCCTGTCCTGCGAACCTTTCCGTCTAATAGACGGACCTTTCCCTGCTTGAATAGATGGACCTGTTCCCTGTCTGAATAGACGGACCCTTTTCCCCTGCCAGAATAGACAGACCTTTTCCCTTGCAAATAGACGGACCTTTTTCCTGCCTGAATAGACGGACTTTTCCCTTCTGAATATATAAACCTTTTCTCCTGTCCTACATAGAATGGACCTTTTCCCTGTCTGAATAGACGGACCTTTTTTCCCTGCCAGAATAGAGACGGACCTTTTTCCTGTCTGAATAGACGGAAACCTTTTCCCTTCTGGACTTTTCCGTCTGAATAAGGACCTTCCCTGCATTATAGAGGACCTTTTAACCGTCTGGATATATGGGACCTTTTCCTGTCTGATAGACAGCCCCTTTTCCTGTCTGAATAGACGGACCTTTCCCTCTCTGATAGACGCCTTTCCTCCCTGTCCTGAATAGCGGACCTTTTCCGTCCTGAGTAGACCGAACCTTTTCCTGTCCTGATATTACAGACCTTTTCCCATCTCTGAATAGACGAACCTTTCCCTGTCTGAATAGACGGCCTTTTCCGCTGAATAGACGGACCTTTTCCCTGTCTGAATAGATAAACCTTTTCCCTGTCTACATAGATGGACCTTTTCCCTGTCTGAATAGACGGACCTTTTCCCTGCCAGAATAGACGGACCTTTTCCCGTCTGAATAGACGGACCTTTTCCCTGTCTGGACCTTTTTCCGTCTGAATAGACGGACCTTTCCCTGCTTGAATAGATGAACCTTTTCCCTGTCTGGATATATGGACCTTTTCCCTGTCTGAATAGACAGACCTTTTCCCTGTCTGAATAGACGGACCTTTTTCCCTCTCTGAATAGACGAAAACCTTTCCCTGTCTGAATAGACGGACCTTTTCCGTCGAATAGACGAACCTTTTTCCCTGTCTGAATAGACGGACCTTTTCCCTCTCTGAATAGACGAACCTTTCCCTGTCTGAATAGACGGACCTTTTCCGTCTGAATAGACGGACCTTTTCCCTGCTTGAATAGATGAACCATTTTTCCCTGTCTCCCCGAATATATGGACCTTTCCCTGTCTGAATAGACAGACCTTTTCCCTGTCTGAATAGACGGACCTTTTCCCTGTCTGAATGGATGGACCTTTTCCCTGTCTGAATGGCTGGACCTTTTCCCTGTCTGAATAGACAGACCTTTTCCCCTGTCCTGAATAGACGGACCTTTTCCCCTCTCTGATAACGAACTTTCCCTGTCCCTGAATAGACGGACCTTTTTTAACAGGGGGGGGGGGGTCCCTGAATAGACGAAACCTTTCACCGTCTGAATAGACGGACCTTTTCCCTCTCTGAATAGACGAACCTTTTCCCCTGTCTGAAATAGACGGACCTTTCCCGTCTGAATATGACGGACCTTTCCCTGATTGAAATAGATTGAACCTTTTTCCCTGTCCCCTTGATTATGTACCTTTTTCCCTGTCTGAATAGACATAACCTTTTTCCCTGTTCTGAAGAGACGGACCTTGTCCTGTCTGAATGGAATGGACCTTTTCCCTGCTTAATGGCTGGACCTTTCCGTTCCCCCTGTCTGAATAGACGGACTGCCTTATGGTTTTTTTCATTTAATGGACTAAACGTTTATCTTTCATATCTGAAGTCTTCAGATCTGATATTTTTAACGTTTAAACAAGAACCTCGTATTTCTGATCGTTGACCCTTTCTGACTGATTGTTACATCATCGTAAACTTAGTGTTAGTGAGCCTCTGTTTTTTTTTTTTTTTTTTTTTTTTTTGTGGACCTCTGACAACAATTATATTTTTTTCTTTACTACTTGCATGGGTACTTCCCCTTCCTCAAGACTTCTTCCCACATGGATGTGGTCTTTTTATTTGACCAGTATTGCGATGCATGAAAAGTTTGAAATATGGTAGCAGCAGTATTACCAATGGGAGGACGATTGAAATCGTTCGTGATGATAATTTATGTGTATAATGATAGCTAGCAATACTGCTGCAACATATAGTGCTTGATTCACTCTCTCTCTCTCTCTCTCTCTCTCTCTCTCTCTCTTACGCATTCACAATCTTTATTGGAAAAAAGTCTGTGGAATTCAAAAGCTGCTAATCCTAACTAAAAGTGTGTATACGTGCTTATCATCAGAGCGTTTGTTTGTTTGTTTTTTTGTTTGAGAGAGAGAGAGAGAGAGAGAGAGATGAGTCATCTCTTCTCTTTCTTTATTATGCATTCCACGCAACGCATCGCTTTCATGGACACATTCACTTTGTTAAACGCTTTCTCTTGTAATGAAGATCTTCATTCTTATCCTATAAACGCTTCCCAGTCAGGGCTCATCTTTAAGTCCCCCAGTTGCTTTGAGACCGCCCACCCCCTTTAAGTTCTGTTACACGCGTGATCCTCCCAAAGCCACAAAATTCAAATAGGATTTCGACATTGTATTCTGAAAAATGGAGACTGGAATGAAATGAAAACACCGGTACCACTGACTAGATAAAAGAGAGATTAATCAGTTGGGTGGTATTTGTATGCTTTTCTAATACAATTTCTTGAATATCATCGCATATCGTCTGCCCATGAAAATAATTAGTTCAGTACGAGTATATCACATTCTCCAGGGATTCTGAAAAATCTGTATCTTGTATATTATTCCATATTTACCGATATTCTCAGATTTGTAATAATTTGTATATATATTTTTTTGGACTTTTCATAGTGCTTTGCGAACAGAAAAAAGGAAAGTAGGAGTACCGACGACATGCATGATCTCATAATTAACATAATTTACAAAGAACAATACTTTGATGATCGTACGATTATTATTTGACCTCTAAAAGTAACTTCAGTTGAATTACGAGTTGATAAGCCTGGTGGAAATTTGTATCTTGCTTCCCATTTTAATCCCGAAGAGAGGGAGCGGATGGATACCTCCTTCTGAAAATACAAATAACATTCAAGATACAGATTTTTCAGAATCCCTGGAGAATGTGATATACTCGTACTGTGTTAATTATGTTCATGGGCAGACAATACGCGATGATATTCAAGAAATTATATCAGTAACTGCAACGCACAGTTTTAGTTGATGAGATTACTAGAGAATTAGACATGTTTTCATTTCCGATGACAATGAAACAGAAAGGTATATTGCGAGATCAGCATAACGGAATGAACACCAAATACTAATAGAATTGCCTTTTCATTTCACCAGAAGTGAAAATATGAGAGGCAAATAAACAAGACGATTATATGCAAGAAAATGAAAATTCAAAATTGAGGATGCACACGATATAACACCAGGAAATTGAAACGAAGAAGAGAGTAAAACGTTACGAGGAAAATGAAATGGAGAGAATAATCTTAACGGTAAAATCTGCTGGACGAAAGGTAAAATGCATATTTACTTCCCGTCCTAGAGCAATGTCTGAAAAATGAACATCAAGTTTTAGTCATTTAAGATGCAATCATATTTTATGAGATGGCAAATAAACAAGAATTTAAAGGTGATGATAACAGACAATCTTGCAAATGCTCTGGCATACTCAGTCTTTTAATTTTTAGATTTCTATTTACTAATCAGTGTAGTCTAACGTCTACACTGATGAGGAACACCGTTCAGGTGTTCGGAAGTCTATCTTTTACATAGAAATATATCTTAATATATAATTGTGGATTTTTTAACAATTTGTTTTCACGAGACTGAATTTTTTTTAACAAATTATATAATGTTATTAATGACAAAAGATCTCGCCAACTTCCCATCTCTGTCTGTCTGTCTCTCTCTATATTTTTCAGGTCGTCACTGATCACACAATTTTTCAACGAGAGATTGGCAATGACTGCCTCACTTCAATTCAACAGGATAAAAGGTGAGAAAAGAACCATTACTCTTCATTGTAAAAAAAAAAAAAAAAATCCCCATTAGCCATTTTATACTGCGCTGTTATACACTCAGCCTGACCGCCCACTATAAAAAATAAATGTGTTTAAATGAGACTGGGATTCGTCGTCCTCTTTTAGGAAGTCCTTTCCATTTGTGTCAGCGGAAGGCCATGCAAACAAATGAAGCTTCAGTCTGGAAGACTGGTTCCCGAGTCATGGACTGCAATGGAACAAAGATGTGAACGAACACAAATTGCTTTTCTATGCCTCTGTGGTGACATTAACTACTATATTCATTCCAAACTCTCGTGTGTTAATCTTGATGGCGGCGGAACCTACCCATTTCCACCTTGAATTTTAATACATTTATATCTATTTACTGATATTTATTTTCTTTTTAACCGAGTGAGATCTCTTATTTCTGTATTTCCCTTTACCTTGTCTTACTTCCTAAAGAGCACCATATTCTTTGGAAGCTTGAATTTCAAGTCATTGGCCCCTATGGGGGCCTTTTTCCATATGAATAGAGGGTTCTTCGTCTTCTGAATAGTAACGAAAATAAAAGGTTTTCCTACATTCTTTGTGTGTCAGTTATATCTTCCTCTCTTTTTTCAGTCGAGTTCCATTACTAGGTATGTCCCGTTAACTACCACCCGGCTCGTATATTCCCGAGCTGTAACCCAGTACCGGCACCTTCCTTGGAAAAAGTGGGACGCCATACCTTAAAAACAAACCATAGAATCTTCTTGAAAAATAATTTCATTTTGTTTCCAACACTGAAAATCACTTTCGTTTGTTTCTGTCAACTAACCTGACCTAACCCAATATTACTAAACCTAACCTAGGGGCACGGCCAAAAAAAGGGTGGGGGGGCCCTGGTGCAATACTAGTACTATACATCTCGGTCCTAACAGAATTTTTTTATTTATTTCAATATCTTTGAAAATTCTCGTCCAGCTCCGATTAACATCAGCACTTCATTTTTTTGCTGATGTTCAGCAAACTATTAGTTTCAAATGTTCAGATGTTCATGAACGTCAACCAGGTACCTACCCATCATTTCGACACTTAATATATGCAAAGGATTGTATGACTGAACAAATATTAAGGTTAAAAACGTCCCACTAAACATACTAATGTGAACTAAGACGTCAAAACAGCACTTCATACTTTGAATTTCAAATACACACAACACACACACACACACACACACACACACACACACACACACACACATATATATATATATATATATATATATATATATATATATATATATATATATATATCTGTGAGTATTTCTATAAAAATACATTTGTGGAACAGAATAAATTCCATGAAGATGTTACAGTGACCCGGAAATCTATGACGAGAAGAGAATCGCCTCTGGTGTTGGAACAGCGCCCAGTTATCTTGCAGTCATAAATGCAATATTCCCCAAGGATGTCATATTGCAGCTATTATTATTATTCACAATATTATTTCAGTATATGAAACCTATTCACATGGAACAAGATCACCAAAGGGGCCACTGACTTGAAATTCAAGCTTCCAAAGAATATTGGTTTCAACCTCCCACCGCTAAAGACCCCACACTGCAACAGTAACTGATCATGATACAGAGCCAGTGATTTTTCATCGCTATGGGGAGACGCAAACCCCCCGCGACTTGTGTGTGCAAGACACGACACCAACCACTATATCAGCGGACCAGGTAATGAGGGCATTCAGTGCCCTACTCTAAACAGCTGATCAACACTTGAATAGTTGCAACTATCAACAAAGCTGGTGCCTCCTTATTTGTTCGCTGTTTTTCCTGACCAAAAGGAGCTTCCATTGTCTTCCGTCCCGAATAAAGGAAACCAAATATCTCTATGTAGAAGCGAGTTATCTGCATAATTACTCTTTGTACTACTACTTCAGCAACTGTGTGGAAATTGCCAACTATCATTTTCCTAATATTATCTCGTGTATCTTGTGTGCATAGTAATGCCTCTACTTTGTCTACTCTATGTAAATGGCCATGAGGTGACATAAAGAATATTATTATTATTATTATTATTATTATTATTATTATTATTATTATTATTATTATTATTATTACATAGACAACGGTCTCTCTCCCAACTAATGGGACCTTGTTTCCCCTGAATGTTTTCCAGGTCTTGCAGGAAAGAGGAAGCGTTGTTGCAAATGCCTGGTGCATAATGAGGTGGAATCAATAAGGGACATAATGAGTAGAACGTAACGAGAGACCTTGTCTCAACACAGCCAGGGATGGGAAAGTATTCACAGATTTAGCAGCAGTTTTTATTAGTTTTCTGCAAAATTAAACTATTGTGCCGGTTTTGTCTGTCCGTCCGCACTTTTTTCTGTCCGACCACAGATCTTAAAATCGACTGAGGCTAGAGGGCTGCAAATTGGTATGTTGGTCATCCACCCACCTATAATGAAACCTAACAAACTGCAGCCCTCTAGCCTCAGTAGCTTTGATTTTATTTAAGGTTAAAGTTAGCCATAATTGTACGCCTGGCAACGATATACGACAGGCCACCACCATGTAGCCGTTCAAGTATCGTGGACCGCGGCTCATACAGTAATATACCGAGAACACTGAAAGATAGATTTATTTGGTGGCCTTGATTATAACCTTGAGCGGTTGTACAGAAAACTCGACTGCGCCGAAAAAACTTTGGCGATTTTTTTACTTGTTTGTTTTTGACATCTACATTACGCCGTAGTTTGTAAAACAATGATCGTAAGTTGGATCTTCTAGTGATGCAGACTAAAGGTTATATATAATAATGTAGATATCATGACCAAAATAGCAAATCTATATTTCTTAATAAGATAACCATATTATCTTAGGAGCAAGATACGTTCACTTAGAGAGAGAGAGAGAGAGAGAGACAGAGTGAGAGAAAGAGAAAGAGAGAATGGTGGGTGGGTAGCAGATCTTACATTTTCGGTAGGGTTTCATTTTACTTTCGTGTTGAAAGCAATGTTTCAGAACAGGCTCAATGGGAAGTTATATTTTTTATTTCTATTACAATGATGGAAGGATTAGAAGCAAGAAAAACCAGAATGACATTTTTTTTCCTCCACCTCTTTCGCTCTCTCTCTCTTTCTCTCTCCCTCCCTCTCTCCACAAAAATGACTTAATTGAAAGTTAAGGCTCGTCCCAAGAGAACTTTATTACTATTTTTTGAAGACTGCAAAGAACTTCCTTTTGTTTCTCCTAATCAGGGGAAAGGAAGACTCCGGGGAGCGTCTTAAGTCGCTTATCCCACACAATTTTGATAACTGTTCTTAATAGAAGTTTGCCGATTAATTGTGAAGTGTGTCTGTGAGGTCGATACTGTTATTGTTGGTTGTAGTACAAATGATACAATGGTTCTCATTTACTAGGTAACGTTTATCATTTTTACTATTATTAAAAAACCCACAATTATATATTAAAATATACTTCTATGTAAAAATAAAACTAAGACTTTCGAACAGTTGTGTAACGTAACACTGAACGGTGTTCGAAAGTCTTTGTTTTATCTTTACACAGAAATATATTTTAATATATAATTGTGAATGTCTTAGCATTATTATTATTATTATTTTTTTTGTTGCTTTATCACAGTCCTCCAATTCGACTGGGTGGTATTTATAGTGTGGGGTTCCGGGTTGCATCCTGCCTCCTTAGGAGTCCATCACTTTTCTTATTATGTGCGCCGTTTCTAGAATCACACTCTTTTGCATGAGTCCTGGAGCTACTTCAGCCTCTAGTTTTTCCAGATTCTTTTTCAGGGATCTTGGGATCGTGCCTAGTGCTTCTATGATTATGGGTACAATTTCTACTGGCATATCCCATATCCTCCTTATTTCTATTTTCAGGTCTTGATACTTATCCATTTTTTCCCTCTCTTTCTCTTCAACTCTGGTGTTCCATGGTATTGCCACATCAATGAGTGATAGTTTCTTCTTGATTTTGTCAATCAACGTCACGTCTGGTCTGTTTGCACGTATCACCCTATCTGTTCTGATACCATAGTCCCAGAGGATCTTTGCCTGATCGTTTTCTATCACTCCTTCAGGTTGGTGCTCGTACCACTTATTACTGCAAGGTAGCTGATGTTTCTTGCACAGGCTCCAGTGGAGGGCTTTTGCTACTGAATCATGCCTCTTTTTGTACTGGTTCTGTGCAAGTGCCGGACATTCGCTTGCTATGTGGTTTATGGCCTCATTTTTCGTATTGCACTTCCTACATATGGGAGAGATGTTATTTCCATCTATGTTCTTCTCAGCATAATAGAATCCTATTTGGGGAATAGAGGAAGAATGGCTTTTTGAACATTTCT
>NC_087207.1:92327482-92334982 GCF_015104395.2 Macrobrachium nipponense
TGGAAGGGTGGAAGACGAAGGTTACTATAGTAGATTCATATCACCGGTGCATTTGATGTTTAGGCCAGTCCCTTACGACGTTACTGATTGGCTGTTGATAAGCCAATGACAGGGCCGGAAACTCAGTCTCTCGAGAGAGTTCACGTAGGCATGATGTATGTTCCGCCTTTCCTTTCAAAAGTATCCCTCAGGAGAGCTCGGAACACAGATGCTGACTATGTGAACTCTCGAGAGAAACTGAGAGTTTCCAGCCCCGTGATTGGCTTATCAACAGCCAATCAGGAGCTTCGTAAGGGACTGGCCTAGACATCAAATGCACGGCTGATGTGAATCTACTATAGTTCCGAAATATTTGCTGCCTGATAATATTCCAATGAAGGGGAGGGTGAGATTGAAAGAAAAAATAAAATATATGAAGACAAGAAAAAAAAAAACAAAAAACAAAATAAATAAACTTGGTTGAAGAAACAAAGGGAAAAACTCAGTCAAATGAGAAAACGCCCAAATGTTTTAACATTCCAATGAAAGAGATATGAAAATAAGACAGAGAGGAACTCAGTCATGCGAGAAAATAAAGTAAGAACGACAGGCATAGTGTATGTTATTAGAAAATAAAAGGATTCGTAATCTATATCATGGAAGCTAGAATCACTTTGCTCTGTTGCTTAGCCTTCTATAGAATGCAGAATAAAGTCATTCTTTACATCTCTGAGTAGAGTATCTCTCTCTCTCTCTCTCTCTCTCTCTCTCTCTCTCTCTCTCTCTCTCTATAATATTATATATATATATATTATATATTATATATCTATATATATATATATATATATATATAATTAAATTATAATATAATATATTAATTATATTATTATGCATATACAAATGTATACATATGAATATGTATATATAGAAATATATACATTTATATGAGTTTACATGTAAATATATGATTTTATAAACATGCTTCCGGATTCACGATCCATGGCTACCTTTAACCTTAAATAAAATAAAAATTACGGAGGTTAAAGGGGTGCAATTCTGTACGCTTGATGATTGCAAGGTGAACAATTAAAATACTAGTTTGTAGCCCTTTAGCCTCAGTTGCATTTAAGATCTGAGGGCAGACAATATAAAGTGCGGGCGGACGGACGGACAAAGCCAGCACAATTGTTTTCTTTAGCAGATATAAAGCGAAAAGTAATATCACTTCATTCGGCATTTTGTTCCGGCAATGATTCTGACTCCCTGAAGAGAAAAGGAGATTAACAGTTCTATCTGTGAGCACTACCAAACCTGTAATCATTGCCTCCTTTCAGTGATAAAATGTGACAAACACGATACACGAACGCATCTATTTATTCATTAGTTGGTTAATAAATTTTTTCTTCTTTTTCGATAAGTGATCTCTTCTTTCTGTATTTCCCTTTACCTCCTGTTACCTCTTTTTTAATGAACGCCATATTTTTTGGAAGCTTGAATTTCAAGTCAATAGCCCTTGATGTGGACTTGTCAAAGAATGTGGGCGTGTCTTTGGTCAGTAGCAGAGTGGGGAAGGTTCCCTAGTCGCCCAGATGTGTGCTGTCAAACTCAAGGTCTCTCGCACGCGAGAAACTGACAACAGAGGTGGCGGAATTGCTAACCATTTCCGTAATGATACTTATGAAAGACCAGTAGGATTAGTAGGATTAAGGGACTGGTTCTGGGAGATGTGACGTACAAACGAGGTCCTGTGAGGGTGCGGTAGTGGGTGACCTGGATGGTCTTTGACCTTTAGGTGATGTCGTCCACTGCCTGAAGGGTCTTTGACCATGATTGACCTACTAGTCGGAGGGTTTGCCCTTCTGCAACCGGGGCAAGATGTTTGGTGTACGAACATTTATGTATGTGGTTTAAGGTTTGAAGTTGTGCACACTATATATGTGAACACAATATAAATATATATATATATATATATATATATATATATATATATATATATATATATATATATATATATATATATATGTATATTATATATATATATATATATATATATATATATATATATATATATATATATATATATATATATATGTATAATATATATATATATATATATATATATATATATATATATATATTATATATATATATATATATATATATATATATATATATATATATATACATATATACATACTATATATATATATATATATATATATATATATATATATATATATATATATATATACATATATATATATATATATATATATATATATATATATATATATATATATATATATATATATATATATATATATATATATATATATAACCTGGGTCGAACCCCTGGTTATCTCAAAAGGTTCTGGTAGCAATGGACCGTGGTCTAAGGCGCTGGTCACACATCCCGTTTTCTTTCTCTCTCTCTCTCTCTCTCTCTCTCTCTCTCTCTCTCTCTCTCTCTCTCTCTCTCGATTCCATTTCTCTCTCTCTCTTTCTCTCTCTCTAAGGCGATCAAATCAGAAACGGGATACAGAAATATATTTATTTAAAAGCAAAGCATTGATCAAACAGTTGGGTTCTCAAAGTCCAAATTAGCTTAAATGGCCCCCAATAATTAATCAGATAACTAACCTTAGTTTAGTCATGACATTAGCAGTCAGTCAACACCAACTCCAAAATATATATAATGTTCCTCTCCAAAAACCATTCCCTTTTGTCAGAACCGCCTGTTAAAAAGACAGGAGAACAAACTGAAAAACACACACAATTGCAAAAATAAAAAGTCAAAAGATTAAATGAAACAGAACATCTTTTACAAAATACTAAAATACAGTCAAGCCACACCTTTTGCCAAAGCACAGTAAATCTTACCCATTTCAGCACAGTTTCACTTCCACTAAACAAAAATACTTTGGCAGGGCCATCCCGGTACAGCCTTCTCTCCCCGTAACAGTCTCGCCATGATAAGCCTACATTTTCTTAATAAGTAGGAAAGAGGCTCACACGTACACACAAACTCACACCCATTGTTCAGAATGTTCACCCCCCGAAACTGCTTTAATCCAGTTTCAAAGTCACCTCTGCATGGCGACAAGACGAGGCACTGATTTGCTAAGACAAGCACTCTTGATCTTACCACCTCAAGGAAGGATGTGTAATCATTTCGATTAGTTGTCGCTCGGACCACTGTCTCTAGGGAAGTTAAAATGAAGAGTCTATGCATTCTAAGGAACGTCATAGCATATCACATTATATATTACTAATCATATCATAGCAAATCCTCCTTTTATATTGCATAATATATATACATATATATATATATATATATATTATATATATATATATATATATATATATATATATATTATATAAATATATATATATATATATATATATATATATATATATATATATATATATATATATATATATATATATATATATATATAATATATATATATATATATATATATATATATATATAGTTTCTACCATACAAAACATACAACATAAAATTCTCAATAAATATATTATAAGAGTTTGATTTCCTCCAGATCTCCCTCTCTCTCTCTCTCTCTCTCTCTCTCTCTCTCTCTCTCTCTCTCTCTCTCTCTATATATATATATATATATATATATATATATATATATATATATATATATATATATATATAATATATATATATATATATATATATATATATATATACATATATATATATATATATATATATATATATATATATATAATATATATATATATATTTATATATATATATAGTCATATATAGTAGTATATGTATAGTAGTATATATTATATATACAGTATATAAACATATATATGTACATATATATATATATATATATGCTGCACACACACACACACACACATATATATAATATATATATATAGTATATATATATATATATATATATATATATATATATATATATATATATATATATATATATATATATATATATATATATACATACATAGAGAGAGAGGAGGAGAGAGAGAGAGAGAGAGAGAGAGAGAGAGAGAGAGAGAGAGAGAGAGAGAGGCCGGGCTGTGGAATGCAATTTGGTGAAATTCCTGTAAAATATTATCACTGCCTGAAAATAAACTGCGTTGCGGAAGCGTCTGCTATTCCCTAATCTTTCCTTACTCATTTGAGAAGAGAAATTCCCTGATAAAAAAATACATAAGGCTATTAAGTCCCTTTTGCAGAACTTCCTAAGTGCAACTGATTGAGTGATTTGTGATTATTAAAACTGGATTCGCAACATCTAAGATATTGATAGCGTCTTAACTGTAATGACCATAGGTTTATGCAGAGGAATAAAGTTTAATTTAATATATTCCGGAGTACTTAAAAAAAACTGTCCAAATGAAAACCAATCTAACAGGATACAACACAGAGGAAAGGAAATTGATAAATGAAACATACAGAGGAAAGTAAATGTCAGATGAAAATGATAAATTAAATACAAAATGTATACCAACAATTTATGAAGACACCGTGTAATAAACCAGAATAACTTCCACAGACAACTACAATAATGGAAGTCCTTGACATTACGTGTAAAGAAAAAAAAAAGACAAAAAGATGTTCCTATTACATAATCCGGACCAACACTCAGAGAGGTAATCCCGTATTAAGATTTCGTGTGGGCCTATGGAGGAGGCTCTGTCACGCACGCCCTGATCATAGTCACGCAATACGAAAAATTATCCCATCAAAACATCATAATGTTCGCTTTAAGGACGGTCATTTCCTGCTGACAGTGGGAAAATGGACGGTTCTGTCTTCTCTATAAAAAGAAAAATTGGGATGACTTAGATTTATGCTAGGAGGAAGGCAACTAAGAAAAAACTAAAAAAAAGAAAAAAAAAGAATGGGATATGTCATGGGAAGAGATGTTACGGTAGAACTAATAGAAAGGAGAGCAGGTAAACGAACGGGAAGTGGGCACCGAATTTAAGGAATACGAGACAAGAGGAGGAGAGAATCTGAGGAAAAAGGAGAGAAACTGAAAAGCGACTTACGGAACAATGAACGATACGTAAAGGATGCAGAACAGAAAGTAAAAGTGGAAGGTAAGGAATGAGTGATAGCAACTGAAGAATTAAAAAGAATAAATGCACAAATTTGTATGCATAATCACTGGGAGAGCATGACCTTGGCTACTATTTAAAACTATAATGCCAACCAAAAAGACTGAAAAAAACAAATAAACAAGAGCAAGACAAAATGCACTATACAAATGTTTATAATCCAAAAGAATAATAAGCCTGTAAGAGAACAACTAAACCGGCTGAAAATATCTTCCGTTCAGTGTCAAATAGAAGCAGTAGATGCCATGCACTCTTTTTCAGAGCTCCAACTGTCTTCTTTTCCAGCTGAATGAGCAGTGAAAATAAGGATGCCATTTTATCTCTTTAAAAGTCAGGAGCAGGAACAGAAAAGGTGAAAACAAAGATACCGTGATAACTCTTTAGAAGTCAGGAGCAGGAACAGAAACACTCAGGAACACGAAGCCTAAACCGTAGTCTGCAAGTGGCTAATTCCATTTCAAAGTGGTTCATGCGACTTATGTAGGTGAATATGAGAGACAAACACGAATGCCAGGATATATTATCATGCGCAAGCAATGGCAGTCTGCCAGCGGCCATGCACGCAGTCATAAATCACAAGCTTAATCATACTTAGAGTTTCGGGCGTGAAAAAGGATTGTTCAAAAAGTGGGTATGGATATATATGGATATATATATATATATATATATATATATATATATATATATATATATATATATATATATATATATATATATTATATACACTTCTACACGAGTTGTGAATATTTAGCCGCTCAGGGAGTCTTTGGACAGGCGAAGAACTATGCTCTCTCTCTCTCTCTCTGTTTATCATCACATCCTGATTTCCTATCATGCCAACAACTCTCACTCTCTCACATCAAAAGACATAAAACACAGCAAATGGTCATTTCCTGCATAAGTGTGAAGCTTTAGTCTCAATGACGCAATGGCTACTTCACGATTTCATTTTGAGTATTGTTACAACGGCCTCCCGCCATTCATAAAACAGAAGCGCGAAATAGACGTACGCAAAAATCTCCGCAAGATTTCACGCAATACTGCAAGGTGTTAATCTTTTTTATGTACTTCTGGCACCAGAAACTTCTCCTGAGAAATCAGCTTTAATATTTATGGAAGAAATATGGATATTTTCACGGTCTCAGAATACCAGTGGCTCGAAATAGCATTTGAAAATTCTCGTCAGGAAACTGCATTAATGTTTCTGAGAGAAATAATGACACTATATGTCACAGACAGAAGGACAGTCAATAGTTTCCTATGAGGTCGGGTTGGGGGAGTGGGGTAGGTGGGGGGGAGAGCTTGAGAAGTTCTACAGTGATACAGGCTGGTACTATGGAATGAATATCTGTTCTTCAATGTGTACATATTGTACAAGAATTTCGAGAATTCAGAGGTATGTATATGTTACGTGGGTCAAATGACCCTGTTTAATTAAAATGAGAGAATTCCTAATTTGGTAACGTGACCTACTATCGAAGTTCCCATTGCCTTCCCTCTCTGCGTAGCTGAAATCAATCATTAAATCTTTGGCTAATTCAAACTCTTTAGATACGAAAAATAAGAGTTCATTTTCTCCAAAGTAGCTAACATGAAAATGAAATAGAATGAATCTAAATTCCCAAACCATGAGATACCATTACTGTTTTGCATAATCATATTGAATAGAACCATCACCAGTTATTCTCACTGTCAAATAACCCCCATCAGTCTTTATCAAATAAAAGTCTAGAGAATTCATTTCCGGTAGTGACAATCCGAATCCATCCTCAAAAGAAATCAAAATTATTAGAAATGGTAATATTAAAGTTCATCAATAATGCTAAATGTCGCCTCTGAAATAAATGTCACTGTTCAAAGTTTCAACGTCTTTTTCTCTTCCACTTTATCTTATCTGATAGATCTCCAAGCACCTCCCCCCGCAGTTCGTGGTCACTAAAGGTTCTGCTCTAATAATCCCATAAATTCCCATAGTTGAGATTATATCTCATTCATTTGCTCTAACAGACGTAGGAACTTACGCACGCTAATGAACGCGCGAATGCACACACATTACTCTATTCTGGTGTACGTGCATTTTCCCATTGCTCATGTACACGTCCTATTTAGCGCACTGACGTCACAATAATATGATTCCGAACTAATCAGGTAATTTGCGCTCCCGTAATATCGCCACTGCGGCCGGTAATGTTACGACTTTGTCTCGTTTGAACATCCTGAGGAATTCACTGCTTATAGATTTTTTAAAGTTCCAAAACACTCGAGACTGTCCTCTTTTCGCATCCAAAAGCCTGTCACTTGTTATCGCCATGATTTTTGACTTATTGCCTCCCAGTGCCTTTAACATATATAAGCAACTAGATTGTAAGATCACCAAGATCAGGGTAGGAAATC
>NC_087207.1:92346916-92359733 GCF_015104395.2 Macrobrachium nipponense
CTTAGATGGTTCATTAAAAGCAGAAACTGCTGTTGGCTCTCCCATCCAAGATAACGTGAGCAGAATGTCGGTTTTATATAACAACATAAAAGGAGCCATCCTTACTTGTATATAAGGCCATTTTCGCTTAATATGTAATGACCTCCTTCCTACACTCTCCTGTTATGCATGTGAGCCCAGAAGGTCTGCTCCGTCGGCAAATTATGATAATTCTCTCTGGATCTTAAACTGCAATGCTACTACATTCAAGGGCTTGTATACCATAAATTCATGATTTACAATACTTTCCATATAGGTATGCTTCTTCTCACCGTCCTTTTTATTATTACTGATTCTCCTTCTCTCTTTACTTATTCTGTCCTTTCTGAGAGGGACTTCATGTTGGTGGAATCACATTAGCTACTTCATGAATTTGTTTATTTCGATGTATATAAAATTAAACTTTTGCTCATTAGCTGGAACTACAGTATATGAAATCAACAGTGTATTTTCAGTATCATAAAGCTACAAAAAGCCATTTTTTGAAAGAAATTTAGTTGAAAACTAGTTACTAGTTACTTACATTATCCAACAAATAATCAAACAAAATTACCAAATAGTACAACAAAATGTTTTGGTAAAAAACCACACTGAAAATCTCCCCAAAGAATAATTTATTTTCTAAAAACTGAAGATCTGAATGTTGTTTCATATCCGAGTCCTATATTAAAATTTCAATGCAATCTGAAATATATAACTAAGATACGGGAAATTCCATACAATAAAGTTCAACATTGTGTTTACACAGGAAAATCCAGTTTACCAATAGGTTTTACTAAACCATCATAAAAAATTGTTTTTCTTTCAAAAATTTCGTATCCATTTAAGGACCAGGTACCTGAAATTTAAGGTTGCAGATGCAATCAAAATGGCAAATTCATCACTGAAAAAGATAGTTTACATTATCAAAAGTTAAATATTCTTCCTACAGACACACAATCACGTCATTAAGAAGCAAAAAAAAATCATTAGCCTGTGACAGAAAAATAAACTCATTCGAAATAAGTGTTTTGTACTAATTAACGAGGTTGGAACGGTGTTAGCCGATTAAACATTAAGTCCTGTAAACGAAATCACCTAAGGTCTGTACCTATACACAATTTTCAGTCTTCATTTTGTATTGGTGAATAACTTTGGATCCTGTACGTCCTTCTCTGTGCAAGAATGAAAGGATAAGAAATAACAGAACTAACATCCTTCCCGACGATCAGGTATGTCGTAAATCACCAACAAATGTTTAAGTGGTATGCATTTACAATGCATCTACACACAAATGATGAAGGGTCATAAAATATTTTTGGTCATATATATTGATTAGTAAGGTAGATGGTTATCAAAAGTATGTACATAGTAATGGTAAACTGGGTACCCCATAATATTAACTAGTAGGCTATATTTTCTCCAAATAAAATTGTACGCTTACATGCTGCAAACCTCCTTTAAGCAAAAAAATAAAACCTAGAGATTTCCTAGTAAAACATGTAAATAACAATACAATTTCCTTCCACCCTTTCAATCCAAGAATAATTTAAAACATGGTTTTAACTGGCTTAAGAACAGTTTGAGAGCCGGCACAGAGACCATTCCATTTTGACAACAGAAATAAGGAGACACAAGTTCCAAATGTATAGCATTTCACTTGAACTCCTGAACGAGCACACACATTCCATAGCATGTAACAGAAATGAATCCCTGATACATAGAACGTTTCTTGTGAGCGCCATCAAGCACAGAAGAGAATGATTTCTGGTGGCATGTTACTTTTTCATCTTGCCCTTACATCGGTGTGATATGATGTGAGCGCGGAGATATTTGGGCAACTTGAATCCCTGGTGACATCCAGGGCAGATGTTCTTCTGGAGCATAGAGCTTGACGTCTGGGAAGAACCTTCTCCATTCTCAGTACTTTCATCGTCTTCCATTTTTATGAGTCCATGGCAGGAACTGGTGATGTTTTCGTATTGAAATCTGATCCACCTACCTCTTCTCCTGAGAGAAATTTGGCGAACTTGCAGTTGCTTCTGTTAGCAGCCAGGCAGCGATGGCCATCCTCGCATGGAAGCAACAATTACAGGAACTGCATCCCTTATCAATGTGCCCTTGCTCTGTTCTTCAGAGATTGCAGCTGTTCTTTCTGACTTGGAGGACTGATCAATGCTACCAGATACGTGTGCCATCGCCTCCTAAGACAGCCTGGGAAGTATATATCGCTAAAATTCTATATTTTCGAACGAGCAATGTACTTTGATATATATATAAGTATATATTATATATATATATATATATATATATATATATATATATATACTAATATATATATTATATATTATATAGATAGTATATATTATATATATATTATATTCGATATATATATAATATATATATATATATATATATTTTATATATATATATATATATAGATATATAGATATATATATATTATATATATATTATATTATATTAATATATATATATATATTATATATATTATATATTATATATATATATATATATAATATATATAATATATATTATATATAATTAGTATATATATATATAGTGCAAAGTGCCAGTTATTTTGTGGGTTTTCCATCATAAGATAATTAACCTTCACATTAAAGGGCATCACTCCATCAACAACTTTAAAATCCATTGTATTTTCCTGATTTTAAAAGTCTAAATACTTCCCTCCCGGTTTCTAACTCACTTCAATTAAATTGAAGGAAAATAGCTCAAATTATCCACTCCTCTATTTTCTACCTAAACAAAATTAAATATACCGATGAAAAAAGAAAACACATAAAAATTCTAAATACAAAAAAATTATTTTTAAACTCAAAATTTATAAGTGAAATTCACAATCTCAGTGAAATTTACAAAGTTTAATTAATTCTTAAATTTAATTAATTAAGTAAAATTAAATAAAAATTAATTTATCACAAAAATCAAGAAAATTCATTAATCCAATTGAAATTCAAGTGTAAGGTAAAACAAAAATTTGGAAGCTAACTCACAAGTGCTAAACAACAGTAAAACTTAAAAAGAATTCTAAGTAAATGCAAATTAATTCACAAGCGTTAAATTCAATTAAATATGCAAGAATCAATCAATGAAAACAATTAAGTTAATCAAATTGTGAATGTAAACAAAAACGTAGAAAAATGTGGAAAATACCAATATTACAAAAAACACTCAGAAAGCATTAATTACACAGAATATATAGAAAAACACTCTTCATTAAGAAAAATGGACAAAATGCAAAAAAAAAAAAAACTTCAACAAGAAAAATGGATAGATGCACAAAAAAATCAATTCAAAACAAATAAAACACAAAACATAAAAATTTGCAATGTGTAAAAAATGAAATAGTTTTACCAAACCACTGTAAATATATTTTTAAGTTTCACTAAACCTCTGTAAATCTGTTTTAAAGTTTCTCCAAACTACTGTAACTCTGTTTATATGTTTCTCCTGCAGCTAGCTCCAAAATTCCACCATATTCAAGCAATTCACAATATTTCAAAGAAGAAAAGGCGCCGTAACACACTTGTACAATGTTTGTTCACATTCCACAACAAGTACTAAGCAATATTTAATAACTCTAAGAAATATGAAATCTAAAATTTACGAGTGACCAATCACTTAGTATAAAATCTTTACGTTAATGTGAAATAAAAAATCTCTCGCGCAGGAGAGAGCGAGAGAGAGAGAGAGAGAGAGATGATCTTTTGCCACGGGTTCAAAGCTCAGAATGAACTACTTCTCTGTCTTCATAAGGCAAATGATCATGGACCTCGCCCTAAAATAGTTTGGTTGAATGATTTTGGTAATGAAAGACAACTAATATCGTAAAAATTCTCTTTGAAAACAAGTAGAGAGAAAGTGGGATTAAAATCATAAATAACATTTATTATTACAAAATTTAAGACAATAAAAGTGTTTTAAAATAAAATATAACTCCTAAAGATGTTTCCAGATTCTCTCTCTCTCTCTCTCTCTCTCTCTCTCTCTCTCTCTCTGTCATATCAGTATATGTTTTACCACTGAATGACAGACTTCTCGTTTCTTTTGAGATTTTGAGGGAGTTTAATGTTAAAAGTTACGGCAAGAATTCATCAATTATCAAATTCATTTAGGTAAAGAACTCTCCATGTGATAACGTGGGTTGCTTTTACGAAACAACGTGTAAAGAACTAATAAATTTATCGGTCAAGGTGATAGTGATAAAACGTTGGCTGCCAGAATTGGTGAACATAAGTTTTATGTTCTTGTGGGAAATGTGTCTAGCGCCCTCTTTCTACACAAGAACAATTCTGAATTCTGATCCCTCTACTGATTGGAACAATTGTAGGGAAGTACGCTCTGTTAATATGTTGTAAAAAGAAATAGAGAAACACGTCTATGAGACTTAAGTCAGATTGCTTTTCCAACACCTGTCTGGGTCTAAAAACTGAACCGTTGTATAGAATATAGAATTTAGGTCAAAGGCCAAGCGCTGTGACCTATGAGGTCATGCAGCTCCGAAATGGAAGTAGACAGTAGAAAGGTTTGGAAGGTGTAACAGGAGGAAAATCCTCGCAGTTGTACCAAAAGCCAAATGTTAGGAGAGGGTGGAAAGTAAGGCGGAAGAAAGAGAATATGAACAGAGGTACAGTGATAGATAATAGAACAAGTCACGTGCAGCAATCCTGATATAATATATGAAAGCACATAGCGATAATTTGATGGATGCCCTTGACACTTCGAACCCTGGATCTTATGCTGGTTCTCATCAGTTCCTGATCTTCCTAACGCTGGTTACCGGTTTAGATTAAGGTAAGGTCCGGAGAACTCTAGGCCTAGGATCAAGCTTGTCTGATGACAGCACGGAACTTTGTATGAGGTCTCGTGTGGACCTCCTTTTGAATTACTGTCGATAAACCTGTGCTACAGAAATATGAAAACCAAGTCTCAACATAAATATTAGGCAACTTGTAGGAACAACCAGCGGAGACGGTCCGCAGGAATGTAACTTGACATTTTATTCAGAGCTTCTCTCATCTGATTTCGTTGGCAGTGGATGTTACGCACTCGAGTCATCACACAGACTTACAACGATTTCTAATTGTGTCTTTTTCTTCATGAATTGTCCTTTGTCGGTGATAAAAGTCATCATGCCATAACCGAAGAAGAAAGAATATAAGAATGAGTCAGCCACAACTCACAAGACTCCTTTCGAACCCAAAGGTTGCATACTCGTTATCGTCTTTCTTTTACACCAGTTTCAATAACAATCTTCCTCACATTGCCTGTTATATGAAAGTAGGTAGAAATTGCGTCTTGGGAATAAAGTCCGTTAGGCCTATGCTGTTCACAGGGCGGGGAGGGTAACTTGAGAGAACATTAGAGAACTTGCAATTAACAAAGCCGGACTGTATTTTATGAAAATAAAGTGCATAGAGATGTATAAAATGTCGCAAAAAGATTTGTTTAAAAAGAAAAGTTATATATTACCAATATATTTATTCTACGTGACAGTTACGACAGGTTAGCCTAATCAAGTAAGCATCTAAAATGCATAGCCTCATATCAATTTCATTGATAATGTTAACAAAAGTACCTAATTCCTACAGGTTTCAAATACGTATATGTTTTTAATACATTCAGCAATTTATTGACAACAAACCTAGAAAACTACGTAACCATCGTTCGAGCATCGGTCTGTTATTTTGATGACAATGATACACATTATGAGTGAGCAAGGCTGGTGTAAGGAAAAATCAGCATAGGCCTACATGTAAAAATGCATTCCCCTCCTCTAGTAATAAACGCAGCAAAAGTGTAAAATCACTTTTTAAAAAATGTATTTGTTATTCCATGTAGAGGAAATTCAGAATCTATTTTGACTGTGAGCCGATTTTACCTCAAACAGCGTTTAGATAATCAAGGCTAGCAAGTAATAAGGAAAGGCTAAGCCTAACTGAAAACCCTAAAATGTACTTTTTGATGAGCACTGACTTATAAAGGGTAGGATATGTTATTTCATATTGCGAAGTTTACATGAGAAATACTGAGTTTCCTCAGTTGAGTAAGTTAAAGAAAGAAAGGAAAAAAAAAAAGTCGAGGCATAGTCCTATAACACGATGCTTATGAGAGGGATCATCATCAACTCTCTCTCTCACTTTTTGCATTCTTTCGTTACTCTCACTCTCTCTCTTTGCATTTGTTTGTTACTCTCTCTCTCTCTCTCTCTCTCTCTCTCTCTCTCTCTCTCTCTCTCTCCACCCTAACACCTCGCGTATTTTTTCCCTCGTCGTCTGTGAGTGGAGAACATCCCACTGTTACCATGGGTGCCCGCCAATTCTGAGCAAAGCTCTCTGCCACACTCAAAACTCCAAACCACAAACTCAAATATGAAAACTTGCAATACCTGTTGTGATTCGATGAAAGATATCCTATTCAGGGACTCCTCTGCTGGCACGGACTTGAAACTGACAATACTCAAAGGGAGGCGCCACAAACCGCTCAGTCAGACCGAACTACTCTCGACGACTGATGCAATTGGGTGATCATCGTACAAATATCCTTAAAATTCACGTATGTGAATACTGAATAAGACTATTGATTTTTTTTCATGTATCTTTTGTGAAAGATATCAGAAATATATTGTTGTATTTATTTAGCCAATAATGTATAATACTAAATGATTAATAGGTATGGTTTTATGTAGCCTATGAAATCATTCTTAAAAGCCATTCACATCTGGAGATATTCAGGCAAAGAAAAACCTGGCGTTAGTCTACACGTAGTACTATAGGCCAATACCGACGATTTTATAAGCATTTGTTAAAGGATCTCGTCGAGCTTTGGTGGTATTATGTGTATTAATAAAACGGTGCTGCGGTCACATTCCATGCTGTAGTAATAGTCCTATGTACGTATACTACTCTACGCTTGCACGACTATTCACACCTTCGCAATGAAAGTGATGCCACCAAGACCTACAGGAGAACTCTTTCGTAACGCCACCTACTAGTAGCAACCTAGATAGAAAAAGCTACCTACTTGTAGCAACCTAGATAGAGAAACTCCGCACAGTTAATAAAGCAAGAGTGAAATTAAGAGACCAATGTGCTAAGTGAGATTACAGCAACCGAGACAAGAATATATCAACCAAGGTCTATAGACCTTGATGTAAACCTTCCTAAACTACGAACCTACAACCATCGACCGCCCCCATCCCCCGACCAAGACGCATACTTACTTAATTTAGAACTTAATTACCAAGTAGTAACTAAGCCTGACCCCACAAAATAAAAGACTTGAAATCGAGTTAAGGATTGACTGGATAACAACATGAGAGTTGACACTTATCCGCACCACAGACTCTTTACCGGTTACTAGTGGGTTATTAAATGTCACAGAAAATGGGAACGAGCTCGCTACCCGGTACTAAGAGGTTAACTAAGCAAACATACCGGAATATTATTTGTCGCTGCCATTCCGTTAACACTGACAATGAAATTAATATACACACACCCAGAAGAATATGATGTCTGCGTTATATGTGATAAGTCTAGCGTTTTTTTATTATTATTATTATTGTTTGATAAAGTTTTCTTTCTGCACGCTACTTGCCTTTCATTTATAATGAAAGGGAATATCGAGTTCCCTTTGTAATTTCGTTGAAATGAGCTAACATTAATTAACTAACTAATTAGTTATATAATTGATTGATTAATTAGCCCCCTCGGAAAACTTGTGCCTCTAGAAACGACGCGAATAACTTCCAAAATAGTCTTTTCAGAGTAATGAAACAGAAAGGTTAAATGAGATAAAATAAAATATATTGACATTAAAGATTTAGCATAATTGTTGAATTCAGTTACAAAATATAAATAATCTAATTACTTCACTTTATATTTTCTAGGATGAATATAGGAAAGGAATTAAGTTTTGTCACACAGCGTGGAAAATTTACTTAGATTTATTAAGTAACAGTAACAAATGTATAAATGAAATAAAAGATTATTATTAGCCAGAAGAAATGTTCTCCAAAGTAGGAAATATAATTTCATAATCCACATTCCAAGCTATCTATTCCAACCAAACCGTTTATAATCACCTATGGTCGTAGAAACACTGAAACACTCTTAGGAATCTCCTCGTTCTCAATACTACAAAGCTCCGTAAGGGGGTAGTGCCGTCAGTGCACCTCATGCGGTGCACTGTAGGCATTACTTAAGGTTCTCGGCAGCGTGCCTACGGCCCCTAACTGCATCCCCTTTCAGTCCTTTTTACTGTACCTCCTTTCATATTCTCTTGTTTCCGTCTTACTTTCCACCCTTTCCTAATAATTGCGAGGTTTTCCTTCTGTTACACCTTTCAAACATTTTATTGCCAATTTCCGTTTCAGCGCTGAACGACCTCATAGGTCCCAGAGCCTGGCCTCTAGCCTCAATTCTATATTCAATTCAATTCATACGAAGAAGGGAAAGAAAAAAAAGGAGAGAATTCCCAACAGAAACTGTGAAAGAAATGTTGCACAAAGGAAGCGGAACCGAGCAACAATTGCAGCAATAGAAAGTCTGCAACGAGAATTGCAGAAGCCGGAGGAGTTCTATTTGAGGTAATTACTTAGAGGAGGACTCCCCCCCCCCCCCTCCCTTCTGGTTCAGAAATACGCAAACGGGGAATTTTGGTGATCATGTTGATTGTGCTCTTTGAATATATCATTTCCGAAGAACAACAATTGTTCCGTTGTCATTCTACGGTTCTAAAATGTATGTACCTTCAACAATGAATTATTATTTTTATTATTCAGAGGAAGATGAACACTAATCATATGGAACAAGCCCACTAATTCAAACTTGCAAAGAAAATCGTTCAAAAGAGGAAACAGAAGGTGAGTCGGTGTTGATAATTATACAATGTACTAAATTTCATTCCCTTACGGACGCATCCTGTACAACAGGCCGAAAGGACCTTTCGCCATTAGTCCTTCTCGCCTGTCACCTATTTACGTAACTCGAACAGGTGTGAATGATCATAAGCCTTGCGAATTCCTCTAGTTTGCTAAGTGGAAACGATTTGATGGACACCCTGGTGCATGTGACTTTCGTTTAAACCCTCCATGGGGTTTAGTTTTTTTATTGATTCTCTCTCTCTCTCTCTCTCTCTCTCTCTCTCTCTCTCTCTCTCTCTCTCTCTTATTAAAGCCAATCGACGGAAACTACCCAGCTTCGAAATAACAATTTCCTGCACGATATCGGCCTAGCTCAGATGGATCTCAAAAGTTAACGAGTATCCAAAACCTGACTGAGAGCTCAATCCAAATAACCCTTAGAGAGAGAGAGAGAGAGAGAGAGAGAGAGAGAGAGAGAGAGAGAGAGAGAGAGAGATTCTCTTTTTAAATCTGGCCACAACAAGCTTTTCCCCTTTTGAGGAGGCAGATGTTTGAATTATTCATCTTGAGAACAAAAGTAGTAGGGAATCTCGCGACGTCCTAACGACGCTACAGAAAACATCGGTCTAGAGTCTAGACCCTGAAGGTGTTCTTTCATTGTGATGTGGTTTCTTTGAAGATTCTTTGTACCCTGGTCTTTACGTCTCGTCATTTTTTAGTCTTTCCCTACTCATCCCTAGGGCATGGTATAGCAGAATATACGCAGAGCGCTTGTTCTCTCTCACGTCATAAGGGCGCCTTTTTGAAACAGTAACTCAAAGCTAGATGCACAAATCTTTAGGGGAAATCTTACATCAACACAATGGTAATTCTAATAAGCATACACGCCAACTTCATAAAACAAAACTCAATCAAATTTCATAGGACCAAGATACACTTGGATAACAAACACCGGAAGGAGGCAGATGAGAAGAGGAAATTGGTGAAAGAAGGAGCATAGGAATGAAGTGAAGGCCTGAGCTTCAACGAAGTCATTTACGTCTCACGGCTTCTTTTGGGGGAAATGACAGTTTGATGATGAATTTACAAGTCATATTCAGTTATTACTGTTCATCATTGTATCATATCGCACCATTGTTCTACTCATTAGAGTGGTGTATCGTTTGCTGTTCTTAGAACCATGTCTGAACAAATGGGCCCTAGTGGATGGCTACACGAGATGTGATTCATATTTTGGATTGGTTCCCCACAGGGGCATTCAGCACTATTTGTGTAACCCCATCTCTTGAGGTTATCCCCTGTCCTACCAACATTTGTTCTTCCTTTATTCAGGGTGACCCATTTCCTTCTGGTGAGGGAGAATCCACAGGGCAGGTCTATACAATCTGTCAGTGATGCCTTCTCCGATGAGGAAATCAACGTTGCATATACGAAATGCAAAGATCTGATACCAGAGAGCATTCTCAAGGAGCGATCCGCGAACAAGCAAATATCGTATATCACTAAGTGGCTAAGAACCAGCTCGGTGGAAATCTACGCAGATGACCCTTACAATCTGCCTCCAAAGGGGCCTGCTGACCTAAGCCTACCTGTGGTGTACCACAAGGCAGAAAATGCCTTCCAAACAGCAAAATCTCTCTCAGAAAGGATTGGAAAAACTCGGAAAAAATTGAGGAGACAAATGATAAATTATCAAGGATCTGGGATGTGATCAAAGGACTACAGGAATCCCTAAACACTCTTAAAACGGTGGAAACAAATAACCTCACAAGGATCTGGGATGCGATCAAAGGAGTGCAGGGATCGATAGACAATCGCACAGATAGCCACCAGACTCCTACGAATGCGGCATCTAGTTTTTCCTCGCCTCCCAGCAACACCTTTAGACCGTTCTGAGGGGACTGTTGGTCTCCCAGCCTCTTCTCCCTCCCCAGTGCCTCCGGTGGAAGATATATCTCCGGTGATGATTACTAGCCGTTGTAATCCTCCCCACCCTATCTCTCCCCCCCAACCCCCCATCATAAATGCAGATGAAAGTGATCATGAGGGGTCTGGCGGCTGGCAGATACAAACAAGCAGAAAGAAGAGAAGAACCTTCCGTTTGGCCGCTGGACCGGAGCCCAACATTTGTGTTTCACCTCGCCCGACACCTGAGAAGAGATGTCACGTAGTAATTCACAATCTGCGCTCATCGGTGATGCTAGATGCCATAGTGGAGAGAGTCAAGCTTCTCACTGGCTCTGACCCACTCATCTCTCACGAACTCCCATGCAGGATTAAACATGAAGTGGCTTACAGGACTACCTGCCTATTTCAACACCTCGGCATTCTTAAAGGCGAGAATTTCGGTCCTAATATATTATTCTCAAGATATAAACTAATCTGGGATCAACCACCCCAAGGGGAACTTACTGACACTCCAACCAGGGTCATTTCCACCGCAAGTGCCAGTCAACCCCCCACGGTGAGTGACTGCCCGCTCCCCCTGGCTAACCCCCCATCCACCCAACTGATCAGCGGATTCATATCCTATCTTCGTGAGTAGCCATGGATACATTAAACATAATCTCTTGGAATATTTTTGGCCTCAAGCGGAACATTCCTCTCCTAAACATGTTCTGCAAAAACTTCAAAAGCATTATTGCATTGCAAGAAACGCTCCTCTGGCCACATGACCTTGCCATCTGCAATTCAATTCATGAAGACTTCAGAACCTTCTCGACTTCATCGATGCAAGTTACAGATCAAATCATAGCCGATCGCCCAAAGGGGGGGGACTTTCTTTCCTGTGGCACAAATCGTTAGACAATATGATAAAGGTGATGACCTACAGGAGTGACAGATTGCTGGGGCTTCAAGTGACAGAGTTGGAACTGTAAAATCCTAATTATTAATGTTTATATGCCATGGGAAAATAACAATAATTTTGATCATTACTGCATGATCCTAGGGGAGTTATACAGTATTATTCATGATTCTCCTGCTGATCATATTTATATAATCTGGGACCTTAATTCTCACCCCACAAAACAATTTTATAATAAACTTACTCGCTTGTGTCAAAATCATGCTCTCAAAATTAGCGATGTAATGCTCCTCCCTCCCTCCTCTTATTCATATGTACATAATGGAGCGGACGCTATTACAACTTCTTGGCTGGACCACTGCATCACATCTCCATAACTTCATGATTCTATTATGACCTGCACCAGCAGTAAACTGGGATTTTAAAAACCAACAGAAAACCAGATACTATAGGGCAACCACGGAAACCAGGTTGCGGTCAATAGTTCAACCGGCAGACGCCTTACTTTGTACTAACACAAATTGTAGAAATGACCACCACAGGAGGGATCTGAGTGAATTCTATTTGAACATAATCTCCGCTATGCTTGCTTCGGGCAGGACTGCCTACAGATTTCGTCAAGGTAATTCTCGTAATATACTTGGATGGAATGACTTGGTTAAAGATCTGTATACATACTCACGAGAAATGTTTTTACTGTGGAGGCAAAATGGTAGCCCCAGGGAAGGGCACACTGCATTACTGATGAGACATGCGAGAGCGCAGTTCAAACTTGCTCTTAAGCACTGCAGGTTAAATGAAAAACAACTAAGAGCCGATGCAACGTCTAGAAACTTAGAATCTGGTGATTATCCTCGTCTTTGGAAAGATATCCAGTCCTTAAATCCCAAAACTAAAAGCTATCAAGAGAGTAGGGGAAGCAGTCAGAGACGAAGCTGTCGCAAGTATGTGGGGAGATCACTTCAACAATATCCTGAATTGCATAAATGATCAAGATTCCCAAAGGGATGTGGATAACCTTACTGACAACATTCAATTTCATTTTGCAGACCGTATTACGCCAGGTAACATCAGTGATGCCATAAACA
>NC_087207.1:92360233-92375233 GCF_015104395.2 Macrobrachium nipponense
TATTACCAAAATCTCTCTCTCTCTCTCTCTCTCTCTCTCTCTCTCTCTCTCTCTCTCTCATACGCCTTCACATTCATATCCTGATTTCCAGCGATAAATGCAAATCCTCGCATCATATAACACGAATAAGCTTCGATATGTTAATGTCCTGCATGAGTCAGCAGCTTCGGTCTACTGTATTTCATCGTCAGCATTATCACACAATCTTGGGTTGGCTACGGCAGAAATGTATTTCGATGTGATTGGTATATACAACGAACGGTATGTTATTCATTCGGTACACATAGTGATCAAAATGGTTACACGATCGTCTCTGCTGAGCAAGATACGCCAGGAATGAAAAAATCTGTATATCAAATATTCTTTTTTTAATATCAAACTATGATTATTTAAAAGACAATGCCACCTTCAACACCAAGCAATGAAATCTATCAGGCCGAAATCAATTGCTATGAACTGCGACCATCACCTACTATAGTCCTTGAATGAATGATCATATTCAGGGCCGGAATGCCACTTATCCTAAAAGTTGTTTACACCTTCCAGGAACAGTAAGCTTTCTTTTCAAAAGTATTTCCTATAAATCAATTCCTACGAATTGTGGTAAAATAGTGTTACTGGCAAAAGGCGATTTATTTTACCGTTATTGGGACGATTACAGGGATTTATGACTATGCAATATTATTATTAATGGACTTAGTGACTAAACTGCCTTCGAAGACTTTGTCACCAGAAAATCGCCTGTATTAGAAAGCTTCTCTCATATCTCTTTTGCTCCAATTCAATGCAGTACCAATTGTTTTATTCGCTAATTTTGTCATTATCATCGAGATTATGCCATATGCAATTTGTTCTCCCTCTTTTATATAAGTGAAAAAAAAAACAAGCTGGAAAGGAAAAATGACTTCATTTGTGAAATGTTAAGTAGATCTTAGATTTACCAGACCACTGAGCTGATTAGCAACTCTCCTAGGGCTGGCCCGAAGGATTTGATCATTTTACGTGGTTAGGAACCAGTTGGTCACCTAGCAACGGGACCTACAGCAGCTTATTGTGGGATCCGAACCACATTATATCGAGAAATGAATTTCTATCACCAGAAATAAATTCCACTGATTCCACGTTGGCCGAGCCGAGATTCGAACTTCGGACCATGGTAGCCGAGTGCGAAAACCACTCGTCCAACGATGAACTGACTTCATTTGTGACATCTCATAAAAATAAGAAGGGCATTTCTCTTGCAAGGGTCATAAAATTTCATGTGAAATAAATAACAGCAACTCATAACGGAAAGGAAATTCTACTGGATGAAGGGAAATTCAAACCATCCATTCTACGTAGAGGGAAAATATATGCAAAATGAACTTTTTCTTGGAGGACAAGTCGTTTCCCAAATGCATAAAAGTATCTCCGTTTTCATTCGGAAGTAAATTTGAATTCCTGAAGTATAGGAGAGATCCCTTTGTTAGAGAAACGAAAGCATAAAAATTAGGGGAATCAGTTTAGTCAACAACTTTTCTTCTTCCTCCTCCTCCTCCTCCTCCTCCTCCTCTGCCTCCTCCTCCTTCCAGAGTAAGAGATTGAAGAAGGTCTCCTCTTCTTCCTCTCTTCGTGAATGCAAACAAAGTCTTTCTGGTTAAAATTCTAAATCTGAATGAAACCCGTGGACCGTGATTGCATGAAGTCAGTTCCAACTTTTTTCTTCTGATTTTTCACCAAGACAGAGCTTTGGTAAGATGTTTAAGTCGAAGAGTCGGTTTTTTATCTGTTTGTTGATTTATTATTATCATTTTCTTTTTTCATAAGTGGGATCTCTTCTTTCTGCATTTCCCTTTGCCTCCTCTATTTCTTCCTAATGAACACCATATATTCCTTGGAAGCTAGAATTTCAAGTCACTGGTCCCAGTGGTCTTCTTCCATATGAAGAGGGTTCGTCTTCTTCTTAATAATAATAATAGCGCTATGTTCCTCCACTGCAGAATATTGTGCTCCTGTGTGGGAAAGATCAAGCCTCGCCAAAGGAGTGGATATCGAGCTAAATAAAGCCTGCCGACTAATCACTGACACACTGAAAGCAACACTACTGCCAGCTTTGTATAGACTAGCCAGCACCGCACCACTTAATATCCGTTGAGATGCCATGGCTAGAAAGGAAAAGACCAAACAAGCAAATGATCCCAGGCACCCACTCTACAACCATCGTGAAACGAGAAGACGTCTGGAATCACGTAAGAGCTTCATGACAGTGAAAGAACTAGAGACCCCAGACCTATCAAAATACAGACTGCAGAAATACATAAAGAGAGCGACAGTCAGACTAGTATAGACCTGCCCTGTGGATTCTCCCTCACCAGAAGGAAATGGGTCACCCTGAATAGAGGAAGAACAAATGTTGGTAGGACAGGGGATAACCTCCAGAGATGGGGTTACACAAATGGTGCTGAATGCCCCTCTGGGGAACCAATCCAAAATATGAATCACATCTCGTGTAGCTATCCACTAGGACCCATTTGTTCAGACATGGATCTAAGAACAGCAAACGACGCAGCACTCCAATGAGTAGAACAACGGTGCGATATGATATGATATGATGATGAATAATAATAACTGAATATGACTTGTATATCCATCATTAAACTGTCATTTCCCCCAAAAGAAGCCGTGAGACGCAAATGGCCTCTTTGAAGCTCCGGCCTTCACTTCATTCCTATGCTCCTTCCGTGTTTGTTTTCCAAGTGTATCTTGGTCCTAGGAAATTTGATTGAGTTTTGTTTTATGAAGTTGTCATGTATACTTATCAGAATTACCATTGCGTTGATGTAACATTTCCCCTAAAGATTTGTGTATCTAGCTTTGAGTTACTCTTTCAAAAAGGCGCCTTTATGACGTGAGAGAGAACAAGCGCTCTGCATTTATTCTGCTATACCATGCCCTTGGGACGAGTAGGGAAAGACTAAAAAATGACGAGACGTAAAGACCAGGGTACAAAGAATCTTCAAAGAAACCATCACAATGAAAGAACACCTTCAGGGTCTAGACTCTAGACCGATATTTTCTGTAGTGTCGTTAGGACGTCGCGAGATTCCCTACTACTTTTGTTCTCAAGATGAATAATTCAAACATCTGCCTCCTCAAAGAGAGAAAAGCTTGTTGTGGCCAGATTTAAAAAGATAATTTCTCTCTCTCTCTCTCTCTCTCTCTCTCTCTCTCTCTCTCTCTCTCTCTCTCTCTCTCTCTCTCCAAGGGTTATTTGTTTTGAGCTCTCAGTCAGGTTTTGGATACTAGTTAACTTTTGAGACCCATCTGAGCTAGGCCGATATCGTGAAGGAAATTGTTACTTCGAAGCTAGGTAGTTTCCGTCGATTGGCTTTAATAAGAGAGAGAGAGAGAGAGAGAGAGAGAGAGAGAGAGAGAGAGAGAGAGAGAAACTGAACCCCAAGGTGTGTTTAAACGAAAGTCACATGCATCAGGGTGTGCATCAAATCGTTTCCACTTAGCAAACTAGAGGAATTAGCAAGGCCTAGGATCATTCACATCTGTTCGAGTTACGTAAATAGGTGACAGGCGAGAAGGACTAATAGCGAAAGGTCCTTTCAGCCCGTTGTACAGGATGCGTCCGTAAGGGACTGAAAATGAGTACATTGTATAATTATCAACACCGACTCACCTTCTATTGCCTCTTTTGAACGATTTTCTTTGCAAATTTGAATTAGTGGGCTTGTTCCATATGATTAGTGTTCATCTTCCTCTGAATAAAAAAATGATTATTCATTGCTGTAAATACATACATTTCAGAACCGTAGAATGACAACGGAACAATTGTTGTTCTTCGGAAATGATATATTCAAAGAGCACAATCAACATGATTACCAAAATTCCCCGTTTGTGTATTTCTGAACCAGAAGGGAGGGGGAGGGGAGTCCTCCTCTAAGTAATTACCTCAAATAGAACTCCTCTGGCTTCTGCAATTCTCGTTGCAGACTTTCTATTGCTGCAATTGTTGCTCGGTTCCGCTTCCTTTGTGCAACATTTCTTTCACAGTTTCTGTTGGGAATTCTTTCCTTTTTTTTCTTTCCCTTCTTCGTATGAATTGAATTGAATATAGAATTAAGGCCAGAGGCCAGGCACTGGGACCTATGAGGTCATTCAGCGCTGAAACGGAAATTGGCAATAAAATGTTTGAAAGGTTTAACAGAAGGAAAACCTCGCAATTGCACCATGATACAATTGTTAGGAAAACGTAGAGAGTAAGGCGGAAGCAAGAGAATATGAAAGGAGGTACAGTAAAAATGACTGAAAGGGGATTCAGTGTGGGGCCGTAGGCACGCTGCGAGAACCTTAACAATGCCTACAGTGCACCACATGAGGTGCACAGACGGCACAGACGGTTTGGTTGGAATAGATAGCTTGCTATGTGGATTATGAAATTATATTTCCTACTTTGGAGAACATTTCTTCTGGCTAATTATCTTTTATTTTATTTATACATTTTTTTTTACTGTTACTTAATAAATCTAAGTAAATTTTTCCATTTTGTGTAACAAAACTTAATTCCTTTCCTGTATTCATCCTAAAAAAATATAAAATGAAGTAATTAGATTATTTATATTTTATAATTGAATTCAACAATAATGCTAAATCTTTAATGTCAATATAATTCATTTTTATCTCATTTAACCTCTCTGTTTCATTACCCTGAAAAGACTATTTTGGAAGTTATTCGCGTTGTTTCTAGAGGCACGAGTTTTTACCGAGAGGGCTAATTAATCAATTAATTATATAACTAATTAGTTAATGAATGTTAGCTCATTTCAACGAAATTATAAAGGGAACTCGAAATTCCCTCTCATTATAAATGAGAGGCAAGTAGCGTGCAGGAAGAAAACTTTATCAAACAATAAAAAAGAAAAAAAAAAAAAAATGCTAGACTTATCACATTTAACGCAGACATCATATTATTCTGGGTGTGTGTATATTAATTTCATTGTCAGTGTTAACGGAATGGCAGCGACAAATAATATTCCTGTATGTTTGCTTAGTTAACCTCTTAGTACCGGTTAGCGCGCTCGTTCCCATTTTCTGTGACATTCAATAACCTTCTAGTAACCGGTAAAGAGTCTGTGGTGCGGATGAGTGTCAACTCTCACGTTATATCGAGTCAATCCTTAACTCGATTCCAAGTCTTTTATTTTGGGGGGTCAGGCTTAGTTATTACTTGGCAATTAAGTTCTGAATGAAGTAAGTATGCGTCTTGGTCGGTGGTTGGGGGCGGGCGATGGTTGTAGGTTCGTAGTCTAGTAAGGTTGAGTCTATAGACCTTGGTTGATATATTCTTGTCTCGGTTGAGGTAATATCACTTAGCACATTAGTCTCTTAATTTCACTCTTGCTTTACTAAGTGTGCGACGTTCCTCTATCTAGGTTGCTACTAGTAGGTAGCCTTTTCTATCTAGGTTGCTACTAGTAGGTGGTGTTACGAAAGGGTTCTCCTGTAGGTCTTGGTGTCATCACTTTCGCTGTGAATGGTCGTGCAGGCGTATTAGTATACGTATGTAGGAAATAGATCCCTCTCAGACTCGTACTACAGTATGGAAGGTGACCGCAGCACCGTTTTATTAATACACATAATACCACCAAAAGCTCGACGAGATACTTTAACAAATGCTTATAAAATTGTGGGTATTGGCCTATAACTACGTGTAGACTAACGCCAGGTTTTTCTTTGCATGAATATCTCCAGATGTGAATGGCTTTCAAGAACGATTTCATAGGCTACAAAAAATCATACCTATTAATCAATCAGTATTATACATTATTGGGTAGATAAATACAACAATATATGTCTGTTATCTTTCACAAGATATACACAACCTCAAACAAAAATTCAATGGTCTTTTATTCACATACATGAATTTTGAGGATAATTGTACGATGGTCACCTGATGTACGCTTTCAGTTGGACTGCTGACCCAGTCCACTGCAGCGGCACCACATAGATCCCCTCTTCCAGTTGCATCAGTCGTCGAGGGTTGTTCGGTCGGGCTGAGCGGTTTGTGGCCTGTCCATTTGTGTATTGTCAATTTTAAGTCCATGCCAGCGAAGAAATTATAAGGGCGGAGGAGTTCCTGAATAGAAATCTTTCATCGAATCACTACAGGTATTGCAAGGGTTTCAGATTTGAGTTTGTGGTTTGACGTCTGAGTGTGGCAGAGAGATTTGCTCAGCATTGGCGGGTGGCCATGGTAACGGTGGGATGTTCTCCACTCATAGAAGACGAGGGAAAAAATACTCAAGGTGTTGTAGGAGAGAGAAAGGAAGGGAGAGAGTAACAAACGAAAGCAAAGAGAGAGAGTAGAGTAACGAAAGAATGCAAAGAGTGAGAGAGAGAGAGATAATGATGATCCCTCTCAGAGAGAATCGTGTTATAGGACTAGGACTCGATTTTTTTTAACTTACTCAACTGAGGAAACTCAGTATTTCTCATGTAAACTTCGCAATATGAAATAACATATCCTACCCTTTATTAGTCACTGCTCATCGAAAAATACATTTTTGGAGTCAGATAGGGTTAGCCTTTCCTTATTACTTGCTAGCCTTCATTATCTATACGCTGTTTGAGGTAAAATCGGCTAACAGTCAAAATAGATTCTGAATTTCCTTTACATGGATTAACAAATACATTTTTTTTTTAAAAGTGATGTTACACTTTTGCTGCGTTTATTACTAGAGGAGGGAACTGCATTTTTACATGAGGCCTAGGCTGATTTTTCCTTACACCAGCCTTGCTCACTCATAACGTGTATCATTGTCATCAAAATAATAGACCGATGCTCGAACGATGGTTACGTAGTTTTCTAGGTTTGTTGTCAATAAATTGCTGAATGTATTAAAAACATATACGTATTTGAAACCCTGTAGGAATTAGGTACTTTTGTTAACATTATCAATGAAATTGATATGAGGCTATGCATTTTAGATGCTTACTTGATTAGGCTAACCTGTCGTAACTGTCACGTAGAATAAATACATTGGTAATATATCACTTTTCTTTTTAAATAAATCTTTTTGCGACATTCTATACATCTGTATGCACTTTATTTTCATAAAATACAGTCCGGCTCTGTTAATTGCAAGTTCTCTAATGTTCTCTCAAGTTACCCTCCCCGCCCTGTGAACAGCATAGGCCTAACGGACTTTATTCCCAAGACGTAATTTCTACCTACTTTCATATATAACAATCAATGTAAGGAAGATTGTTATTGAAACCAGTGTAAAAGAAAGACGATAACCAGTATGCAACCTTCGGGTTCGAAAGGAGTCTTGTGAGTTGTGGCTGACTCATTCTTATATTCTTTCTTCTTCGGTTATGGCATGATGACTTTTATCACCGACAAAGGACAATTCATGAAGAAATAGACAATTAGAAATCGTTGCAAGTCTGTGTAATGACTCGAGTGCGTAACATCCACTGCCAACGAAATCAGATGAGAGAAGCTCTGAATAAAATGTCGAGTTACATTCCCGCGGCCCGTCTCCTCTGGTTGTTCCTACAAGCTGCCTAATATTTATGTTGAGACTTGGTTTTCATATTTCTGTAGCACAGGTTTATCGACAGTAATTCAAAAGGAGGTCCACACGAGACCTCATACAAAGTCCCGTGCTGGCATCAGACTAGCTTGATCCTAGGCCTAGAGTTCTCCGGACCTTACCTTAATCTAAACCGGTAACCAGCGTTAGGAAGAGCAGGAACTGATGAGAACCAGCATTAGAACCAGGGTTCGAAGTGTCAAGGGCATCCATCAAATTATCGCTATGTGCTTTCATATATTATATCAGGATTGCTGCACGTGACTTGTTCTATTATCTATCACTGTACCTCCGTTCATATTCTCTTTCTTCCGCCTTACTTTCCACCCTCTCCTAACATTTGACTCTTGGTACAACTGCGAGGTTTTTCCTCCTGTTACACCTTCCAAACCTTTCTACTGTCTACTTCCATTTCGGACCTCACGACCTCATAGGTCCCAGCGCTTGGACTTTGGCCTAAATTCTATATTCTATCCAATGATCCAGTTTTTAGACCCAGACAGGTGTTGGAAAAGCAATCTGACTTAAGTCTCATACACGTGTTTCTCTGATATTTCTTTTTACAACATATTAACAAAGCATACTTCCCTAGAATTGTTCCAATCAGTAGAGGGATCAGAATTCAGAATTGTTCTTGTGTAGAAAGAGGGCGCTAGACACATTTCCCACAAGAACATAAAACTTATGTTCACCAGTTCTGGCAGTCAACGTTTTATCGCTATCACTTTGACCGATATATTTATTAGTTCTTACACGTTTTGTTTCGTAAATGCAACCCACGTTATCCACATGGAGAGTTCTTTACCAAAATGAATTTGATAGTTGATGAATTCTCGCCGTAACTTTTAATATTAAACTCCTACAAATCTTAAAGTAAACGAGAAGTCTGTCATTCAGTGGCAAAACATATACTGATGTGACAGAGAGAGAGAGAGAGAGAGAGAGAGAGAGAGAGAGAGAGAGAGAGAGAGAGAGAGAGGATCTGGAAACATCTTTAGGGGTTATAAATTTTAGTTGCTTTAGGTCTAATCTTAGAAGTTGACGTTCATGAACGTATTCGGCGTCAGATATAAACTTAATTACATTCTCGTTTACAATTGTTTTCATATATATACAACCTGCCAAGCAATGTCAGTAATTTGAAAAGATCGTCAAGCAATAAGAAAACAGCGAACTGTGTTTTAAGTGTGTGCAAGTCTGGGCATACGAAACACAAGGAGACATAAAATATTTTATTTTTAAGAAATTCATAAAAAAAAAAAAAAAAATCAGGAAAGCGTATTATACCAGAGGTGTGACTATGACGTCACGAGATACTGCTTCTGTTGGCGCTAAAGAAGATTAATGATGGTCAACGGATCTTAAGCCCCTGTATTGCATGAACATACAGATGTTTATCAGCTGAAAATGCCAGTGCCAACGAGTGCCTTTGGTGTCCTCCAGCTATTTTTCACGTTATTTGATGAACGCCGCTGCCGTATTAATTTCGTAAGAAGGGCAATGCTTTTTCGTGCTGGATGGAAACGAGATTAGAGTCTCATAACAAACTTAAAAAAAGGGCATGGATAAGGAGGAGCATGATGAAAAAAAGGGCGAAGTAGGGTGGAGTTACTCATGTGGTAACGACGGCAGTACAACGACCTGGTACCATTGGGGACAGACAGTAAATGATGGCAGCTGACCACTTCGACCAGATGATCAAGTACTACAGCTTCATGCCTGTGACGGGGGAGTGGTCAATGAAAGGCTGATGTATTTCCTGCAAATTGCTGTGCAAAATGCATACATTTTGTGTCTCAGATTTACCACAGACCAAAAAAAACTGAAACCCTGGCAAATACCAGTTTGATGGAATCCAGTCCAGATGAGTGGCCTGCGTTTTCTGCACCAGACGATGCTGCCCCTGCCCCTGCTTATGTTGCTATGTCCTACTACATCAACTGACGTCTCTTCTCCTGCTACTACCACTTCTGACGAAGCTGCTGCTGCTGCTGCTGTTGCTGCTATGCTATGCCTTCGGTACCTGACAGCAAGATTCCATAACGGAAGTCAAGAAAACTTTAGGAAGTGGAGAAAGAAAGAGTTGTCCTGTTTGCTCTACGAGGGGCATTCGAAGGAACACCACGTGTCATTCATTGTTCCTCGGGCAAAATATTATTCCTCTGCGTCAAAACAGGCTTCCGTGATTACCTGGAAGAGGAACTACTAACACTCGTCCACCACAACTGTAGTACCTCCCCCGAGGTTCCGGAGGGAGGCAGCAGAAGGAAAGTCAGGAATTCCTCCTCCTACTCACTTCTTTCCTCCTCCTCCTCCTCCTCCTCCTCCTCCTCCTCCTCTCCTCCTCCTCCTCCTCCTCCTAGTCATACGAGGAGAACGGCAAGGTTTTTCGATTATAGAGGATCAGATATTAGAAAAAATGAGAAGACAAGACTATTGGTGAGTACACCAGATAACATTTCATCTATGTATGTTTACGTAAGTATTTTTTATGTATTTTGATATATTGCAGTATTTTATGGCATTTTTGTGTGATTTATGTATGTTTTCCTATTTCCTTGTGCTTTCGTGTAAAATGTTTTTTAGCGAACACGTTTATATAGTTATGAAACACATCTGATCATTCATTAGAATTTTCAAAAATAGTCGTATTATAGAGCATATCATTTATTATTAGTGTTGTGCAAAATTCGAACGGACGGGACTTATGACATTTTGCATAAGGCAAACGTTCGCCCTGGCTGCTCACGCGAATAAGTTTAATTTTAATTGGGATGGGACTGTCATAGTTAACACAGTTAGTGATTAATTATATAAATATTATATATTAGGAACCAATCAACATTGAGCTTTCTCATTAGCAAATACAAATCAGATGTCCATGTTCACCTATTTTTTTTTTATAATTTTTAGATGCAATAAATTTTCTAAATTTCCTTTTATTCGTAAGCCCTCCCCGATACTAACGTGAGTAAGTTTGTTTGTTTGTATTATTTCTTTGTGGTACAATAACACATATAGTAATGAAGTTTATATATATATATATATATTATATGTACATATATACAATATATAGTATATATATATATATATATATATATATTATATGTACATATATACATATATATTGTATATATATATATATATATATATATATATATATATATATATGTACAATATGTACATATATATATATATATATATATATATATATATATATATATATATAATATATATGTGTGTGTGTGTGTGTGTGTGTGTGTGTGTGTGTGTGTGTATTTATATATATATATATATATATATAGATATATATATATATATATATATATATATAATATGTATATATATCTATATATATACGTATACATTATATGTGTGTTTTGTGTGTGTGTATTTATTATACATATACAATTTGTATATATATGCATATATATATATATATATATATATATATATATATATATATTATATATATCTGAATATATATACTATATGTATATATACTATATATGTATATATTCTTATGTGCTGTTGCTTTTGCAATGCATATCATCCTTTCCGCATAACTGTATGAAGTGTTGTAAAATTGTTTGCAATATTTTCAGATTACTTATTTTGCTTCGAGTTAGTATCTTCTAATAATGTATGTTCAGTTTTGCATAACATCATTTAAAAGTTAAGAATAACGTAGAATGTGAGAAGAAAGAGAAAATGGCATTGTCTGTTCGAAGCAGGAAAATAGCTGTCACCACTTGAGGCCGCGTGGTTCCAATTTTTTTTTTTCTAATAAACAATCTTGCGATGCTTGTGCTTGTTTCACACTTGTGTGTCCTGGTCAAGTAACCACGTGAAAACTTCATTAAACGTTTCACATACATCTGATAACTTTTATTTCACATAAGTAGTTAGAGATGTTTTTTGTATTGAAAACTATCTAATATTACTGGTAAATAAACTTTTTTGTCTCTCGATTTGTCAAAAGAGAATTTGTTGACTCATAAGTAGCTTAAATTTGAAGTGGAAAGTTTGTGACGTCACTCAAGGAAATGACGAAACTTAATTTCATTCGAGAAGATTCTATAATCGTATCTTTTATTTTAAAAGACTTTTATTGTCTTAAATCTTGTAATAATAAATGTTATTTATGATTTTAATCCCACTTTCTCTCTACTTATTGTTTTGAAAGATAATTTTTACGATATTAGCTGTCTTTCACTCCCAAAATCATTCACCCCAACTATTTTAGGGCGAGGTCCATGATCCTTTGCCTTATGAAGACAGAGAAGTAGTTCATTCTGAGCTTTGAACCCGTGGCAAAAGATCATCTCTCTCTCTCTCTCTCTCTCTCTCTCTCTCTCTCTCTCTCTCTCTCTCTCTCTCCTGCGCGAGAGTTTTTTGATTTCACATTAACATAAAGATTTTATACTAAGTGATAGGTCACTCGTAAATTTTAGATTTCATATTTCTTAGAGTTATTTAATATTACTTAATACTTGTTGTGGAATCTGAACAAACATTGTACAAGTGTGTTACGGCGCCTTTTCTTCTTTGAAATATTGTGAATTGTTTGAATATGGTGGAATTTTGGAGCTAGCTGCAGGAGAAACATATAAACAGAGTTACAGTAGTTTGGAGAAACTTTAAAACATTACAGAGGTTTGGTGAAACTTAAAAATATATTTACAGTGGTTTGGTGAAAGTATTTCATTTTTTACACATTGCAAATTTTTGTTTTGTGTTTTATTTGTTTTGAAGTGATATTTTGTGCATCTATCCATTTTTGTTTTTTCTTGTTGAAGTATTTTTTTTGTGGGCCTTTTGTCCATTTTTCTCAATGAGTGTGTTTTTATATATATTCTGTGTAATTAATGCTTTCTTAGTGTTTTTTGTAATTTTGGTATTTTCCACGTTTTTCTATGTTTTTGTTTACATTCACAATTTGATTAACTTAATTGTTTTCATTAATTGATTGTTGCATATTTAATTGAATTTAACGCTTGTGAATTAATTTGCATTTACTTAGAATTCTTTTCAAGTTTTATTGTTGTTTAGCACTTGTGAGTTAATTTCCAAATTTTTTTTTTACCTAACACTTGAATTTCGATTGGATTAATGAATTTTCATGATTTTGTGATAAATTAATTTTTATTTAATTTTACTTAATTAATTCAAGAATTAATTAAACTTTGTAAATTTCACTGAGATTGTGAATATCACTTATAAATTTTGAATTTAATAGTAATTTTTTGTATTTAAAAAAAATTTTTATAAGTGTTTTGTTTTTCATCGGTATATCTAATTTTGTTTAGGTAGAAAATAGAGTGGTAATTGAGCTATTTTCCTTCAATTTAATTGAAGTGGGTTAGAAACCAGGGAAGTATTTAGACTTTTAAAATCAGGAAAATACATGACTTTTAAGTTGTTGATGGAGTGATGCCCTTTAATTATTTAATGACATATAAGATTACGTAACACCTGTTTTAAAAATGAACTTAGTCTGATTTTCTGCAATATTGATAAGTTGTTTAGGGATCACTGTTGCTTTTAGAGTATTCAGTAGTTGGCTGATGTGAGGTAATTATCTTATGATTGGAAAGTGTAGTAACCATATATATATATATATATATATATTACATTAAAACAAAGCAAAATATAAGTATAAAATTACATAATTACTATAAGTTACATTATTAAATTAACGAAGCAAAATAAAATATAAAAATACACAATTACAAGACATAATAACCTAAACTCGCGCAAAATCTTAAAATATAGAGAAATACATTGTTTTGTAGTCAGAGGGCAGAAAAAATATATATATATATATATATATATATATATATATATATATATATATATATATATATATATCAAAGTATAGAACTTTAGCGATTTGCACTTCCCAGGTTGTCTTAGGAGGCGATGGCACACGTTTCTGGTAGCATTGATCAGTCCTCCAAGTCAGAAGAACAGCTGCAATCTCTAAAGAACAGAGCAAAAAGGCACATTGATAAAGGATACAGTTCCTGTAATCGTTGCTTCCATGCGAGGTGGCCATCGCTGCCTGGCTGCTAACGGTAGCAACTGCAAGTTCGCCAAATTTCTCTTAGGAGAAGGAGTAGGATCAGATTCCAATACGAAAACATCATCAGTTCCTGCATGGACCTCATGAAAATGGAAGACGATGAAAGGACTGAGGATGAAGAAGGTTCTTCCCGGACGTCGAGCTCTAAGCGCCAGAAGAACATCTGCCCTGGATGTCGCCAGGGATTCAAGTTGCCCAGATATCTCCGCGCTCACATCATATCACACCGATGTAAGGGCAAGATGAAAAAGTAACGTGCCACTAGAATCATTCTCTTCTGTGCTTGATGGCCCTCACAAGAACGTTCTTTGTATCGGGGATTCATTTTTGTTACACTGCTATAAATATGCGTGCTCGTTTCATGTGAAGTGGCTATACATTGGAACTTGTGTCTCCTTATTTCTATTGTCAAAATGGAATGGTCTCTGTGCCGGTTCTCAAACTGTTTCTTAAGACAGTTAAGACCATTGTTTTAAATATTCTGGATTGAAAGGGTGGAAGGAAATTGTATTTTGGTATTTGCATGATTACTAGGGAAATCTCTGGTTAGTTTTTTGCTTTATGAAGGTTTTGTAGCTGTATGCGTACAATTTTATTTTGGAGAAAATTGTAGCCTACTAGTTAATATTATGGGATAACCCAGTCACCATTACTATGTACATACTTTTGATAACCATCTTTCTTACCTAATCAGTATATGTGACCAAAAATATCTTTATGAACCTTCATCATTTATGTGTACATACCTCATCGTCGTGAAGGACGTTGGTTCTTTTTATCTCAAATCATTTCCATTGCACAGAGAAAGACGTAGTGTGATCCAAAGTTATTCATCAATGCAAAAACGAAGACTGAAAAGTGTGTATAGGTACTGACCTTGGTGATTTCCTGTACAGGACTTAATGTTTAATTTCGTGGCTAAGACCGTTCCCTCCTCGTTAATTAGTACAAAACACTTATTTCGAATGAGTTTTTATTTTTCTGTCACAGACTGATTGTGTGTCTGTGGGATGAGATAACTTTTGTATAATTTAAACTATCTTTTCAATGATGTATTTGCCATTTTGATTGCATCCGAAACCTCCTTAATTAAATTACAGAAACCTGGTTCTCAAAAGGATACGAATTTTGAAAAAAAAAAACGATTTTTACGATGGTTTAGTAAAACTTATGGTAAATTAGATTTTCTATAATAGGATGTTAGCGTATTCACAAATGTTGAAAGTTGTGCTACCTTTTTGAGCATCTTAGAAATTGAACTTATTCAACGTTGAAACTTTATTGTATGGAATTTCCCGTATCTTTTAGTTATTTCAGATAACATTGAAA
>NC_087207.1:92381057-92383557 GCF_015104395.2 Macrobrachium nipponense
TGTGTATTTTTGGTGATAGAAGTTCACTCTCGACGTGGTCGGAGTCACGTAAAGCCCGTTGGTCCCGTTGCTGAATAACCACTGGTTCCATGCAACGTAAAAGCACCATACAAAACCAAACAAACAAACAAACTATGTCCATTTCATAACACATATAGTAATGAAGTATAAATATAATGTGTGAGTATTATGTATACCTATATGTGTTATATATATATATATAATATCATATATATTATATATATATATATATATATATATATATATATATTTTTATATATATATACTATATATATATATATATATATATATATATATAAATATATACTATATATATATATATATACATATAAATATATATATATATATATATATATATATACTATCATATCTATATATACATATATATATATGTATATATTATGTATATAGTATATATATAAATATATATATAAAATATATATATATATATTATATATATATATTATATATATATATATATATATATATATATATATATATATATGTATACATATATATAAAATATAAAACATAATTTTATATGTATGTATATGCATATATGTATTTTTAACACATCACCGTGACATTTTGTGTACCAACATTAAGCTACAAATGTCGTTCAATATCCAGTTCGTGTTACTTTGGGAATATAAAGTGATATGGTTACCCAAGTGATTCAAAGACCTCTTGGATACTGTGGGGAGGTCGGGTTACTTCCTAGGTACCCAAATCATTTTGTCAGTTTATAATCCCCTTTCGGGGGATATTCCTGCAGTAGTACGAATCATATATTAAACATTTGTAGGTTAACGTATGTATATATGTGTATACATATATATATATATATATATATTTATATATATATATATATATATAATATATATATATATATAATATATATATATATATATAATATTAAAGTGCATTGCTTGCTTTGAAAATATGACTTCAGCGATTTGCACTTCCCAGGCTCTTAGGAGGCGATGGCTCACGTTTTCTGGTAGCATTGATCAGTCCCTCCAAGTCAGGAAGAACAGCTGCAATCTCTGAAGAACAGATCAAAGGCACATTGATAAGAGTTACAGTTCCTGAATGTTGCTTCCATGCGAGGTGGCCATCGCTGCGTGGGCTGCTAACAGAAGCAACTGCAAGTTCGCCAAATTTCTTTCAGCAGGAGAAGGAGTAGATCAGATTCCAATACGAAAACATCATCAGTTCTGCCATGGACCTCATGAAAATGGAGACGATGAAAGGACTGAGAATGGAGAAGTTTCTTCCAGACATTAAGCTCTAAGCACCAGAAGAACATCTGCCTGGATGTCGCCAGGGATTCAAGTTGCCCAAATATCTCCGCGCTCACATCATTTCACACCGATGTAAGGGCAAAATGAAAAAGTAACGTTCCGCAGAAATCATTTCTCTTCTGTGCTTGATGGCCTCACAAAGAACGTTTCTTTGTATCGGGGATTCATTTCTGTACACTGCTTTATAGAATGCGTGCTCGTTCAATGTGAAGGTGGCTATACATTTTGAACTTTTTGTGGTCTCCTTATTCTATTGTCAAAATGGGAATGGTCTCTGTGCGGTTCTCAAACTGTTCTTAAGGCGACAGTTAAGACCATTGTTTTAAATTTTATTCTTGGATTGAAAGGGTGGAAGGAAATTGTATTTGGTTGGTGATTTACATGATTACTATGGAAAAATCTCTGGTTATTTTTCCTTTTATGAGGTTTTTGTAGCATGTAAGCGTACAGTTTTTTGTTTTATTTGGAGAAAATTGTAGCCTACTAGTTAATATTATGGGATACTCAGTCACCATTACTATGTACATACTTTTGAAACCATCTTTCTACCTAATCAGTATATATGACCAAAAATATTTTTATGAACCTTAATCCATTTATGAGATGTATTTAAATGCATACTACTTAAAAACATTTGTTGGTGATTTGTGACATTACTCATCGTCGTGAAGGACGTCGGTTCTTTTATTTCTAATCATTTCCATTCTTGCACAGAGATGGACGTAGTGTGATCCAAAGTTATCCACTCAATGCCAAAAACGAAGACTGAAAATTGTGTATAGGTATTGACCTTGGGTGATTTCCTGTACAGGACGTTAATGTTTAATCGGCTAAGACCGTTCCCTCCTCGTTATTAGTACAAAAAAACACTTATTTCGAATGAGTTTATTTTTCTGTCACAGGCTAATGATTTTCTTGCTTCTGAAAAGACGTGATGTGTGTCTGTGGGATGAGATTTAACTTTGTATAAATTTAAACTCTTTTCAGTGATATGTATTTGCCATTTTGATTGCATCTGAAAGCTTAAATTTCAGGTATCTGGTCCTTAAATGGATACGAAATTATGGAAAGAAAACTATTTTTTTTATAATGGTTTTAGTAAAACCTATTGTAAACTGGATTTTCCTGTGTTAAACACAATGTTAGCGTATTCACCAAGTGATGAAAGTGGGTCT
>NC_087207.1:92388557-92406057 GCF_015104395.2 Macrobrachium nipponense
TTGATTTTTTCATTTGCATTATTAAACGATATTTAGTAGTCTAATGTTTGTATACACACAGACACACACACACACACAAATATATATATATATATATATTATATTATATATATATAATATAATATATATATTATATATATATATATATATATATATATATATATATATATATATATATAGTATGTGTGTGTGTATATATATATGTGTGTGTGTGTGATATATATTATATATATATATGTATATATATTAATATATATATATATATATATATATATGTTATATATATATATATATATATATATACCTTATTTATTGTGGTCTGTGTATCCACGGGTACTGCTCAGTTATTCTTTCTTGTCTGGTTTACAGTGAAGCATCATGAAATATCCCAGACATACAAAAAAGTCTCTGAAGGTGAAGGTCTGTCTGTCTCTCTCTCTCTCTATTCCGAGAAGGAACGGCTGCCACTGGGGACAGAAGTTGTTCTTTTTGTTTATGTCATTTTTTTTTACGGTGAGTGTGAGGGAAGATGGAAGATGTTTTTAGTTCTACTGCTTCTTGATACGTTTCTTTTAATTCTTGTTGCATTTGTTATGAAGAATGGCTAAGCATATCCAGTCTTCTCATTCAAAAATATTTTTTGAAATTTTTTTTGTCATCCAGGGTTGCGTTTCAAGTCATAAGGGCAGCGTGGATAGGAAACCGCTCTTCTTGGTTTGTTTGTTCGTTCTCTGCATAGTTCTTTATTGTATCATTTAGGCGGACCATTTTGTTGGTTGATAGCAGTGTCCTTGATTACATAGAAATATGTCAAATATATGAATACACACATACAACACACACACACACACACACACACACACACACATATATATATATATATATTATATATTTTTTATATATATATATATATATATATATATATATATATATATATATATATATATACTTACGGACTGAGTGGACCGACTGACTTGATAATGAGAGATAAGAGAGAGAGGTCCGGGTTGTAACATAAAAAAAAAAAGAGATAGAGAGAGAGAGAAAGAGGCCCCCATTATTAAGAGAGAATGATGGGGAACGCTTAGTAATAGATAGAATAGATAGAGAAAGAGGTACAAGAGTTACAAGGATTAGGATGTCTCAAAGACTTGTTAGTCCATCCAAGGAGACATCGTGTGTCACTTATGTCTAGGAGCAAGTTTTACTGTTCATTCAGTGTCCTTATGATTTTGTCTAGCTTTCTTTTAAACTCTTCCACACTGTTGCTGTTTACAACTTCTGGTGGCAGTTTATTCTACGTAACCCATATATTGTAGTGAAAGAAGTTCCCACAGTGGGATGTGTTTGTATCTCTTCAGTTCTAGTTTCCATCCATTATTTCTTGCCTGGTTGTCGTCGTTTAACGTAAATACATTACTGTCTACTTTTGTTATGCTTTTCAGTATTTTAAATGTTTCTATTAGTTATCCTCGCAATATTCGTGTTTCTAATCCATGCATGTTGAGGCTCTCTGGTCGTCTTTGGTAACCTATTTACCTGATGGATGGAATTAACTTTGTGGCTCTTGCTTGTACCCCTTCTAATCTATTTATGTCTTTTTCTTAGTGTTGGTGACCAAAACTGTACTGCATTTTCAAGATGGGGTCTAACTATTGATGTGTACACCTCTTTAGGTATCCCACTAGTTTCTGTGCCTTCTTTTCAGCTTTTATGCACTGTATTGTGGATTGTAAGTCCTTGGTAATAACGACTCCAAGGTCCTCCTCTTGTTCTACACTATATGTGTCATTCCCAAGCAGTATGTAGTTGCCATGGGGGATGTTTGTTCCTACTTGTAACACTACACATATCTACGTTAGAAGGCATTTGCCATTTTTTTTTACCGCTCTCTTCTTATTTTCATTAGATCATTTCTTAAAGTTTCAACTGCATCTTGGTCTGCTGCGTTACACCTAGTTTGGTGTCATCTGCAAATTTGGCTATCCTGCTAGTTAAGCCCACATCAATATCATTAATGTAAATAAAAAAACAAGAGAGGGCTAAGGACAGAACCCTGAGGAACTCCGCTTGTTACATCTGCCCATTCTGATTCATCACCATTTATTACGACTCAGTTTTGTTTAAGTTAGCCAGTCATGGATCCAGTCGCCCATTTCTCCTACAATTCCTAAAGCTCTAACTTTTGTCATCAGTTTCTTGTGTGGGATTTTGTCAAAGGCCTTTTGGAAATCTAAGTAGAGTATATCTATTGCTCTACTACTGTCGTAAATACCAAGCATGTTATAAGAGAAAGAGACAGAGACAGAGGGTGCTTGGTAGAGAGAGAGAGAGAGAGAGAGAGAGAGAGAGAGAGAGAGAGAGAGAGAGAGAGCCCCTGTGCTTGATCTCGTATGATAACATTAGAGAAGAGGATCCTTCGTCCACGCAGAATCACAACGGCATGATTTTGCTTCTAATCTCCCCTTTTGCGAGGCCATCATCCCGATAATACCTGTCCTTAAGCAGGGCTTCTGTTCGTTAGTCAAAGCAAATCCCCCGCCTAATAACCACTCGTGTTGTATGCTGTTATGAGCCATAACGCTCACCAGATATTATAACAGAATCGTTCGTTTTTCACTTCTTAGAACAGAGATAAAAAAAGAGGTCACCATGACTAAATCAAAGATGTCACAATTAGCCATTTCTATCAGGAAGGTGTCAGTAACGTTAAAACCAACGGAAAGAGATTTTGAGATCCTTTTATGTCCTCCTTCGGGAATTCTGTAGCGGAAAGGACCCTCGTGAAGAGAAAGGGGAATTAATGGCCCCGCCTAAAAGCACCACCAAACCGGTAATCACTCTCCTCTTGTCTGCATCTATATGAAGTGTTAAACGCGATATAGACACTCTCTTATACCAAGACCGCCGGCAGTGTCTTCCTTACACACGGTACGTAACTATCAAGTCACATCATTATGACTATCAAACATTGAATGTTAAAAAGTTGGTGTCAGCAACGTAGGGAAAGAAGGCAATTAACGAATATTAAATCGTAATAATAAATGTGCCCTCAAGCGATTAATTATTACCTATTCAGGGAATTACCTTTTCGTAGTTGACTTATCTTTATACTAGCTGTTGAAGGATAACCGAAACTGTTTACCCTTAAACTGTTCACCTATGTGTCAAACCAAGTAGGCATGAGATCGTATCCTTGCGGGAGAATATTTACTTATGTACCATTAAGGGGTATATATGGCTTTCCTTTGATTTATGAATATATGTATACGTGTATGCCTATCCAGTTTGAGTAACTTCATATATGAAGAGGGGGCTCACAAAACATTTGACATGCGTACCCACACAAGTAAATAAATAGATGATGTAGGCACAAATCTTTCTTGCCATATTCAAAGTCTGTTTGAAACAATAAATATTAAACCTGACAGGATACATTAGCTTGCGTCAGACTCCAACCACAATACATTACCCGGGAATTAATACGCAGCAAAATATTGTTGTGCACAAATTAGCAAAGGTAAACATTCTCTCTCTCTCTCTCTCTCTCTCTCTCTCTCTCTCTCTCTCTCTCTCTCTCTCTCCGTGAGCATAACTTCATTATTTGAATTTTTGCGGTAGTTGTGGAGATTCAAAAGTACTGATAATAATCAAGAGTTTACAGCAACAAAGAAGGTGGATTTTTGGGTTTTGGGCTCTCCACATAATATACATAAATGTATATATATATATATATATATATATATATATATATATATATATATATATATATATATATATATATATATAATATATAATATATATATATATATATATATAATATATATATATATATATATATATATATATATATATATATATATATATATAAGCATATCACATTACCGTGATTCATATACATATATCGAGCTATAAATGTCCTTTAATATTTAATTCATCTACCTCGGAATTAATATATTTTCATATATGTTTTAACGAAGGGGAATTTTGCTAGATGATATAGAATTGCCGGCCGACGGGCACAAACCATCGACATCTATCAATTCCAGGACTGGCAGTGAAGCCTTAGCCCACCCCCCAGCCACCGTAAGAGGTGGCGGGTTGGGCTAAGGCTTCACTGCCAGTCCTGAAATTGAAGATGTCGATGGTTCGTGCCCGTCGGCCGGCAATTCTATTATCGTCTAGAAAATTTCCCCGGGCTAAGGCTTCACTGCCAGTCCTGGAATTGAAGAGTGTCGATGGTTCGTGCCCGTCGGCCGGCAATTCTATTATCGTCTAGAAAAATTCCCCTTCAGTTAAACATATATTGAAAATATATTAATTCCGAGGTTAGAGTGAATTAGATATTAAAGGACATTTGTAGCTCGAGATATATATATATATATATTATATATATATATATATATATATATATATATATATATATATATATATATATATATATATATATATATATATATATATATATATATATATATATATATATATATATATAATATATATATATATATATATTATATATATATATATATATATATATATATATATATATATATATATATATATATATATATATATATATATAATAAAAGGAGCCCATAAAAACACCAAAAAATACAGAGAGAAATACTATATTCAGAGACTGCTGTCTCCCTCTTCAGGTAGATGAATGAGAAAAGTTACAGAAAAAGGTGGTATTTATACCAAGAGATATAAATACCACCTTTTCTGCAACTTTTCTCATTCATCTACCCTAAGAGGAAGACAGCAGTCTCTGATATATAGTATTTCTCTCTGTGTATTTTGGTGTTTTTATGGCTCCTTTTATTATTAGATGGAATTCTCTTATAGCAGAACATTTTATATATATATATATATATATATATATATATATATATATATATATATATATATATATATATATAATTTAAATTTTTTCAGTCTCCTCAGGTGCCGGAAGAATAGAAATATCTAGGTTATAAACATTCACTTTAAACATTAGAACTTTTTTGTAGTCCAGTCAGTTGAGAGAGAGAGGGAATGTTTATCCTTACTAATTTGTACCCAATAATATTTTGCTTTTTACTAATCCCCGCATAATGCATCGTGTTTATAATTTGATGCAAACTCATATATTCTATTAAGTTTGTTGTTTATCGTTTCATGAGAGCTAAAACGTGAGATAATGCCAGTAACTAAAGTAAATTCTTTCCAAACAGGGTACTATTATGACAAGAAAAAGTCATGATTGCATCATCTCTTTTCTTTATGCGTGCGTGCGTGCTGTGTGTGTATGTAGTATGTATGTGTGTACGTCAACGTTTAGTGAACTCCCCATATATGAAGTCACTTAAGCTGCATCAGTAATGTTATATATTGCGTAACGAACGTTTGTTTACAAACGTTTGTTTACTTCTTGTGATGAATGTGAAAGGCACATAACATTCCTTCGATTTTGTGCTACATGGCTTCGTGGAATAAGCTCTTTCCAAGGTCGCTCAGTCCCCATTTATGATTTTCTAGCAGGGAATCGATTACATTCGAAGCTGTTCGTTCCGAAATGAAATTGCATTGAGCTGCTCCTGGGACTGCGATTGACTGGGGGTTTTGGCGCTGCCCTTTCTGAATTTTCAATGCGGTTCTTTGATCGAAAATACTTTCTTTTCATAAGTAAGACTAAAGCAGCTTTTATATATATATATATATATATATCATATATATATATATATATATATATATTTATATGTATATATTATATATATATATATACTATATATATATATATTATATATATATATTTATATAGTGGCATTGCTATTATGCACACACATACAAACACAAAATGTCGTAGGGAAATGAGGTTGCTAGTCTAAAGCAGCTTTTCTAGAAACCAGCAACTGGGTGTTACTCATTTCGAGTCAAGTGGACTAATGAACTGCAGCAGGCTGGAAATGGTCCCTGGAATGATCAAATTAAAGGCCTCTATCGCTCTCATTATACCCTCTAACATAGTAGATTCACATCAACCGTGCATCTGATGTCTAAGCCAGTCCCTTACAGCGCTCCTGCTTGGCTGTTAATAAGCCAGTCACAGGCTGGAAACTTTCAGTCTCTCTCGAGATTTCACATAGGCAGGATGTATGTTCCACCTCTCTTAAGAGATGCTTTTTGAACTCTCTCGAGAGACTGAGAGTTTTCAGGCCTGTGATGGCTTATCAACAGCCAAGCAGGAGCGTCGTAAGGGACTGGCCTACACATCAGATACACAGGTGATGTGAATCTACTAAAGCACAACCGACCAATGTATGCGAGCGCGCGTGTGTGTGTATATAATGTGCGTGTAATTTTTTTTTTTTTTTACCATATGCACATTTGGGTTAGCTAGTGATTAGTTTTCCTTTTCACGTTTCCTGGCTCATTGCTGCAAACTAAAACGTATTTATTTCCTTTTCAAATACCTACAGTGGGACGACGCCCATTAAAATGAAACGGAGAGGACCTTTACATAATTGGTTTCTGGCAGAACTTCCTTATTTGAGAAACGAATAATTATTTCGTTTAAGGCTGATGTCTCTGGGGAGCATGATGGTAGTGTCAACAGGATAAGTGAGAGAGAGAGAGAGAGAGAGAAAGACTTCTGCTTTCTCTTTGGATATCCATGAACGTACTGAACTTTCGATGTTTGCTAGTTCTTCAACTCCTCCAAGTGGGGCAACAGAAGTCCCATCTGTTAATCTTAATTTGGTTGGTCTCATGGTAGTACGAAGTTCTTTCAGATGATTTCTCAAGGACTTCTGATTTAGTTTTTCTCTCTCTCTCTCTCTCTCTCTCTCTCTCTCTCTCTCTCTCTCTCTCTCCATACCTTCCAAAGTAGACAAACATAATGCTGTCGTGCAACATTCAGACCTCTAGCGGCCTGAGTGACAGTTATGACTGTGGAAACGTGTTATATTTTCCCGATTAAACGATCGCTTCCTTGGCCATTTGCAGGTCTCTTCCCTCTATGGGTAAGAAAGGAAAACGGGAGAAATTTTATCCCGTTGTCTTTTTTTCTTTTTAATTAGCACCAAGAAAAAAGATTCACAAATTGCTGAAAAGCTAAATAGTACCTATTTCCGATGTAATAGAACACAGAGAGGAGATGATGCAACAGATATAAAGTGGATTTTACAGTGTGGTTTACTGCAGTTTCCCTTTTTGATGGAATAATCTTCCACGCCAAAGGAAAGAATTTTCACTGCCTGTAAACAAAAATTCCATTACGGCATACTTCCCTTTAGTGCCTTGGGAGGTAAAAAAAAAATGAAAAGTCAAAACCCAAAAATATCTCTTGTTTTCATAGAATTTTTCGAAAGATTACATTTTTTTTCGAAAATTGCGATGGTCAGCCATCCAATAACTGCACCATACGCCCTTTCTCTTCATTGATCTGGGCGTTTCTCTTCGCAGGCGGCCTGAAAATTTTGATAACTCCTCTAAAATGACTTGCTTTAGATTAGTGTGTTTCTGTTCCTCAGCTGTGATCTGTGCAACAGTGAAAGTTGCCTTTCCTCTATACATATTATTTTTATTCTCTTAAATTAACCGAGCTGACTCGTCGTGGTAGATGGCTAACTCACCTTCAGTATGTGTGATGAAACTGTGTACAGTTGCTTTAATTATGCAAACGTTTTGAGTTTTACGTTTTCAAGCAGGTGGGATCAACTGTTGTCGGAGGGATTCAGACTCACTAATGAGTTGGAAGAGATGTTAGAGAGAAGCAAAATGATTTGCTCTTGGTATCCAGACAACGCCTGGAAATAGTTATGAATATCTTTTGGTGGAAGAGTTTCATTGTTCAGTTTTAGGTCCCGACGAGGGACGAAATAGCAATCTAATATAAAGAAAACGTCTCCGCTTACCGATCTAAGTTAATATTCCATGGATATTTCAAAAGCAAAAGAGAGAGAGAGAGAGAGAGGGCAGGAATATCAATTCTAGCAATTTCTCTCCCTAACTCAAATAATTGAAACGCTGATTTACAAACTATTTAATTATCAGTTGTACACCGAATACGAAATTACGTGAAATTAGTCTTATTCTTGACGGCTGCACTTACCATTTTGTTTGTTTTTTCTTTTTTTCTGTCATTTATAGAACAACATTATTCTGAAATTAAGTTTGAAATGTATTATTTCCCCTCCTAAAGAAATTTTATTTTTTTAAGTACAAGCCCTTAGGTGCGTATCCTCTGAGTGTATCATGGACAAGCAATTTATTTCCACATTTAAATGAAAAATACGTTTTGCTGATTAAATTACCTACTTGTAAAGCATTTGTATAATTTACTAAAGTGTCCTATAAACTAGAACTCTCAGGAACTGTCGACCCGGATTCTATTTGTTCGTTCTCAATTTTAATTGTTCTGTTCATATGCAATTAGCGTCTCCCTTCTCCCTTTCTCCAATTTTGCGTGGAATTAATGAAGGCAATAAATATCGGGACTTGTATGAGACTCTACAGAGAGAGAGAGAGAGAGAGAGAGAGAGAGAGAGAGAGAGAGAGAGAGAGAGACATCAAGTATTTACCCATACTCCACTTTCCAAATCAAATGATATTGATATTCAGTCATCTGATTAATCCAACTCGGTAGGGTAATATACATAAGACATGGAGGCTTATTTGGCTTTCTAGATGTAAACAGTCTTCCCCCACATATAAAACGCAGAAAGAAAGAAAGGGATAAAGAGGGAGATAAAGAAAAAGAATGGAAGAGATGTGTCACATTTCCTTTATAAATTAATCGGATATTTAAGCGATTACTGTGAATTTCTTATTACTTTGTTTATATGTTTTTAGCATTGTCACGCCATTTCTTTTTAGTGCTAATTTCGGGTTTGAAGTCTTCCATTATTAGTATAATTTGGTAGCATTCGCAGTAAAATCCCATAATGCCTTGAATGTTTTAAATCTTAGTGTAAAAAGATGTTGAAATACAATTATAACATTCACAGTAATTCTATACAAGCAAATGACCAACCCCTGATTTTTCATAAATGGGGATATCGTAGAATGCCTTTCATACAGGAAAGACAACGTTAACATTTCTTTATGTGAAAGCAGTGTTAGCTGAGCTCCCCCACCCCTCCCCTCCCCATTCTCTCTCTCTCTCTCTCTCTCTCTCTCTCTCTCTCTCTCTCTCTCTCTCTCTAAACACACACACACACATATTTATATATATATATATAATATATATATATATATATATATATATATTATATATATATATATATATATATATATATATTTATATATATATATTATGACGAAGTGCCAAGTATCTGGTTACTACACTTACCATTCATTAATTGTTACCTCACAACAGCCAGACACCTGATCTTTTATCACAGGTACTAAATGACTGAATACTCTAAAGGCAACAGTGATCCATTAAACAACTTACCAGTATTGCAGAAAATCAGACTAAGTTCATCAAAACAGGTGTGAGGTAATCTTGTAAGTAATTAAATTAATTAAGGGCATCACTCCATCAACAACTTGAAAATTCTAAGTATTTCCCTGATTTCAGAAGTGTAAGTACTTCCCTGGTTCTAACTCACTTCAAGTAAATTGAAGGAAAACAGATCAATTGCCACTCTGTATTTCTACCTAAGCAAATCATAATTATACAAATACTGGTGAAAAGAAACATATAAAAATTTTAAATACCAAAAATTATTATTAAACTCAAAATTATAAGTGAAATTCGCAATATCAGGGAAAATTACTGTTACTTGAAAACAAAGTAAAGTTTGTTTAATCCTTGAATCAATTAAGTAAAATTAAATAAAAATTGATTTATCACAAAATTCAAGAAAATTAATTCAATTGAAATTCAGAAGTGTTAGGCAATAATTAAAATTCGGAAATTAATTCACAAGTGCTAAACAACAATGAAACTTGAAAAGAATTCTAAGTAAATGCAAATTAAATTCAATTAAATGTGCAAGGATTAAGTAATGAAAATAACTAAGTTAATTAAATTGTGAATGCAAATGAAAACACAAAAAAATTTGGAAAATACCAAAATTGTAAAAAGCACTAATGACATAGAACATAAAATAAAAACACATTTCAATAAGAAAATGGATAAATGCACCAAAAATAAACACTTCAATAAGAAAATGGATAAATGCACTTCAAATGAAACAAACACAAAAATTTGCAATGTGTAAAAAATGAAATTGTTTCACTCAAACCATTGTAACCATTAGTTATTAGTTGCAACTAATAAAAATAAAACACACGTTACCTTTACCAATTTTCTTTCTGCTGCAGCTTGTTCAAAAATTCACCACAATTCGCAATATTTCTTAAATGAAAATAAAAGGCGCCGTTACACATTTGTACAATGTTTGTTCAGATTCCACAAAAAGCACTAAGAAATATCAAATCTGAAATCTACAAATTACGAGTGACCAATTTACATTATGTTAATATCAAATCAAAAGTTCTGTGTGAATGAGAGAGAGAGAGAGAGAGAGAGAGAGAGAGAGAGAGAGAGAGATCTGAACGCAATGCGGCTCTAAGTAACAATGAAACTCTCTTCCTTGTATGGGTACTTCAAGAGCCTGACAGGTTCAAAACGTTTTGGGCAGGCGAAAGCTGATGTAATCTTTCTAGAAGCTTTGAATATGACAGAACTTTACAGAAAAATCATGAAATCTATTCGTGGTTTAGGCAAAGATGTACGCGCATGAAACGAATTATGAATGAATCATGCACGTAGTATGCTCAACAAAGACACAACTTGACGAAACAGACTCGAGCGAGCAAGTTTGATTAAGATTGACATGTTGTGATAACAACACGGAGACTGCGAGCTCCCTAAATCTAGAGGTGGTGAAAAGTTACAAAAACAACTTTATCTTGGAACGGACAAAGATAATCTCTCTCTTTCTTTACATTCTACATTATATACTTTTAAATTATGTTATGCGAAATCTGAACACACATTTTAAAAGATCCTAGATAAGGAATCTGAAAAAATGTTGCAAAACTATATATATAATTTTATACAGTCAAAGAGGGGATATATGTGTTTTGAAAGTAGCAACATATAATATATATATATATATATATATATATATATATATATATATATATATATATATATATATCTATATATATATATATATATATATATATATATAGGATATATTAAAGGAACTAGTAGCAAACATATAATATCAAATAGTGAGGTTGATAACCTTAGCTCTTGCAGGTTGAGACAGGTGCAAAACGCCTGGATTCCTTGAAGATGCGAAATGGAAAAACAAACAGGAAGCTTACTAGCGCATAAACTGGGGTCAGTGATGCATTCCAAAGATCACAAGTTTCATGTATGTAGCGTGCATGCATCCGTGCGTTGATTGGTGAGGTGAGTCATTACGCTTGTCACAGAAAATGACATATAATCTCGGGTATGTGAATTGACAGAGGAATTGGACGGCCAACTGTCAAAGAAGACAACAAGTACATTAAGGGTAGGAGGGGCAATGCAGGTCCGTCGGACAAGGTAACGTAAAATGAAAAACTTTGGAAAAGTTATCATTTTGAAGTGACAATTACTTCAGTTCTAGAGAAAGGGAAGTGCGATATGACACATTTTATTGACGAACTTTAGTGTTTATGGCGTGATAATTATGGTCTCTTTATTTTAGATGGATTCGAAGTCACCATATAGAAAAATGGGTTTTCTCTAGAATATATTTTTTTATTTTATAAACTATTTTTTTTTATTTTATAAACTATGAATGTTTGGAGAGAAAGAAGAAAAGGGGGTACTTATTTAAACACGATTTTGAGAGGAATATGATAGATTAACGTTTCCTTTTTTTTTTTGGGTGATTCATTCTTAACTCATTTTATTCCATTTTCATGTTATCTAATTTTGGACATAAAAAAGTATATTTTTGTAACAGCGAGAGTTTATATCAGCCTAGTTGAAAACTTTGATTTTCAGCTACTTTCAGAAATGGCATCCCATTTGTTTAAACGAGTGTCATTTGACCTCGTTAGATATATATATATATATATCTATATATATATATATATATATATATATATATATATATATATATATATATATATATATATATATATTGTGTGTGAGTGTGCGTGCCATACTCAACTTAATACAAGCAGGCAGGTTAGAAATCGTTCATTGTTTTAAATTTCATTTAACACAGAATAAAGCTGAACAGAAAATTCATTTGTGTGTGTATGACTGAATGAATCTGACACAAACTCTTTTCCCTCTTGTGACTGATGGACTGAACGACTGTAATTTAATAATTTTTTCCTTATATACCGTGGAAACAAGACGTTAATTGTGGCCTGTTGCGATGCTCGTCATATCGTGATAATTCCTTTCAATAAGATTATGCAATTTAGCCAGTAGTTGGTGTATTTCCCAAAACGTTTGAATCGTACGCCTGGCAACGGTACTCTTATTCGGCGCTCTCCTTAGTCAGGTCAGCACAGTTAATTTTTTTCTTTTAGCTGAAAGTTCATAAGAAATTTGTACTCGAATTCATCTTCTAAAGTGAGCAACAAAAACCACAGTATCCAGAAAGACTGGGAATTAGAGTGAGTACTGCGTAACTGCATCATGCCCCCTCTATATCCGTAATAATAATGCTTAGAATATCAGCTGCATAGAATAGGGTATTAAAGAATGGCGCATGACAAGTAGTCAGTAACTGTTACATAATCTCAATTTTATGCACATAAGTGGACAATGATATCAACAGTTATAACAGAGTTAAGCACGTTGGCTTATTAGAGTAAATTTACGTGAAAATGGGAAGATTAATAGTTGTGTGCTTTATGGGTGAAATAAGAGACGGAACGTTTTTGATCCTGGTACGACTGAATCAAGTTAGGCCGAGAATACCGAAAGCGATGGTAGTCCAAAAAACCGTGTTACAGAGAGCCTGAATCTCATAGTAGTATAATTGTTTGCAATATTTTTCAGATTACTTATTTTGCTTAGAGTTAGTATGTTCTAATGTATGTTCAGATTTTGCATAACATAATTTTAAAGTTAAGAATAAAGTAGAATGTGAGAAGAAAGAGAAAATGGCATTGTCTGTTCGAAGCAGGAAAATAGCTGTCACCACCTGAGGCCGCGTGGTTCCAATTTTTTTTTTTTCTTTATAAATGATCTTGCCATCCTCGTACTTGTTTCACACTTGTGTGTCCTGGTCGAGTAACCACGTGAAGACTACATCATCTTCCATAAGTATAAAACGTTTCACATACATCTGATAACTTTTATTTCAGATATGTAGTTAGAGATGTTTTTGTATTGAAAACTATCTAATTTTAATGGTAAATTAACTTTTTTGTCTCTCGATTTGTCAAAAGAACATTTGTTGACTTGTAAATAGCTTAAATTTTGAAGTGGAAAGCTTGTGACGTCACTCAAGGAAATGACGAAACTTAATTTCATTCGAGAAGATTCTATCGTCATGTCTTTTATTTTAAAAGACTTTTATTGTCTTAAATCTTGTAATAATAAATGTTATTTATGATTTTAATCCCACTTTCTCTCTACTTATTGTTTTGAAAGAGAATTTTTACGATATTAGCTGTCTTTCATTCACAAAATCATTCACTCCAACTATTTTAGGGCGAGGTCCATGATCATTTGCCTTATGAAGACAGAGAAGTAGTTCATTCTGAGTTTGGAACCCATGGCAAAAGATCATCCGTCTCTCTCTCTCGCTCTCTCCTGCGCTAAAGATTTTTGATTTCACATTAGCATAAAGATTTTATACTAAGTGATTGGCCACTCGTAAATTTTAGATTTCATATTTCGTAGAGTTGTTTTTATATTGCTTAGTACTTGTTGTGCAATCTGAACAAACATTGTACAAGTGTGTTACGGCGCCTTTTCTTCTTTGAAATATTGTGAATTGTTTGAATATGGTGGAATTGTGGAGCTAGCTGCAGCAGAAACATAAAAACAGAGTTACAGTGGTTTGGAGAAACTTTAAAACAGATTTACAGAGGTTTGGTGAAACTTAAAAACATATTTACAGTGATTTGGTGAAACTATTTCATTTTTTACACATTGCAAATTTTTATGTTCTGTGTTTTATTTCTTTTGAAGTGATTTTTTTTGCATCTATCCATTTTTCGTGTTGAAGTAATTTTTTTTGTGCATTTTGTCCATTTTTCTTATTGAAGTGTGTTTTTATATATATTTTCTGCGTAATGAATGCCTTCTTAGTGTTTTTTTTTTTTATTTTGGTATTTTCCACATTTTTCTATGTTTTTGTTTACATTCACAATTTGATTAACTTATTTGTTGTTTCCATTAATTGATTCTTGCATATTTAACTGAATTTAACGCTTGTGAATTAATTTGCATTTACTTAGAATTCTTTTCAAGTTTTATTGTTGTTTAGCACTTGTGAGTTAATTTCCAAATTTTTGTTTTACCTAACACTTGAATTTCAATTGGATTAATGAATTTTCTTGATTTTTGTGATGTATTAATTTTTATTTAATTTTACTTAATTAATTCAAGAATTAATTAAACTTTGTAAATTTCCCTGAGATTGTGAATTTCACCTATAAATTTTGAGTTTAATAATAATTTTTTTGTATTTAAAATTTTTATAAGTGTTTTCTTTTTCATCGGTATATTTAATTTTGTTTAGGTAGAAATATAGAGTGGTAATTGAGCTATTTTCCTTCAATTTAATTGAAGTGAGTTAGAACCAGGGAAGTATTTAGACTTTTAAAATCAGGAAAATACATGACTTTTAAAGTTGTTGATGGAGTGATGCCCTTTAATTTATTTAATGACATATAAGATTACGTAACACCTGTTTTAATGAACTTGGTCTGATTTTCTCCAATTTTGATAAGTTGTTTAAGGGATCACTGTTGCTTTTAGAGTATTCAGTCGTATTTTACCTGTGATGAAGGTTCAGGTGTCTGGCTGATGTGAGGTAATTATCTTATGATTGGAAACCAGATACTTGGCACTTTGTCACTATATATATATATATATATATATATATATATATATATATATATATATATATATATATATATATATATATGTATGTATAGATATATATATATATATATATATATATATATATATATATATATATATATATATATATATATATATATATATATATATATATACACACACACACACACATATATATATATATATATATATATATATATATATATATATATACATATATATATATTATATATATATATATCTGTGTGTGTGTTTGTGTGTGTGTGTGGTGTGTGTGTATTAAAGTACATTGCTCGCTTCGAAAATATAGAACTTTAGCGATTTGCACTTCCAGGCTGTCTTAGGAGGCGATGGCACACGTTTCTGGTAGCATTGATCAGTCCTCCAAGTCAGAAAGAACAGCTGCAATCTCTAAAGAACAGAGCAAAGGGACATTGATAAGGGAAGCAGTTCCTGTAATCGTTGCTTCCATGCGAGGTGGCCATCGCTGCCTGGCTGCTAACAGAAGCAACTGCAAGTTCGCCAAATTTATCTCGGGAGAAGGAGTAGGATCAGGTTCCAATACGAAAACATCATCAGTTCCTGCCATGGACCTCATGAAAATGGAAGACGATGAAAGGACTGAGAATGGAGAAGGTTCTTCCCGGACGTCAAGCTCTAAGCGCCAGAAGAACATCTGCCCTGGATGTCGCCAGGGATTCAAGTTGCCAAATATCTCCGCGCTCACATCATATCACACGATGTAAGGGCAAGGATGAAAAAAGTAACGTGCCACCAGAAATCATTCTATTCTGTGCTTGATGGCGCTCACAAGAACGTTCTATGTATCAGGAATTCATTTCTGTTACACTGCTATAGAAGTGTGTGTGTGCTCGTTCAGGAGTTCAAGTGAAGTGGCTATACATTTGGAACTTGTGTCTCCTTCTTACTGTTGTCAAAATGGAATGGCCTCTGTGCCGTTCTCAAACTGTTCTTAAGACAGTTAAAACCATTGTTTTAAAATATTCTTGGATTGAAAGGGTGGAAGGAATTGTATTTTGTTATTTACATGATTACTAGGAAATCTCTGGTTATTTTTGCTTTATGAAGGTTTTGTAGCATGTAAGCGTACAGTTTTATTTGGAGAAATTTTAGCCTACTAGTTAATATTATGGGATACTCAGTCACCATTACTATGTACATACTTTTGATAACCATCTTTCTTACCTAATCAGAATATATGACCAAATATATTTTATGAACCTTCATCATTTATGTGTAGATGCATTGTAAATGCATACTACGTAAACATTTGTTGGTGATTTGTGACATACCTGATCGTCGTGAAGGACGTCGGTTCTTTTATTTCTAATCATTTCCATTCTTGCACAGAGAAGGACGTAGTGTGATCCAAAGTTATTCATCAATGCAAAACGAAGACTGAAAATTGGGTATAGGTACTGACCTTGGGTGATTTCCTGTACAGGACTTAATGTTTAATCGGTTAAGACCGTTCCCTCCTCGTTAATTAGTACAAAACACTTATTTCGAATGAGTTTATTTTTTCTGTCACAGGCTAATAATTTTCTTGCTTCTGAAAGACGTGATTGTGTGTCTGTGGATGAGATTTGACTTGTGTATAATTTAAACTATCTTTTCAGTGATGTATTTACCATTTTCATTGCATCTGAAACCTTATATTTCAGATACTTGGTCCTTAAATGAATACGAAATTTTTGGAAAGAAAACTATTTTTTATGATGGTTTAGTAAAACCTATTGGTAAACTGGATTTTCCTGTGTAAACACAATGTTAGCGTATTCCCAAAGTGTTGAAAGTTCTGCTACCCTTGTAAGCATCATAGAAAATTTAACTTATTCAATGTTGAAACTTTATTGTATGGAATTTCCCATATCTTAGTTATTTCAGATTGCATTGAAATTTTAATATAGGACTCGGATATTAAACAACATTCAGATCTTCAGTTTAGGAAATAAATGATTTCTTTAGAAAATAAATTATTTCTTTGGTGGGATTTTCAGTGTGGTTTTTTACCAAAACATTTTGTTGTACTCTTTGGTAATTTTGTTTGATTGTTTGCTGGATAAATGTAAGTAACTAGTTTTCAACGTAATTTTTTTTCAAAAATGGCTTTTTGTATTTGTAGCTTTATGATACTGGAAATACATTGTTCATTTCATATACTGTAGTGCCAGCTAATGAGCAAAAGGTCAATTTTATATATATCGAAATAAACAAATTCATCAAGTAGCTAATGTGATTCCACCAACATGAATGTCCCTCTCAGAAAGGACTGAATAAATAAAGAGAGAAGGAGAATCAGTAATAATAAAAAGGCCGGTGAGAATTATCATATTTTGCCGACGGAGCAGATCTTATGGGCTCACATTCTTAACAGGAGAGTGTAGGAAGGAGGTCATTACATATTAAGCGAAAATGGCCTTA
>NC_087207.1:92413557-92443557 GCF_015104395.2 Macrobrachium nipponense
GGACCTTTACATAATTGGTTCTGGCAGGACTTCCTTATTTGAGAAACGAATAATTATTTCGTTTAAGGTGATGTCTCTGGGGAGTATGATGGTAGTGTCAACAGGTTAAGTGAGAGAGAGAAAGACTCCGCTTTCTCTTTGGATGTCAATGAACTTACTGAACACTTTCGATGTTTGCTAATTCTTCAACTCCTTCAAAGTGGGGCAACAGAAGTCCCATCTGTTATTCTTAGGTTCTTCACAAACAATAAGTTGGTTGGTCTCTTGGTAGTACGAAGTTCATTCAGATGATTTCTCAAGGACTTCTGATTTAGTTCTCACTCTCTCTCTCTCTCTCTCTCTCTCTCTCTCTCTCTCTCTCTCTCTCCTCTCTCCATAGCTTCCAAAGTAGACAAACACAAGGCCGTCTTGCGACATTCAGACCTCTAGCGACCTGAGTTACAGTTATGACGGTGGAAATGGGTTATATTTTCCCCCCGATTAAACGACCGCTTCCATGGCCATCTTGCAGGTCAAGGCCTAAAGAATACCTTTGCAGGTCTCTCCATCTATGGATAAGAAAGAAAGTCGGGAGATATTTAATCCTGGTGTCTTTTTTTTAATTAGCATCAAGAAAAAGACTCACAGATTGCTGAAAAGCTAAATAAGTACATATTTCCGATGATGCAACAGATATAAAGTGGATTTTACAGTGTGGTTTACTGCATTTTCGCTTTTTGTTGGAATAATCTTCCACGCCAAGGGAAAGAAGTTTTCATTGCCTGTAAACAAAAATTCGATTACGGCATACTTCCCTTTAGTGCCTCAGGAGGTCCAAAAAAATGAAAAGGACGAAACCCAAAAATTATTCTTGTTTTCATAGAATTTTTCGAACATTGCGATAGTCAGCCATCCAATAACTGCACCATAACGCCCTTTCTCTTAATTATTCTGGGCGTTTCTCTTCGCACGCGCCCTGAAAACTAAAATGACTTGCTTTAGAATAGTGTGTTCCTGTTCCTCAGCTGTGATCTGTTGCAACAGTAAAAGTTGCCTTTCCTCTAAATATATTACTTTTATTCTCTTTAGTTAACTGAGCTGACTCGTCGTGGTAGATGGCTAACTCACCCTCAGTATGTGTGATGAAACTGTGTACAGTTGCTTTAATTAGGCAAACGTTTTGAGGTTTACTTTTCAAGTAGGTGGGATCAGCTGTGGTCGGAAGGATTCAGACTCACTAATGAGTTGGAAGAGATGTAAGGGAAAAGCAAAATGATTTGATTTTGATATCCAGACAACGCCTGGAAATAGTTATGAATATCTTTTAGTGGAAGAGTTTCATTGTTCAGTTTTAGGTCCCAAAGAAGAGGGACGAAATGGCAATCAAATATAAAGAAAACTTGTCCGCTTACCGATCTAAGTTAATATTTCCATGGATATTTCAAAAGGAAAAGAGAGAGAGAGAGAGAGAGATGAGAGAGAGAGCAGGAACATCAATTCTAGCAATTTCTCTCCCTAACTCAAGTAATTGAAACGCTAATTTACATATTTAATTATCAGTTGTACACGAATACGAAATTACGTGAAATTAGTCTTATTCTTGACGGCTGCACTTACTGCAAATGTCACAGGTTTTGTAAAAGGAAAGGATAAGAGAATTTGGTACCATTTTGTTGTTTTTCCTTTTTTTCTGTCGTTTATAGAACAACATTATTCTGAAATTAAGTTTGAAATGTAAATAATTTCCCCTCCTAAAGAATTTTTTTTTTTTTTTAAGTGCAATCGCTAAAGTGTGTATCATCTGAATGTATCATGGACAAGCAATTAATTTCCACATTTAAATGAAAAATACGTTTGCTAATAAATTACCTACTTGTAAAAACAATTTGTATAAATTACTAAAGTTTCCTGGTAAACTCGAACTCTCTGGAACTGTCGTAATAATAAATGTGCCCTCAAGCGAATATTATTACCCATTCAGGGAATTGCCTTTTCGTAGTTGACTTATCCATTACTAGCTGTTGAAGGATAACCGAACACTGTTTACCTTTAAACTGTTCACCTATGTGTCAAACCAAGTAGGCATGAGATCGTTATCCTTGGGCGGGAGAATATTCTCTTATACCACCATTAAGGGTATATATGGCTTTCCTTTGATTTATGAATATATGTATACGTGTATACCAAACCTAACCAGTTTGAGTAACTTCATATATGGAGAGGGGGCTCACTAAACATTTGACATGCATACCCACACGCAAGTAAATAAATAGATGATGTAGGCACAAATTTTTCTTGCCATATTCAAACCCTGTTTGGAAGGCATTGCATTAACATACTAAAGTGTCCTGGTAAACTCGAACTCTCTGGAACTGTCGTAATAATAAAATGTGATCTCAAGCGAATAATTATTACCCATTCAGGGAATTAATTTCCACACTTTAAATGAAAAATACGTTTTGCTGATTAAATTACCTACGTGAAAACATTTGTATAAATTACTAAAGTGTCCTGGTAAACTCGAACTCTCTTGAACTGGTCGACCCGGATTCTATTTGTTCGTTCTCAATCTTAATTGTTCTGTTCACATGCAATTTAGCGTCTCCCTTCTCCCTTTCTCCCATTTTGCGTGGAAATTAATGAAGGCAATAAAATATCGGGACTTGTATTGAGACTCTACAGCGAGAGAGAGAGAGAGAGAGAGGAGACGAGAGAGAGAGAGAGAGGGAGGGAGAGAGAGTGAGAGAAGAGAGAGGAGAGAGGCATCAAGTAATGACCCATATTCCACTTTCCAAATCAAAAAAAAGATATTGATATTCAGTCATCTGATTAATACAAAAAAAACTCAGCAAGAAAGTAATATACATAAAACATGGAGGCTTATTGGGACTTTCAAGATTGTAATTCAGTCTTTCCCCAGATATAAAAAAACCTCAGAAAGAAAAAGAAAGGGAATAAAGGAGGAGATAAAGGAGAAAAATAAATAAAAAGGGAAGAGGATGTGTCACATTTTTTCCTTATGAATTAATCAGATATTTAAGTGATTACTGGGTTGAATTTTGCTCATTATTTGTTTTATATGTTTCAGCAATTGTTCATGCCATTTCTCTCAAGTCTTAATTTCAGGTTTGAGGCCGGTTTTTCCTTTATTAGCATAAATTTTGTAGCATTTTTCAGTGTCTTAAAATCTAAGCGTAAAAAAATTTTTGGAAATACAGTTAAATTAACAAATTCACAGTAATTCTATACAAGCAAAATGACCAACCCCTGAGTTTTTCATGAGATTGGGATGTAATGGTAATCGCTTCAATAGCGACGAATAAGTTAAAGGGAAATGAAAAAATACATTTCCTTCAAAGTTAAGTCTGCAACATGGATGCATCGCGCAAGTGTCGGAGGCCCCCTGTTTCTCATGATTATTCTAGAAAACGTCAGGTGGGGGTATGGAACTTTCCTTTACAGGTGCCGACAGGACGTCAGGAGCGCGCGATTCTGATGCAATACTTCGTCGAGATTCTTTTAAGAAGTACCGGTAATGTCAGGAGGGGGCCTGTGGACGTTCGCCTGGTAGGCCACGCCCCCCAGGTGCCCTATAAAAATACGACTGGGGACGAAAAAAAGTAGGAGATATAGGGAATCATCAGGGGAGTAAGAGTTCCACAGATCAGATCATTAGTTAGAAATCAGAGATCATCCGAGAGAGATAAGAGAAGAAAGAAACAGACGAAAGGGATCAAAGAGAAAAAGGCGCTCGAGAGTTAATCAGGATCTGGTCATGTCGTCCGGGAGTGGACGACGAGGCATTTCAACGTAGAGCAAAGACTTCAGAGAAAAAACATTCTACAAGAGGTTTCGAGGAGTTCCTGCCCTTTTCGAGTATCAAGAATAGACATTGTTTTCTGCAATCCAGAGTCAAGAAGACGTCTGGCAATTTACGATTTCCTTTTGTGAAGCCACCACTTTGAGCATTGATCTCCGACAGCACAAAAATGGCCCAGCAAAGTATTTTTTTCCATTACCTTCCACTGTTCCCCCAGTTCACAAACATTGTAAGATTTTACTTGTGGTATGTAAAATAGGGAGAAACCATTCTGGGCATTTATCTTTGTTAGTGAGCTGTAAATAAAATCATTGTTGTGTTTGTGAATCTTCTAAAATTCTATCCCCCCAGTTTTCAACTGTTTGGTGTTGAATTCTTTTAGTTTATTATTTCATAATATCGAATTTGTGGAGCGGACCTTCTTCACGGTTTCGTAACATCTTGGCGACCTTGGCCAGTTATATTTCAAAACACCGTAAAAAACAGATTGCAAAAAACAGGGAGAATATAGAAAGAAACACCCAGAATTTGAGTGAGATGGTGAAAGAGGTTTATTGGAGTCAGGTAAAAAGCTCCTAGGGGTCTAGAGGCGGGGAAATGATTCTCCGTGGGAGTATGTTGAAAGAAAAAGAAAGAGGGGGGAAAAGTATGAGAGAGATGAAAAAGAGCGGTTGAGAGAGAGGAAAATAAAAGAGCGGCTGAGAAGGAAGTGGCAGCAAGCGAGAGAAAGCAATGAAAATGCAGGCAAGAGAGAGAAATGTGGTAATGAAGCAGGAAGAAAAAGAGAGGAGAGAAAGGGGCGTTATGGCGAGTTGGGAAATTGCTCGGTTAAGGGAAAGTACTTTGTAACAGTCTGACAGGCGAGAACGAAAACGAGGGCTGATAGGTTAGGGCATGATTGCAGTGCTTGAAAAATTAGTACCAAAGTCTGATGAGGAAGATGTAAAAAACGAAATATTTCATGGTTTTGAGAAGTTAATCGAAAAAAGAGTAGGTTCTCCTATTGAAATGGTGGACTTTATATTTTTACAGTCAGTTTTGAGTGGTAGAGCTTCTTTTACTGTGGTAGTTGCAATGTCTAAAGAGGAATGTGATGATTATGATTATTGTGAAAAAAAAAACAAAAAACTCACTTAGCGCGTATAGGCTAGTTACCGGGGGCGTACCGTAAGAAATTTTTAGGGGGGAAATTTGAGAATGGGACGAAAATATACGTATTTAGAATAGAGTAAGAAGTTAGGAAGGCTGTTTTTTTATTGGTAACTTCTGTAAAGTTGAGGATTTTTGATTTGGTTTGAAGAACTTAGTGTTGTTAGAAAAACTTTCAAAGATAAAAAAAAAAAAAAACATTATCCCATGAGATTAAGCTTTATATAGAAGAATAGGGGGAGAAAGTATCTTTTTTGCAGGAGCAAAAAACTAGGTTAGCTGACGAAATATAGTCTAACCTCATAATTTGAGTGTTAGTAAAGAAAGCGAAAAAATGATCCTTCTGTCTGGTAGAGTACAAAGCAGTAAAAAAGGCTTCAGTTCTAGTAATAGCAATGCGAGTAAAAAAAGTGACTATTCCTGTTTATACATGCGGAAAAACCTGCGTCATACATCTAAGGTTGTAAGAGTAAAGAGGTATCTAGTTGGCTCAGGATTAAAACTTGTTCTGATTGTAATTGGGGGGAAAAAGGGGCATTTTAGTGAGAAAATTGTTTTGCAGTAGAAGGAAGGACATAGGAAAAAAAAAAACCAGTGTCTCTAGTTAACCCTTTCGTCAGGTAGGAATGATGTGTATGAGAGAAACTAGAAAATTTTTTTGGTGAATTTCTGTCAGAAGGCGTGTTTCCTTTCTTGGAGGAGTATTTTTCGAGGAGGTAGTCTTGCTTCGAGGACACAGGAGCTGCTGTCTCATGATTAGGAGAGGGAAGTTTGTTTACCGAACAGAGCAGAAATCAATATGGAAGAAAAAAGTCATGTTAGGTGGATATCCTAACACTTGTGTTCTTTTGTCCTTTGTGAAGTTGAATTTAGGAAAAAGGGTCAAGGGTAGTGTCAGGAAGAAGTGAAAACTTGCAGTTGTTGACAGTTTGCCCGTTGATGCGTTGACATTATTGTCAGTAATGACTTAGCTTTATCCAAAGAATGTGAATCCTGTTGTAACGGGGATATTCCAGTGCCTGAAATGGTAGTAAACTAGGTCAGGTTTAGATACAGGGGGACATAGACTACGGTCATAATTTGTTCGTGGATTCAGACGAGTGTGAAGTTCGTGGAATTCGAAAACGTGAGGTTGAGTTCGTGGATTCGAACGAGTGTGATAGAGGTGGCGAGGTTTGATCTTGGCATGAGTGTGGCTTAGAGACCTACTCTAAATCATGACAGTGATAGCCAAACGGAAGGTGTAGCTTGTTGAGGGTAACATAGTAAATGTACCGGTATTTCTAGTACTAGTTACGGTGATGAATTAGGCAACTAAAAAAAACCTTGTGAATAAGGATGAGCTAGTCAAGTTTCAGAGAGGAGGGATGAGACACTAACCCGAAGTTTTTTAATGTGAGCTGGATGATGATCTCGATGATGTGTGTAAGGAAAAAAAAAACTTTTTGTTTTTTAAAGGATGAAAAAAATTTTGTGTCGTTATGTTGGTCCTAAGTCAGGTAGCAAAGGAGAAAATCAACCGAACAATTGTGGTGCCTAGGGAAGCTTCGTGAGAAATAGTTTGAAGTTAGCACATGATGAGCAAGGTCATTTGGGAGTAAATAAAAACTTTTTCAAGTGCATTAGTCGGGCGTACTTTTGGCCTAAAATGAAGAGTGACGTAAAGAGGTATGTTTTAAAAAAAGCTGTCATGAATGCCAAAATTTGCCGGGAAACAGAAAAAAGGGCAAGTAATTCCCAGAGCTCCTGTTGTGTAATATTCCTTCAGTAGGCGAACCTTTTGAGAATGTAGTTATCGATATGGTCGGACCTTTGCCTAGAAGTAAAGGGTAGAGAAGATTACAATTAACCAATGTAGAGTATCATAAAAAAAAAACGGATTTCGATTTTAAGAGTTTGGCAACTAGCGAAGGAAGAAAACGGGGGAAAGTGCTTGGTAACTAGCGAAGAAGAATGTGAGTGGAAGTCAAAGGGAGAAAATAAAAACGAAAACATGAATCTAGAGCAAAAGAGAGAAGTTTTCATTGTGAAAAAAAAGAGATAAAAAAGTTTTAGAACTAGTCCAGAAAGAAGGTCCCCTTTTCTTTATCTTTATAAGTTCGAAGGTCCTTTTTCAATTTCAGTGAAGAAGGAAAAATCTAAAAAAGGTATGAATCGATATGGGTAAGCGTAGAGCCACAGCGGATGCATGTATACTGATTAAGAATTATAAAGGAACGCCCCGTACCATGGCCACCGGCAGTGTTCAATGTGGGACAGTGTACTGAGAGAAATTAGTTTTGAGAAAACGCAAGAGCTGTTTTAGCATTTTCAAAAAGTTTTAATCAGAGTTCAGAAAACAAGGAAAAAGTAAGAGGGGGGGGAAGGGATAATGTTTTATAGCTGATAGGGCCTCTCTAGAGATTTTTCCAGAATGAGTAGCCTAATGACAGTTTTTCTTTCGTTTTCGGCCATGAGTGTGTGAATGTGAGTGGAGAAGCGTTGCGTTTTTTTAATGGCTATTTAAAGCTTTATGCAGAATTGTTTTCCCCTGCGTTTAATTCTTGTTTCGCTTTAGAAAAAAAAAAATAAAAAAAATCAGTTGCTTCAGTTTTTTTTCTTTTTTTGGGGGATGTGTAATGGTAATTGCTTCATAGCGACAAATAAGTTAAAGGAAAAATGAAAATACATTTCCTTCAAAGTAGGTCTGGCAACAGGATGTAATTCCGTTCACTTGTTGGAGGCACCAGTTCTCTGATGTTCTAGAAATGTTCAGGTGGGGTATCGGAAAAACTCGACGCCGCGATTTCGATACGAATACTGTCGAGAGATCCTTCTAAGAAGTTCCTGGTTAATGTCAGGAGCTGTGACATTTCGCTTGTAGGCAAAAACGCCCCCAGGTTTGCCCTATAAATACGACTGACGAAAGTAGGAGATATCAGATCATCAGGAGTAAGAGTCACCAGATCATATCATCAGTTAGAAATCAGAGATCACCGAGAGAGATAAAGAGAAGAAGGAACAGACGAAGGATCAGAGAGAAAAAGGCGCTCGAGAGTTTTTAATCGGGATCTGGTCAAGTCGTACGGGGGGAGTGGACTGACCGAGGCCTTTCGACGTAGAGCAAGATTTTCAGAGAAGAAAAAAAAACGTTCTACAAGAGGTTTCGAGGAGTTCCTGCCCTTCGGAGTATCAAGAATAGACATTGTTTTTGCTGCAATACGGAGTCAAGAAGACGTCTGCATTACAATTCTCCTTTGTGAAGCCACCGCTTTGAGCGTGACTCTGACAGCACAAAACAGGCCAGCAAAGTATTTTTTTTTCATTACTCACTGTTCCCCCAGATTTGTGCATTGAAGATTTTTACGTGTGGTATGTAAAAATAGGAGAAACCATTCTGCATTTATTCTGTGTTAGTGAGTTTGTAAATAAACTTGTTGTGTTTGTGTATTACTTTCCTAAATTCGTATTCCCCCAGTTTCAACTGTTGGTGTTGAATTCTTTTGTTTTATTCATAATATCGAACTTGGAGGTTTATCGCAGAGTGTCTTTCATAACAGGAAAGACAAAGTTAACGGTTCTGTATGTAAAATTTGCAGTTTAGCCGAAGAGAGAGAGAGAGAGAGAGTAGTATATTCGCGTACAGATAGCAGGAGAAAAAATATATGTTCGTTTAGTAAAGCAATTACCAGAGGGCCAATAATACCCAAGACGAGCGCCTCTTAAATGTCACATCCACGCCAGAAAAAACATGCACTAAAGATCGCCGGCACCATCCTATCAAAAACAGTCCTTAAAAAAGTAATATGCATCTCGAGAATAGTGCCATAAGGAGTGGTTTCAGAAATTTCGGGAGTTTGCAGAATGTCGGCCCCCGTGAGTAAGTTTCATGAATAAGATAAGTTTGTTGGGGCTTACTCCGCGGGGTGAAGCCTTGCATATTTTTTAAGGCCGCAGCATATGTTGACAGGCAAGGGAAAAAAAAATTCAAGGGGGGGGGGACGGGCTTTATAATTTTATTGGGGACGAGGAAATAAAAACGTAATGAAAAAATATTATGCACACGCTGCTGAAAAAAAAAAATGCGGGAAAAAAAATAGGGGGCATCATTAGGTTTTTCGAGATTCCTAAAACTTTGCAATGTGAATTTTATTTCGTTTGGTGGCAGGGGGGGGGGGGGACCAGTACGGATTTTGTAGAGTTGAATCAGAATCACATAAAAAAAAGTATCCTATTGTTTCTATAATTTAAAATCTTTTGCTTATATGTGGTTTCGGTTATTTTAGTTTTATTTTTTTCGTTTTTCAACAATGATACTTCTTTTCTTTTTAAAATAAGTATTACCTTCTTTTCTTTTTGTTCAGTAAGTAAATACCTTCTTTCTTTTTTCAATAAAAAAAGTAATACCTTGTTCTTTTTAAATTGATTTATCCCCTTCTTTATTTTTCAACAAGTCATAACCTTCTTTCTTTTCAAATAAGTTTACCTCTTTCGTTTTCATTAAGCAATACCTTACTTTCTTTCTTAAAAAAAAAACAAATAAATACCTTCTTTCTTTTTAACTAAGAATATTCACCTTTCTTTCTTTTTAAAATAAGAATACATTTTCTTTTCCTTTTCAATAAGTAATACCCTTCTTTTTCTTTTTCTACAAGTAATACCTTTCTTTTCTTTTCAACAAAGTATTACCTTCTTTCTTTTATAATAAAAGTAATACTTTTCTTTCTTTTCCAATAAAAAAGTAATACCTTCTTTCTTTTTGAACAAGTAACACCTTCTTTCGTTTTAAATAAATATTACCCTCTTTTTTTTAATTTTTTAAAAAGTAATACCTTCTTTTATGCATTTCCCATGACCTTTCTGTTACCTTGTTTGTCTATAAAAACGCCATATTCTTGGGAAGATGAATTTCAACCAGTGGCCCATTTGGTGGGCTTGTTTCATATGAATAGGGTTCGTCTCCTGAGTAATAATTACAATTGTAATGATGATATATCATTGTCAGACCTTCAGATTACAGGGCATAATATTTAGTTTTATCAATCTTATTTTAGGAATAATGTTCTTTATTTTTTACTGGGGTGACGTCAAACTGACTTGAAAGCCAACGTGGAATCAGAGGAATTGTTTTTCTCGTGGTAAGAATCAATTTCTTTCTCGATTTAATGTGGTTCGGATCCACAATAAACTGCAGGTCCATTTGCTAGGTAACCGGTTTCCAGCCACGTAAGAAATATCTAATCCTTCGGGCCAACCATAGGAGAGCTGCTATCAGCTCAGTGGTCTGGTGAAACTAAGAAATACTTTTCTTTTCTTGGGAAAACTTGACCTTCCCACGAACGTTAAAACGGGAGAAAAATTTTTCTCCCTTAAGTTAAATAACCTGGACATCCCTTTCTTTGAAACACCAATCAAAACTTCTTGGTCTAGACGGAGGATCACTGTATAATAAAGGGCTCACTGGGTATGCCCGGGGATGTTAACTTCCAAAACTATGTACGACCAAGTCTTTTGAGTTCATTATCCGGTGGCTCAAGATTCTCTTGTTTATCGCAGATATAAGTGGTTGTTTGTAATCATGTTATGTATTCGTGCGTTATTTAGTTTAAGTAAACCTTTCGTTGAATTTTACCTTTGGTTTTTTTTTAATCACCTCGTAAATCTACCTTACGTCACTTGGTGTGACTTCATCATCGAGAATTCTTGGTTCCATGGTTAGCTCCCATGAGCCGACGAATTCTTATCGACTCAAAAATTCCCCTTCGGTTAACATATAAGAAAATACATTCATTCCGAGGTAGAGCGAATTTTTTATTAAAGGACATATCTAGCTAATATATATATATATATTATATATATATATATATATATATATATCTTATATATATATATATATATATATATATATATATATATATATATATATATATATATATATATCTATATATATATATATATATATATATATATATATAGATATATATATATATATATATATATATATATATATATATATATATATATATATATATCTATATATATATATATTGAATCACGGTAATGGGAAAAAATATATATATTTTATATATATATATATATATATATATATATATATATATATATATATATATATATATATATATATATGTGTGTGTGTCTGTGTGTGTGCGTGATATATATATATATATATATCTATATATATATATATATATATATATATATATAATATATATATATATATATATATATACACTGGATATATATAACATATACATATACATTTACAATACCCAGTATTAATTATCATAATTTACTTACGTTAAATTAATTCTGACATCTGGTTGTCTTCGAGGATAAAAGTTAGTTCTGAACGGACGAGAGAGAGAGAGAGAATAAATTATGGAGTTGATAATGGCTACTTTATGCATATATCTTTCTCCTGGAGAAGCAAAGACCACATAACCCACAAATCCGCAAATCTGGCCAAACAAGTGCCTGCAAAACCGATGAAAAATATTCCGCTTTGTAATTAAATCGAGCAGACTTTATTTTATTATTCTTGCTCAAATTACAACGAAAACAAAAAATAAATTACGACTGACAGAAACCAAAAACCCGTTCATTATTGGAGCGCGGTCGTTAAAAGTTTCTATAGGTTTTGTTACCGAAAACAACATAGCGGCAATTTTCCTAACTTTTTTTGTGGTGTTTTCCTAACCGAGTTAAACGTTATGAAAATCATTGAATCCACTGGAAGCGAATTAGGTGCATTTTTCTGCCGCTGACAGTATTGTTGTTATTGGGACTGCTATAGCTGCGTTTTCCAGTGCTTCGATTTTTGTGCTTCGTTCCTATTGCGATATTATTATTATTATTATCATCATTATTATTATTATTATTATTATTATTATTATTATTATTATTATTATTATTATTATTATCCAGAAGATGGACTCTGTTCATATGGAACAAGATGTAGGGTCCCATTGCTTGAAATTCAAGCTTCCAAAGAATGTTGGTGTAACCTCTCACAGCAAACCCCACACTGCAGCAGTAACTGATCATGGTACAGAGCCAGTGATTTTTTATCGCCCATGGGGGAGACGCGAACCCACGGCGTTTGAGTGGCATTTCTCGACACTAACCACTATATCACGGGCTACATATGGTGATGATGATGATGATAAGCGTTTCTCAAGCTGGACGTAAATTCATGAACTGTTGAGCGTGAATTAAGGTTTCAAATAAGAGACCAGAAGCGTCTAGTTTAGCCAAGTTGAATTTGCATGGTTTCCAGTTGAGGTCTTTACGATCCCAAGTTCTGTTTCTGGCTTCGAGGTCCGGCGAGGTGGCAGGCAGCGAGCGACGTCTCCAAGAGTTGCCCAAAAAGTTTTAATCTAATCCGTGTGTTTATTTCGTTATACTTCATCAACTTTTATTTTCATCCATTTCGCAAACATTTTGTGCGAACGAATTTCATTCACTCGAGCAAAAATGTTCATATTTTGTGAAGTGAAATATTGGGTTCTTTCCAGAAGGATAATATATATATTATTCTCCGCTGGGGTTAGTTTCAAGCGAATAAAAGAAAAAAAAAAGTTTCTTAATTTTCAGTTTTCAGAAAAGAAAACTATTGTGCAGCTTTGTCTTTCTGTCCGCACTTTTCTGTCCGCATTTATTCTGTCCGCCCTCAGATCTTAAAACTACTGAGGATAGAGGCCCGCAAATAGCATGTTGATCATCCACCCTCCAAACATCATTGAACATACCAAATTGCAGCCCTCTAGCCTCAGTAGTTTTCATTTTATTTAAGATTAAATTTAGCCATAATCGTCCGTCTGGCAACGATGTAGACCAGGCCACCACCAGACCGTGGTTAAAGTTGAATGGTCTGCGGTTCGTACAGCATTATGCCGAGACCACCGAAAGATAAATCTATTTCGGTGGTCTTGTTTATATACGCTATACAGAAAAACTAGATATTTTGCATTTTTTTACTTGTTTTTTCATGGTCAAGGTTTCAGACATATCTTTACACTATCATGCCCGGTAGGGGCACCAGATGACCTATTCGATGGCACGTTTGAGTTGGGAACGAAATCGAACGTTATGTTAGTGACCTTGTCAAAGGGGAGAAGACGACAGGAAATAAGAATCTTATTTGCGAGTCTCGCTGGGAAGGGAAATTGTAACCTGTTTTTGGGAAATTGGAAGCTCTCTCTCTCTCTCTCTCTCTCTCTCTCTCTCTCTCTCTCTCTCTCTACTCTCTCTCGCGTAATATATACTACCGTTTCCGTCTGGTACAAGCAAGTCAAAATCGTCCATTTTTTCATCACTTGAAAAGAATCATCTAATACGTGGGATTGGAAAGAGTATATTGCAGTCTGTTTTAGTCATTTTGCTTTCAAAGATTATTTATCTCTCTCTCTCTTCTCACTGACCATCTTACATTACCGCGAAACTGGGAGATGCTTATACACACGGGTGTTTACTCTCTCTCTCTCTCTCTCTCTCTCTCTTTGGACATCGAGGAATGGATTGGAAGTTTATACACAGGTTGGTTCACACATTGTCTGTTATCTTTGTTTGTATTTGATTCTCCATTCTATTCTGTCTCTTTTGAGGAGAAAAGACGCACTTTTATTTGTTTATTTCTGTTAGTTATTTTTCGTTTGGTTTAACTCTTTTGTCGCGAGCCTAACAATAACGTTTATAGCCAAACTTTTCATTTGTATTTAGTTTTTTTTTCAGTAAGGAAAACTATTGTGCCGGCTTTGTCTGTCCATCAGCCCCCAGATCTTAAAAACTACGGAGGCTAGATAGCTGCAAATTGGTATGTTGATCATCCACCCTCCAGTCATCAAACATGCCAAATTGCAGCCCATCTAGCCTCATTGTAGTTTTTATTTCATTTAATGTAAAATAAGCCATCGTCGTACTTCTGGTAGCGCTATGGGTGTGCCAAAAACATAAGCCACCACCGGACCGTGGACAAGTTTCATGTGCCGCAGCTAAAGCCCCATTTACAGGGGTCAAGTAGAGAGACAAGTCAAGTGAGCAAGTGGACCGCTTCTCTTTTAAAGGCAAGTGCTAGCATAGGGCAAGTGCTTCTATACACAAAACAAGTGAATCAGACAACTAGCCTTCTTCAGTTGGTCTGTGCAATCGGAGCATGCACATACGTTCTTTGTTTTACAATGGATCTTACGAATACTGTATTTAAAAATGTGTCAAAGTTATTGTACAAGTGAGTTATTAGATATAATTGAGGAGGAGGTTACTCAAGAAAAGCGAATTAGGGTAAGGAGCGGATAAAAAGGAGAAATGAACGTGGGACTATAGAAAAAGAAACTCTTTTGAGAGATATGAATATAGATCATGCTTCAGAATGTCCCCGAGAGTTTTGATAAGCTACTTAATCCAGTTGGCACAGAGATATAGAAGATGATACCTTGATGAGAGAAGCATTATCAGCTAAAATCAAATCAAAGATAACCTTCACATGTCTAGCTACTGGATATCCATCAGAAATCTGCAGCACAACTTTCGGGTACAAAAATAGATTTTTACTTAAAAAATTTAAAAAGAAATATTACTATAAAACATTTATGTTTCAGTATAAAATTGTTGTTAACTTGTTGCAAAATAAAATTTTTCCACTGGGGCATAAATAATCTTTATTTATTGCAAAATTAATCACTGTTCTACTAAAAATAAATGAGAACGATCTTGTTACAAAAAATAGGTTTTCTCCTCTTTCCAAAAATGAAAACGACTTTATTTGAAATATGTATATACACCGGCTGTAAAATTTATTCTTAAAAATATAAAATCTGCTCTTTAGCATTAAAAAGAAAAAAAAAAATAATGATAGTAATTCTTGTAAAATAAGTTAAAATATTTACTTAGTTCATGATTTATTAAACTGAGCTAGAATGAAAGATGATAGGGGTTGTCATCCAAGAGCATATTCACACAGGTCAAGCAGATAGCAAGTAGCTTAAGGCCAGTGGTGAATGAAGGGGAAACAACTTGCCTCAATATAGATTTCGTGTCTATTCACTTGACTTGTTCTTCAGCTTGACTGCCAACTTGCTTCTTACTTGATATGCACAAAATATTAGTCAAGAGTAATGTTTACACACGTCAAGTTACTTGAAGCAAGATACTTGCACGCTTGACTTGCCTCTCTAACCGACTCGTGTAAATGAGGCTCAAGGGGTTTGATGGGCAGTGGCTGAGGACGACACCGGACAAAAAACTCGATTTCGCCAAAGAAACTCGGCGCATTTTTTACTTGTTCTTCTTTGACATAGAGTTATGTAAAAAATACTGATTCCACTCATTGACATAGATTATATAAAATTATTTCCCACTCATCGGCATAGATTATATAAAATATATCCCACTCATTAACGAATTCCAAACGGTTAGTCAAGTATAAATTGTTTATGGGAAACCTTATAACAAGAGCAATCGTTAAACTAAACCAGTGAACTCTTCACTGTTATCTGTAATTGCCTTCGAGTTTGACCCACTGATTGTCACCTAATCCGGCGCCTCTGCTGACGTCACATTTGCCTAATTGATTCCCTTTGTCACCTCGTTCAATTAAAAACACAGTTTTATCGTCTCATTTCAAGGCAAATGCTTCCCTTCATGATTCATCATCTTTATTTATTTTCTCGCTATTTTTGGATGTCAAGTTAGTCTTCATCTGCCCTGTTTTATTTCAGCTTTTTTATTTAATTTCCTTTTAGTTTGGTTGTTTTTGCAATCAAGTGCTAGCCAATGTATGTTATGTGCATACATCAGAGAGAGAGAGAGAGAGAGAGAGAGAGAGAGAGAGAGAGAGAGAGAAGAGAGAGAGAGAGAAAAAAGAAAAATTGTATTTCTGCGTAAAAATGACTCCAGGAAAGTGAGCGTCCTTTGTAGATAAGGCACGGAAGGGACAACCACAACTCAAGCAAAGCACTGCTTAATTGTCTCCTGATCTCTGAGATTGTTTGCTAAGTAGATATTATTGCGTGACTGAGGCTATACCTACTACAGCGGGACGGCGCGATACGCATGTTCAGGAATGCCCCCATAAAAAGTCCACAGGAAATCAGATAAAGATCGTTTGCTCGCTTGTGTAAACTTGTGTATATTCACAGGATATATATATATATATATATATATATATATATATATATATATATATATATATATATATATATATTATATATGTTATATATATATAATATATATATATATATATATATATACTATATATATATATATATATATATATATATATATATATATAATATATAGTATGTGTACGTATATACACTGCTTCAGTGATTTTGGCTGTTTTTTCCATGGGAAAAATAAACTATTATTATATTATCATTACAAGTTGTCTCTCTCTCTCTCTCTCTCTCTCTCTCTCTCTCTCCTCTCTCTCTCTCTCTCTCTCTCTCTCTCTCTCTTGACGCAACGTTTCGCAGACTGCCAGGGCATTATCACATGATGGATTATTATTATTATTATTATTATTATTATTATTATTATTATTATTATTATTATTATTATTATTATTATTCAGAAGGCGAACCTCATTCATATTGAATCTGGTGTTCTTTCGAAACGAGGAACAGACGGTAAAAGGAAATAAAGAAAGAGGAGATCTGTTATTAGAGAAACAGGCTCACTTAACAAATGGATGAATTAGCGTATAACCTTAATCCTGCAAAAATTTTTTAAAAACTGTGTATGTACGTATGTTCGTTCGTACTCTCGCCCCAGAACGAGTGATGTAAATTTCAGTCCTCACAAAGTCTTGGAACAGCTTAAGGTGATTTAGATTCCTCTGTAGTGGTCTGGAAGTATGTATCCTGATTTCTCTCATCCTTACCAGCAAACGGTTTTCCTGCGTCTGCCTTTTCAAAAGTCTGTATTGAACAATGAAAACAAAGAATGTGGGGAAGGTCAACCACAATAGAATTCCACTTAAATGTCTTTGTATGTTTGTAAAATAAAGCAAGGACTCTGCAGAAGGTCAACCTCAATAGAATGTTCCTCTTAACAATCCAGCACGATTTGCTTACTATTTTGAGAATCACAACCCCCTTATGAACATATGAAATTTAGACACACACACACACAGTCAAATTCGTCGCAGAGAAAAACAGAGACGCCTAGATGGAAAGTCTAACTTTTGGTCGCTGAGTTGATCATCCAAACCGCTCCGCTGATTCAAGAAATCTGCCACCCAATACAGTGCTGGATGACACAGGGGTTTATTTAGGTAGGGATGATGCACAGTGAGAGGGAAATCGCCTCTTTGCTTTTAAATTGCATCTGAATGGGTCTAGTCAGCTCTCCAGTGCGGCATCTGAATCCGTTTTTCTGTTTGAATACACTACAGAAGGGAATGGAAGCGGTGCGCGACTGGAAAGCTGCCAATCTGTAAGCGAAACAAGATTGTTTCTTTCGAATATTGTCTCGAATGACTGGTGTCTGAGGACATATATTCTGATACATTTTTATTTAGTTCTTTTTTCTTTTTTAGTGAGCCAGCTCTCGTCTTTATGTATTTCTTTTACCTCCTCTTACTTCCTCTTAGTGAACACCATAGTCTTTGGAAGCTTGAATAATAATAATAATGATAATAATAATAATGATAACAATATATTTAAACATAAAACTGTACAGTTTGATGTTTAAATATATGTACATATACATAACTGTGGATTTCTTTCTCCAATAATAATAATAATAATAATAATAATAATAATAATAATAATAATAATAATAATACAACAGAAACGTGACTGATCACTACCCTAGAATTTAGGCAATTAATTGACGGAAAATTATTAGCTCTCTCTAATGAATCGGTGTCCATTTCGGAATCTGGAACAATTCAATCGCGAATCTTTATTTGCAAGTCGATCAATGCAGTGTCGGGTGCGAACTGCGAATCTTTTTATTGAGTTACTCTTGGAGAACGCAATTTTCGGACGCAGTCCTCACGTGTTTATATAGGAAAAAAAAGCATTACCGCTTATTCGGTAAATCTATTTTGATGTTCGAGATTTGAAGAAGCCTATTGTTTCTATATTATTACAGTTTCGGAGTTTCTTACACTCTACAGCAATATTTACTGTAGTTGCCTTGTCATGAGAGATAAATGGTAAATACCCATGACATAAAAATGCAAACAAATAAAAAGCACTATTTTTTCCCCATATTTGACACTCCCCGTAGGTGGGTAGTGCCTTCAGTGCATCTCATGCGGTGCACTGCAGGCATTGCTATGGTCCTTTGCAGCACCCTTTCGGCCCCTTCCTGCATCCCATTTCATTCCTTTTTACTGCAATAGTGCAACTGCGATGTTTTCCTCCTGTTACACCTCTCAAACCTACCTACTCTCAATTTATTTTCCAGCGCTGAATGGCCTCAAAGGTCCCAGTGCTTGCGCCTTTGGGCCTAAACTCTATAACTCCATTCCATTCCATCCATATTTGACACAAAGTCCAAAACTAACCTAAATTTCATCCCGGAGTAGTTTAATAAAGTTTTTCAAAAGAATATTTTAAATAATCACCGAAACATTTATAATGCAATTATACTTTTCGCTTTACTATTTTTTATGCAATTTATGGATATCCGGACGGTCACAAGTGAGGACAAATACATTTTAACTTGGAATCCATTCGCATTCGAACTATAAATTTTCATCAGTGCACGAGAACTGCGGACTCCATTATTCACTGAAACAGAAAGATACGTTATGCACATAATGAGAATAATGAGATTCGTGAACTTCCATTAACTGATAACCTATTCATAAACGATTCCCTAATTTGGGGAAGCCTAAATGAACCATCCAACTCTCACGATAATTGAATATGGAAGTGACAACTTGATTTGGGGATAACAATGAAAAATGTATTTTTGAGAGGTATATAATTGCAAAAAGTAATTGAGGATTTATTCATTCTTTCCTCTTGAAATACTAGTGGCGGATTTATGGCGTGGTCATCATGACAAGACCATTAATCCAGTCATCTGCGGCTCATACAGCATTATGCGCTGTACAGAAAAACTCAATCGCGCCGAAGAAACTTCGGGCGCATTTTTTATTTTGTTTTTAATCTGTACATGAATATGTTATGTGGTGTTGGGAAGCAAGCGATTATTTTAAAGAAAATTAATTATTCAAATCAAGTTTGATAAACTTGAAGATTACATTCATATCAATCTTTTTACTTCTTAAAGAGTAATGTTTTTTTTTCTATGTAATGTTCGAAAAGTTCCAAGGTATTTCGTTATTGCCAACACGAAGTCCAAAAAGTGCCGGTGTTATTTTTCTCGTCTGAAATCTCATAAACCCGAATTCCTGAACACGAGTTGCCAAGAGCAATTCCTTGATAGAGGTTCCATCTCTCCGTCTTCTCGTTTGGTTCTTCCTTTACGTGGGTTTCTTCTGATTGGGTACAACTTCTTATTAGAAAAAGCCAGGATATCTGGAAAGGACTGAACTGGATATCTGAAAAGGATTGAGCTGGATATTCTGGATAGGACTGAAACTGAATGGATCTGGAAAGGACTGAACTGGATATCTGGAAAGGACTGAACTGGATATCTGGAAAGGACTGAACTTCGATATCTGGAAAAGACTGAGCTGGATATCTGGAAAGGACTGAACTCGATATCTGGAAAGGAGTGAACTGGATATCTGGAAAGGACTGAACTGTCGACTCAAAAGATGGTTCCAGAAAATGGTTCTTGTTTAGTGACATTTAGTGACATTTTTATTTAAATTCGGGTGAATGTTCCATAGGTAACAGCCTGTTTTTGTTCAGTTTACCAAACAAACGGCTTCTGCAGGCTTTAAGAGGGGGTGAATTAAATTTTTCAAGATATTTCCATTGTGTTTCCTCTTTTGAAATAAGACGAAACATAATTTCAAAGGAATTTCCATCTTACTTCTTACTTTAAAATATGACGAAACATATTTCCAAAGCTATTTCCATATTCTTTTAGTTTTAAAGTATGACGGAACATATTTTTAAAGCTATTTCCAGTTAATTCTTGCCTTAAAGTTTGACGGAATATAATTTGCTAATATGAAGCAGTTAATGTGCCTGAAATGTCAGCTAGTACTGCCTTTGTTCGTTTTGTACTTTAGGAAGATGTCTGTACATTAGGGGCTAGCAATTATAAACGTTTTAGTAACACCGATTATAGTTTTTTCGACGTCCTGATACTGGGATTAGAAACAACTAATTATCTCTCTACAGGAATTGAGCGGGTAACTCGAACATGTTATGCATCATCCGTCGAGGTTATGTTTATTTATTATATACACATAAATACAGAGATATATGTACATGTATAAGTAAAGGCAAATGCCACGAAGGAAAAGTGAAACAACAGAGTGGTTGCTTATGGCCTTTCGACACTCGGTCCTTTTGCTAGTTTGCTATAGTAGATTCACATTAACCGTGCATTTGACGTCAATTATTTGCTTCGACATAACTATTTCACACTCGTTTTAACACACTAACCAACATACTATGTCTGATGAGGGTGACTCGTGAAAAAGGCAGGCGTGTCCATTTCTCCGCGTCGTCATCCAGCCCCTGGTGATGCAGTGAAGACCTGAATTCGCTTTGATTAAACTCTAATTAAAGTTATTGTCTCCAAATGCTTTTATCTAAGGCTGACTATTGAAAGAGCAAGTTTAATCTCGGGGTGAAATACCGTGGAAAAGTGAGGGTAGACGTAATAAGGCCAATAGAGCTATGTGTCATAAAAGTTTTCAAAATGAGTTGCTTTTAACGTTCAAAAGCCCTCTGTGATTTAATCCTACCTTTCTAACAGCATGTGATGTTTTTATAACTGTTTCTGGTTCTTCTTCAGTTACAGCTCTTATGGCAGTTTTGACCAATATTGTTACTATCGTTATTAATATGATTTTAATGAAACTTTTGCTTATGAGTAGTTTCTAATAATTAAGATAGTATGATGAGACTCTCGAGGCTTAAGATAGTATGTTTGACAGTAGTTTTTAAGCAAAACAATCCGTATTGACATTTAAAAAAAGAACTGCAATTGCCTTTATACACTTTATGATTCTTGCGAGTGGAATGGACGGGTTGAATGGATAGTTTCCAATAGTTAAGATAGTCTCTTGATACTCTGAGGCTTGATGTTAGTAGGTTTTGACCAATAGTTTTGATGCCACAGCGCGTACTGCATTAAAAAAACTAAACTTACAATGACATTTATACATTAGATGATGATTTCTGTATTCGTAATAAAACTGGCGTGAAACTTCATAGTTCAGATTCATTGACATTACCCAGCTGCATAACTACTATTTGTCAATCAAACAGGTTTTTTGGGGCAGCGAGACTCATCAGTTCACCAAAGCGGGTTTGTCAGCCATCAGCTGCAGCATTAAAACCCCTAATTGCAGTTTGAAAAAATGAATAATCTCCATGGTAGGGATTAGCGATATCGATCGAAATGTTTATTGTTCATTAAAGCGGCAATTAATTACCACAGGATTTTGTTTTTTATTGATATAGAAGAACCACTCATATTTTTTTAAATGAGTACGATCAGCTGGTGAGATAATTGAACTGAGGTTTCCAACAAAAAAGGAAATTATATATTCATATGTAATCATTCTACACCGTTCTTAAAATATGTTGACAATAATTATGAGCAAAAAAAAATGTTACAGTTCAGTTTCATTACAGTCTCACAACATTTTTGCGAGAGAGAGAGAGAGAGAGAGAGCGAGAGAGAGAGAGCAGAGCGAGACCTTACAGACCTTACAGACCTACATCTTGTTCGGGTTGCCCCAGGTCCCTCAGTGTGAGGCACCTCTAATGTCTACCAGAGAGTTGCTAGTACATCTTCCGTATATTTTGCAATCTTCCAATTTTGGATGGTCTGGGATGCAGTTTAGATATTTGTCGAGCTTATTCTTAAACACATCTACGCTCACTCCTGATATATTCCTCAGATGAGCTGGCAAAGCAATTGAATAGGACGCTGCACTTATCGATGTGGCTGGGCGTAGTGGATTAATGTCCTGTGTGCTTTCCTTCCTTATTTTTCCTGGTATAGTTTTGGGCACTATTAATCTACCTCTGCTTGCTCTTTCTGATATTTTTAGTTCCATGATATTTTCTGCTATTCCTTCTATCTGTTTCCATGCCTGAATTATCATGTACGTTCTCTTCTCCTTTGTCTAGACTAATAATCTTTAAGAATTGTAGTCTTTCCCAGTAGTCAAGGTCTTTAACTTCTTCTATTCTAGCTGTAAAGGACCTTTGTACACTCTCTATTTGTGCAATATCCTTTTGATAGTGTGGGTACCATATCATATTGTGTAAATCAAGTGGGACTACGAACATATGTTTTATAAAGCATCAATCATGTGTTCAGCTTTTACTTATGTTTTGAAGTGCCGTAACAACATTCCCATTTTTGCTTTCACATTTTGCCAACAGAGTTGCTATTTGATCATTGCATAACATGTTCCTATTCATCATCACACCAAGGTCTTTAACTGCTTCCTTATTTGTGATTGTCTACATTATTAGGTCCCTTATATGCATATAGCTTTCTTTCTCTGTCTCCATAATTTATTGATTCAAATTTATCAGAGTTAAATACCATCCCTATTTACTCTCGCCCAATCATATACTTTGTTAAGGTCTCTTTGTAGAGCGTTCCTATCTTCATCACAAGTAATTTCTCTACTTTATTCTTGTGTCATCTGCGAAACTACTCACTACCGAATCCTTAACATTATTGTCTATGTCTTCAATCATAATAACAAACAGTATTGCAGCTAACACCGTACCTTGCGGCACACCGGATATTACCTTGGCTTCATCCGATTTCTCGTCGTTTGTCAATAACTATCTGTTTTCTGTTGTGTAAAAATTCTTTTAACCATCTTCCTTACTTTATCCACGATATTGTGTTTTCTAATTTTCTTCGCTAATTATACTATGGTCTACTTTATCGAATGCTTTTTCTTGCAAAGTCTTAAATAAACCACATCTGTTTCATTTCCGCTTTTCATATTTTTGAATATGTTCTCACGGTGGACTAACAGTTGGGTTTGTGTACTTTTTCCGGGTACGAAACCATGTTGTCCTTTATTAAAACAAATTATTTTTTATTAAATGTTTTCATAATATTTTTCTTCATTACCCTTTCATACACTTTCATAATATGTGATGTTAGACTCACAGGCCTATAATTACTTGCCTCTAGTCTTGATCCACTTTTGAAAGTAGGGGTAATATATGCTAATTTGTGCTCATCATAAATCTTGCCTGTATCTACACTTTGTCTTAATAATATTGCAAGTGGCTTTGCGATAGAATGAACTACTTTCTTTAACAAAATAGCAGGAATTCCATCAGGCCCTGCAGCAGCTCCATTTTTAATTTCATTAATAGCCTGCACAATATCAGCTTCATTAATATCTATGTCAGCTAAATATTCACTATTTCATCCTTACTTACTCATATCATTATCTTCATATCTATTCTAGGGGTGAATTCTCTCTTATATCGTTCTGCCAGTATGTTGCAAATTTCCTTTTTTTCATTCGTTAATCTCCCTTCAATTCTTAGAGGGCCTATTTCTATTCTTCTTTTATTCATCTTCTTCGCATATGAGTATAATAGTTGGGATTTTGCTTGATATTTAATAGGGTTTTTTCTTCCAAGTCCCGTTTGTTTTTCATTTCTTTTGATTGTATAATCTTTTTGTTCTGCATTTTCTATCTTACTTTTTAGTTCTATAACTTTCCATGCATTTTTTTTTTTTGCTAGACCTTTTTTCCACTTTCTGATTTTCTGGAACAAGATCCTTCTGTCTCTTGGTATGCATGACTGATGTTTACTTTTCTTCTTCGGTATATATTTATCCCTATTTTCTCTAATATTTTTATATAATATCTCCGTATTTACCTTTATGTCATCACTTACGAAAATATTATCCCAATCTTTGTTTAATTCTTCATTTATTTCTGACCATTTTATATTTTTACTGTAGAAGTTGTTTTTTCCATATCCTTCCCACTTTTTCATTTCTTGCTTATCTCTGTTTTCACTTGCTTTGGAATGGACTGTTAATTCTATGACATTATGGTCTGAAATACTCGCATTATAAACTATTATTTCTTTATCATAATTCATCTCGTTCACAAATAACTCGGTTCTAAACAAGTATTTTCCTTTCTTGGTTGGCCAGGTGAAGTTTATTGTTGAATGGTTGTATTCTAGTAGCATATCTAATAGCTTTTCGAATTGCCTCTTATCTTCTGCACTACTATTACTCTCTTTTTTATATGTATAAGTACATCCACAATCTCCTATTCGTTCTTTCCAGTCTACGAAAGGAAAGTTGAAGTCTCCAGATAGGAGAATAGTCCAGTCCTTGTGATTTCTGCATATATCATCCAATTTTTCTATTATTAAGTCAAACTCTTAGTATTAGGAGAGAGTAGAGAGGAGAGGAGAGAGCGAGAGAGAGAGAGAGAGAGAGTGCGAGAGAGAGAGAGAGAGAGAGAGCGAGAGAGAGAGAGAGAGAGCGAGAGCGACGAGAGGAGAGAGAGAGAGAGAGAGAGAGAGAGGAGAGAGAGAGAGAGAGAGAGAGAGCTGCCGTATTCATTTGATACTTGGTATGATGAAATCGTTTTTCAGAAATAAAAGTCAGAAAACAAATTTCTGCACAAAATATGGCAGAATTACTTTGCAAAACGATAGACAAGTGTTCTTTCTCATTAAACGCCTGTAGACTCTATTGGCATTAAATTCACCCAGCCATTCAAAATATCTCTCAAGCAAATTCATCAAAATTGACAAGACCAAAACCCGTTCGTTATTCGGTTACTCAAATTTCTCGGTAAAGTTCATGTTCCGTTTCAAAATTCGGTCATTAATTTCGTGAAAAATCATCCAATATTTACCTGCATTTAGTATTGTTTCATTTTGTCGTTATATTGGCATTGCACGAATGCTTTGTCGAACGATTTTACCGTTTCATGCCTGGATAATTCAGTCCTCTAACTCTCTGTATTCCCTAGCGAACGCTCAAGTGATGCCTTATGGAATATACGCCTGCCTGCACTGAAAGAAAAAAATGAATACAGGGAAATACAAAAATGAAAAGAGTGAAACTCAGTCCCAAACTTCCTATACGATCTTTACAGAATATTTGGACACGGTTGTCTATTTTCATATTTACAGTTAGTATTTCAATAGATCCCCAAGTTGTTTGCAGCCGAGAGTATTTTTAAAATAAAAAAAATCAGTGAAAAGGAAACTGGATGTTTGTGCAATACTTTTACCTATTGGACGAAGTGCAGCCAGTCCCCAAGACGACGTTGAGGCTGGGTAACAAATAAAAAAACTGAGTGGTCAAAGAACCAAAGGGCTTTTTGTTCATATACAATATTTTACTCATTTTCGATGGAGATATCACATATACCGTCAAAGCAAGCAGACATGAATTATTTATATATACACAAGTAAATAAACTTGGGAAGTTGCTCTTTGGTGCCCAACTCTTGTCTAGATATTTTAGACAAAATTGCCTCGAAGTGTCATGGGTGAAATTTTATATCTTTGCTTCGTGACCTGGCGGTATTCTTCTTTAGCAAAAAATAAAATAAATAAATAAAAATAAAATAAATAGAATAAATAAAAATAAATAAATGAATAAATAAATAAAAAACAAAAATAAGTAAACAAATCTTTAAGAAGAAATCCGAATTCTTTTGTTAGTTTCAGTTAATGATATTATGTCATTTTGAGTTTACAGTGGTATTGCGATAAGTTTTACGACGAGTCCACTTGTTTTACGAAGATGTATGAGGAGGATACTTCAAAACTTGAACACATCGGAGAATTGTTGCTATGGCTTCATCAAATTTAAATGGAGCTTGTATTTATGCTCTAATTTTCCGTGGATCATGTCTAGTGGGACGGAATTTTGTTCACGGTGATGTTCTGTCGTCAATAGATTGTAGTTAGTTACTCCAAAACAATTCTATAAAAGATTACTGTTAAAAGATGATGACTGAAATGAAGATTTAAAAGAGGAAGAGGTACCGATCGTAAAGCGACTTTCTTTCATTCACGGTGTGAGGAAACTAATCTTCAAATGTTGATTTCCTTCGCTTTTAGAAACCGGGGTCACTTTTTTATCACTAAGAGCATCAGTGGCGTGGTTGGTATGGTCTTTGCCTGCCACCTCGGTGGCCGCGAGGTCGATTCTCGGGCATTCTATTAAGGGCTTTCATGCAACGTGAAAACACGATACAAACGAACAAACACGTTTGGTCACTGGCATAGAACTAGGGAAACGTGAATTTGCAAGAAGATGGTATAATATAGAATAGCCCTGTTGCATAGTTAATATTAAGGGTAAAAAAAAAAAAAAAAAAAAAAAAACAAAAAAAAAAAAAAAAAAAGAGGGTCACCTGTAGCAACAATTGCAAGGTAATCACGGGAACTTCCTTATTCCTTTGTTTACCTAATATGATGGAATCCAGGATGTTCATTGATAGCACTAAGGTAAAGTCAAGAAGTTACTTTCACTGTTAGGGATGATTTGATTAAAGGACAAGATAGAGAGGCATTTTGATGTTAATCAGAATGACCACGAGTGATATTAGCAAATTTCAGGTAATTTATAGGGTTTTTTTTATGACAAACACTTAGCATTACATTGTATACGCATGAAATGTACCTCACTATTGAACTTCTCAGTTCCAGAGGTTCCTTATTCCTCACACCGTTGGACTGTGAAACGATCTCCCAGAGATGTCATGGAGTTGGAACTTCGGAAGTTTAGTGCATTAATACAATAAAACAATTCAATTTGTATTTCAATTCACTACTTACGTCTTTATTTATTAACTAATTTGTCAATTTATCTTTTTTTTTTTTCAAATAATTGATTTCATCATTCTGTATTATTGCTGCTACTTGTATCGAATGAACACCATAATATTCTTTGGAGCTGGAATGTCAAGTCAGTGACCTCTGTGGGCTTATTCCATATGAATAGGGTTCATCTTCTGATATAAATAATAATAATAAAATAATATAATAATAATAATAATAATAATAATAAAATAATAATAATAATGCATAGGTCTGCAGGGTAGGCTATGGTAACTTTATTGCAAGTTCGAACTCAAATAGTTTTTGCTGTGTATACGCTGTCAGTATTCCCTCTTAAATGGGTTGGAGTGTCACCTGGGCAATTGTATGTGCGATATTTTATTTTTCTGTTATGCAAAATTTAACAATCTCTCTCTCTCTCTCTCTCTCTCTCTCTCTCTCTCTAAACTCTCTCTCTCTCTCTCTCTTTTCGCAAAAATGTTGTGAGACTGTCCCATGAAACTGAACTGCAATATTTTTTGCCCATGATTATTGTCAACATATTTAAGAACGGTGTAGAATCATTACATATGTATACATTAATTCCTTTTTTGTTGGAAAACCTATCTCTCTCTCTCTCTCTCTCTCTCTCTCTCTCTCTCTCTCTCTCTCTCTCTCGTTATTCTTCAAAGTCAAGCCCTTCGTGAAAAGGCGAGCTCTCTCTCTCTCTCTCTCTCTCTCTCTCTCTATCTCTCTCTCTCTCCTCTTTCTCTGTAAAGGACGGGCAAATGCCTAATAGACGACGTCGTTGCTTCCCCTCTTGTTGTTAAAGATGTATTCTACACTTTATCCTAAATCTCCCCCCAAAAGTATAACACCGCATAATTAATACGTTGCATATTAAGTTGCCTTGTTGCAATTCTCTGCAGTCGTTTGAATTTTAATTTAACAACTTTGGAAAATATTAAGTTGCCTTGCGGCAATGCACTGCAATGGTTGAATTTTAATCTCTCTCTCTCTCTCTCTCTCTCTCTCTATCTCTCTCTCATCTCTCTCTCTCTCCTCTCTCTCTCTCTCTCTCTCTCTCTCTGGTATCAATGTCTTACTAAACCCTTTTATTACTCCGTCTGTGGAACTCATATTTCTATGTAATTCAATTTATCAGAAAAGAGTGATTTTAATTAATTCAGAGAGAGAGAGAGAGAGAGAGAGAGAGAGAGAGAGAGAGAGAGAGAAGAGAGATGAGAGAGAGAGAGAGAGGTTGCTGTTCCCGTCTTCCCATCTGGCACCGGGATTTATGTTGCTTGAAAATTAGACTTAATCGGTGGTAAACATTGATGCAAATCAATATCATCATTATTTTTGCACAAAAGTTGTTGATCGAAAAATTATCTGAAATTCCATTCAAATCGTAAGTAATTTCAGTCATTGGGAGCAATGTGCATTTAATGTTACATTTGCTGTCTATTTTGAAATGATATCATTGAATCTTTTCCCAATGAGAAATACATCACAAATTATCCTAAATAAATGTGTGGATGTATGGTAGAGCCCTGTAAGTTTAGCAGCATTCAGAGTCGTTTTCCTCATTTTAAAAATTCCTCATTTCTTCTAAGCGATTTTACAGCCATTTGTGGTAATAAAGCCCCCTCCATTTAGAGTTCATTTACATCAATTTACAGGAATTCATAATCGATTTTTACCAAGAAAGCCTGTTAAAATTAATTTGATGAATGCAATTTTTTATTAATTTAATGAGCTATTTGGACCCTTCTCTCTCTCTCTCTCTCTCTCTCCTCTCTCTCTCTCTCTCTCTCTCTCTCTCTCTCTCTCTCTAAACCACACACACACACACAGTTATACAAATTCATAGTTTCTTATTGGAATAAACTCTTTTATTTTAAATCGGAAGAGGAAGTAAGCAGTTGATAGTGTTGAAAAGCTTCAGGCCTTTTAGTGGATGAATAGTTTCATTTAATGTAGTTTTCTTTTGTTTTCTTTTATATCTGGGAACTTTCTTTTATTGTACTTCCTGCGGGCCAGTCTTAAAGCACAGACGATATATCCACTGTATTTGGATTTTGGATTGTGTCAAACTTCATATATATATATATATATATATATATATATATATATATATATATATATATATATATATATATATATATATATATATATATATATATATATATATATATATATATATATATATAATATATATATATATATATATATATATATACTATATATAATATTTATTTATTTATCCATAAAGATCTGATTGCATTTTCACGCACACTATAATCATGATGCTTAAAATGAATTATATTTATTGCTGGGTTCTTGTAGTTAAAATATTTATTTGTATGTATTCTCCAGTGAAATATTCTTTTGTCTTTCCCCATTTTCTTTGCAAGGTCATATCAAATCCCACAACGAGAAAAAAAAACTTATCTGCATTTAAGAACCACACAGAATCAAATAGTTGTAATGGGAGGGCTACTGCAAACAAAGACAAAAATTAAAGAGAATTTGTTAATGAAAAGGACCGGCAAGGAAAGGAAATCAAATGGTATATATATACTGCTCTACTGACTGTGAAATGTTTCAATGAATGATTAGCGAGTTCTTGTTTGATATTCTGCATGACCTGAGATGAAGGCAGAGAGCGACAAAAAAAGAATTCTCGTTCTATTAATGAGCTATTGTCTCCAGTCTTTGGGGCAGAAATTCCACGGAGGCGTTTTTCACTAATTCTGTGTTAAAAAGAGAAAGAGAGAGAGTTGTAGGGGGGGGAGGGTGTTTGTGGTGAGCAAATGCCTCAGCAGCAGAATTCCCTTCAAATCGTTGTGTGATATTTTTTTTATGTAGATTTAGATTCACTTCTGACTACAAGTCTTATAAGTGCATTCAGTATAACCCAGCAGATGCATTCGTATTTCTGCAGTTGCATTAAAGCTTCCTTATTCATAAATCAGTCGACGGGGTTTCTTCTCCTACTACCTTTGTTGGTCAGAGAGTGAAAGAGGTCTCGGAAAACGAACCTAGCTTCAAGGAAGATTGATGAGGATGTGGTTTGTCTGATGCTTAATGTTGATTTTGGCTTTTTAACATTTTATTTACGATCTTTACCGGATTACTGATTATGAAAAT
>NC_087207.1:92448557-92451057 GCF_015104395.2 Macrobrachium nipponense
AGTGCATAGGGAAGAAGGACTAATAAAAGTAGACAAAGACCCAGAAATATACAGAGACAAGAGAATGACAGACAGAACTTAGGACTGGCACAACAAACCAATGCACGGACAATACATAGACAGACTAAAGAACTAGCCAGCGATGACACATGGCAATGGCTACAAGAGGGGAGAGCTAAAGAAGGAAACTGAAGGAATGATAACAGCGGCACAAGATCAGGCCCTAAGAAACCAGATATGTTCAAAGAACGATAGACGGGAATAACATCTCTCCCATATGGAGGTAAGTGCAATACGAAAAATGAAACCATAAACCACATAGCAAGCGAATGCCCGGCACTTGCACAGAACCAGTACAAAATGAGGCATGATTCAGTGGCAAAAGCCCTCCACTGATGAAAAAGAAACATCAGCTACCTTGCAGTAATAAATGGTACGATCACCACCAACCTGAGGGAGTGATACAAAACGATAATGCAAAGATCCTCTGGGGACTATGGTATCAGGACGGATAGGGTGATACGTGCAAATAGACCAGACGTGACGTAGATTGACAAAGTCAAGAAAAAAGTATCACTCATTGATGTCGCAATACCATGGGACACCAGAGTTGAAGAGAAAGAGAGGAAAAAAGGATGGAAAGTATCAAGATCTGAAAATAGAAATAAGAAGGATATGGGATATGCCAGTGGAAATCGTACCATAATCATAGGAGCACTAGGCACGAATCCCAAGATCCCTGAAAAGGAATCTAGAAAAACTAGAGGCTGAAGTAGCTCCAGGACTCATGCAGAAGAGTGGATCCTAGAAAACAGGCACATAGTAAGAAAAGTGATGGACTCCTAAGGAGGCAGGATGCAACCGGAAACCCCACATATAAATACCACCCAGTCGAATTGGAGGACTGTGATAGAGAAAACAAAAATAATAATAATATCAATAACAATAATGGTAATAATAATAATAACAATAATATGCTGGAAACAGACCCTCTTTCAAACATGTTTTATTATAGATAATGGCAGAATTCACAGATTTGATTATATACAAAATTCTTTCACTTCTCCAGAAAAATAAATCATAAGGAGAATTGAAAGAATTTGTCTAAAATCATGTCTGTGAATTCTGCAATTAGTTTTATAAAATATTAATAATAATAATAATAATAATAATAATAATAATAATAATAATAATAATAATAATAATAATAATAATAATAATAGAGTTTGCGTGAAGGCGCTTATCCGAAGTCAGAAAAGAAATCAGATACTTGAGACGAATATTGAATTACTTGGGGAATGAAGCATTTATATTTTTGCACAAGAGAAGTGGTGGATAAAAGCGAAAATAAATGACTGAATAGAAGATTGTAGTGTCCCGTTCAAAATGACTGTAATAATAAAATGGGAAGGTTTTCTCAAGCAGCTTGCTTTATTCTCATGTCAAGGAATCCATCGTAGCCAGCATGCAGTTAGTTGTCAAGATTTGCATGATATGAGAAGCGTTGAGGCTTTCATGGGACACATGTTAATGCCTTGTCCATCAAGAACTTGACTTTCATTAGGTAGAAATAAGTATAATAACAAAATATAAAAAAAAACGAATTACAATAGAACTTTCCTTTCACTACTACTATTTTGAAAACCATTCTCTCTCACTCTCGTCTCACTTTCTCTTTGATGAATTTTCTGCATCAACATCGATGTAAGTGTATGTTGTCATTGTATTTATCCATTATTTTAATGGCTTTTTATCCTTAGTTTTTCAATAGGGTTTTCTATAGATATCCAGTGCCATCGTTTTAATCCTCTACGTTATGCTGATTATGACTTATGTTTAATTTGTCTTTTTTTATGCTTATTGTACTGAAAATGCCGTATTTATACATTTTTAACAACGTTTATACTTTTTATTATACTGAATAGGCCGTATGTTTAATTATGACAGCTTTTATATTTTTTTATTGTATTGAATATGCCTTATGTTTCATTTTTACCATTCTAGAAATTTCATTTGACAAAATATGCAGCATAGTTAATGGTAACCCATATTTATACTTTTTATTATACTGAATATGCCATATTTTTTATTTTCACTTTTTCTCTATTTCTGTTCATTTATATTTGTTTTAGAAGCTATTTCACCCCCAGTCATTCTCCTTACAGTCTTTAGTATTTTAATTGATTCTCTTTATATCCTCTTTTGGTGGTTACTGCTCCAACTCTTCCCGTGTTCCCTCTTCATCGCCACGGCCAGAAATTCAACTCCCATTTGTTCCGTCCAACGAAATCCCATATATGTGAGGGAACAGGGGCCCGTGTCCTTATTTTCTCCGTAACTACCGTCTGCGCAGAGGCATTTCAAGATGATCTCTCCTCCTAGTTCTCGCTATCTAACATGGGCTCTCATTTTGCTCTTATTACAAGGTCTATACCAGACGATGGCAGCTCTGTTCGTAGACGGCAGCTGTAGAGGATCACTGCGGAATTGCTTTCCACTT
>NC_087207.1:92458557-92463557 GCF_015104395.2 Macrobrachium nipponense
ATCTAGCTTTTTAGGGTAGTTTTTTTTTTTTTTTTTTTTTTTTTTTTTTTTTGTTTTTTTTTTTTTTTTTTTTTTTTGGGGGGGGTTTTTTTTTTTTGGATGGGGACCGTGGGAGGGGGAGGAAGGCTCTAAGTTGCTTTAGTTGGAATGGAAGTATTTCTTGAGAATCCTAATGTATTAGAAAAAAATTATGCTTCCCAAATAAAAATATAGAAAAAAAAAAACTACACCTACGTCGAAACTAAAGTATCTAAAGTGTATTGTTTGGTTTGGATTCTCTCTCTCTCTCTCTCTCTCTCTCTCTCTCTCTCCTCTCTCTGCTGAACCATAAAAGAATTTTTCCAGGAATGGGAAAAAGGCTCTACTTTCCCAGTGGATATAAAAGGGTTCTCTTATAGAGAGCGGTCAAGGACTTTTGTGTATCCTAAGTACATGGGAAGAATTAATGCGAAAGGAAGAGTGGGAATGTTAACGGGGAATTCTTATGGGAAACCTTTCCTAATTTTGAATTTTGTTTCTATCTCTGAGATTTATACGACACGTCGTCGGATCCCCGTCCCCTCTCTCGCAGTCTAATTTTTCACTTGAATTATTGCGAGACTTTTTAGATTAATGCCTGCATGGAAGAACACTTCGTATTTTACCACTGGTGAGATTCAGCCATTTATATATTTAGGAACGCTGTTACCTAAAACAGGTTCTCTTGAGAGGGAATGTAGTAGAGCAACAACTAAACGCAACAAATAGAGCAGTGGGGAGGGTGAATAAGATTTGGAAACCCAGCAGACTGGAATTGCATACGAAAGCAAGTTTATACGCTGGACTAGTGCAACCTGTATTGCTGAACCAACGTGAATCACGGGGTGAAATTGAAACGATCCGGAGCATTTTGTCGATTTTAGAATAAAGGTTTAAGAAGAATGTTATTAGCTATACGGCAGTATATGGTAATAAATAAAACTATTGCAGTTACTGTTCCTAAAAGGGAGACTGAGATGGCTTCAGTTTCTTCGGCGCATTTTTTACTTGTTTACTTTGGCTTGGCTCTTTGGGAGATCTACAGACGGTTCTTGATTATCATAAGGGGTTCCTACGGGCATCATTCTATAGTGTTTTTAAAACATTTGCAAACGATTTAAAGTCAAAGGATAACCTAAATTCTTTATTGATAAATAAGTGGGTAGTGGACATGAGTAGCAAAGTTTGCTAGATAGACGTACGAAAACTAAATAAGAAAATATGATAAAAGATAAGCACATCTAGACATTGATATATATATATATATATATATATATATATATATATATATAAATATATATATATATATATAATATATATAGAGAGAGAGAGAGAGAGAGAGAGAGAGAGAGAGAGAGAGAGAGAGAGAGAGAGAGAACTTGGAACCAAGTCGGATTATACAACTACCTCAGAGTAGCATTACCCCGTAGAATTGTGATGCAGATTTAGCTTTGCATATTGAACACCCAGAGATATTCCAGCAGACTTTGGTAGGCCTAGCAGTGAAGGAAGTCAAACACATACCGTGAAATCTATTATGATGACTCAAAGAACTAATATTAATCGCTGAAATAGAACTTGTATTGTGCGAAAGGAGAGAAAGTTATTTTACAAATATTTGATTGAGTTTCTGGTAATGTTGAGGTGAAGCGAATCACGTCAACTAAAGCAATAGATTTCAGACGGTAGCCAACCATAAGTGGAATTCCGGACAAACACTGATATGTAGAACACTATAAGGGCTTCCAGTAAATTTGTACGAAAGGTTTAACATGGGAGCTAAATGAGCACTTTGCACAATAGCTAAACCAAATAGAATTAGATATACCTGTGCACTTAGACGTTACACATGCAAAGTATATGGATACACATTGCAGTTTATATAAGTAAGATCTCAAACCATTGGAAAACATAGGGAGATGATAAAGTGAATCTAACTAATAACTCCGCGTCGGGTATTTCTTTGGAAATTACAGTTTCCTATAGTAAAAACTTACCTTTATGTTTGGGTGATCAACTGTAATTAATCCCCAGGGGGCAATACTAAACACGGCGAAATACATTGGACGCCCCAATCCCTAGAGGCTGTCGTATTCGTGGTGACGTTCCTTGCAGTCCATGCGGAGTTATTCCTTAGAATTACCGATGATATTTTTAACCGTTTACAACGATGACTTTCGACCGTGGCGTTATCGAAGATCAGGCTTTTAAATGAGAGCAGGTTATGTTGATAGTTTCAAAGGCAATTTTATTTGCATGAGTTACTGATACAAGCCTAGGCTTTTAACCGCCTTACTTTCGTATCAGTATTTAATTCAAGTATTTATTCGATGTAGTTATTCATAAGTCACAGTTCACTTCACGCCCACCTGTATTAACCTGGTTATCACCTGCAATATACTGGTAATGCCCCGGAGAGAGAGTGGGTTAAGTGCCGTCAGTGCACCTCGTTCGGTGCACTGTAGGCATTACTTAAGTTCGTTGCAGCGTGCCTTCGGTCCCTAGCTCCAACCCCTTTCGTTTTTTTTTTTTTTTTCTGTACTTCCTTTCATATTCTCTTTCTCCCATCTTACTTTCCACCGTCTCCTAACAATTGATTCACGGGGTAATTGCGAAGTTTAACTCATGTTACATCTTTCAAACCGTTTTCTGACAATTCTCGTTTCAGCACTGAATAAGCTCATAGGTCCAAGTGCTTGGCCTTTGGCCTAAATTCTATAATCACTTCAGTTCATTATACTGTTAATGGATCCATGCATCGTTGTAGATAAGCAGTGCTTGAGAGCCGATAAGGAATGCATTTGTACATAAAACACACGATTTTTTTGTATCATGCTTCAGTGCTTTCATGGAGATCATGGTCACATTAAGGAGGCTCTATTTATAGGTCATTATGAAGCATGAATCCTAAACGTTGCATCAAATCGAAAAGCTTTTTCATGCTCTTCGAGTATTTGCAGAGATTGTTTTAATCGGATTAGATGGAAGCTGTTCTAGTTCCTCACACTGTTTTGACTTGACAACAGTCGCCTTCTTTTGAAGGTCGGGCATTAGTTTGAAAAGTTACCAGAATTTACTGGTTTTGTGAAGAGACGAACTTTTGTTATATTGTGTTATATTTTCTTATCCACTGTATTCACAAAATAGTGTGACAAGATGTGAGGAATTGCAAATTTGTAAATGAAATTTCTATTCTTTTGGAACAGATTGTTAGAAAACATTTACCTGCTTAGTTTGTAGTGTACTAAATTGCCCCAACGATTTTTACTTTTAATTGTTGAAATTATTTTTACGGTTAATATTCCCACTATTGTTTCCTCAGCCCTTTTTGAAAGCATGAGCGTTGCCATTAATCTCATCGCCATCTTCTAGTTCTTTGTTGCTGGGGTTTGAGTTGAAGAACCAACAACGGTTTTTAGTGCAATAAAAAAAATGCCATTATCAGTCTTAGTGAAGTTCATATCATGAATTGGGGGAGGAGCCTAAAGGGTTGGTGCCTTTATCCATTGGTGTTATGAAAACCGTAAATTTAACACCTCAAGAAGAGACAGAAAGCGCTAAGACTTTTAAAGGTTACACAAAAAATATTTTTTAGGTTTTAAGGTTATATAATAAATAAAGATCAGTAGATTCGCTTAAATGGTTTTCAAAGTAGGTAAAGATATGTCTTAATCAGTAAATACTTGTTAATGTGTTTTCAACCGTGTATAAGAGAAAGTTAATTTTTTAAAGGTTTCAAGGTCATAATAAGTAAATATCATTGCATTCACTTTAATGGGTTCCACAGTAGGTAAAGTTATGTCCTAAGCATTAAATACATGTTATTGTGTTTTTAACTGTGTATAAGAAACATTCTCCATAATCTTTTCTGTAATGCGTAAACCAGTCCTAAGTTTGAGGAGGAAGTCTGACCAAAAAAGGTTTCATTCCCACAAAAATATCCTATATACAGCTTTTGTGAAATGAAGTGGTCTCAGGTAAACTCTGAAAACATTCAGTAAAGACGAAAGTATCATTATCATCCTCCGAAATCTGGAGATTATGAACACCCAGTTTGCTGCGTCTCAGTTCCAGCCATAATTGGATTCAAACAGAAAAATAGATTCTGAATCATTTTGATTAATAATATGATTTTCTGTTGTCTAATACCCGTGTAACTTCATTATGGAATTATGACTTTCGGCACGATTCACTAAATCTAAATGGGGTATTGATCGAGGATAATTGGATTCATTTGAAATATACAATAAGATTAAAATCCTGTTTCAAGGAGGAACGTTTCTAAGCTGTCTGGGAGTTATGGGGAAGGTTTTCAGTTGCTGAAATTTACTATTATTATTTTATTATTATTACTATTATTATTATTATTATTATTATTATTATTATTATTATTATTATTATTATTATTATTATTATTATTATTATTATTATTATTATCCATTTGTTAAGAACAGTAAAAAAGCTCTACGGACACTACACGCCATGTTTAACTTTTATTATTATTATTATTATTTTTTTTTTTTTTTTTTTTTTTTTGTTTTTTTTTTTTTTTTTTTTTGCTCTATCACAGTCCTCCAATTCGACTAGGTGGTATTTATAGTGCGGGGTTCCGGGTTGCATCCTGCCTCCTTAGGAGTCCATCACTTTTCTTACTATGTGTGCCGTTTCCAGGATCACACTCTTCTGCATGAGTCCTGGAGCTACTTCAGCCTCTAGTTTTTCTAAATTCCTTTTCAGGGATCTTGGGATCGTGCCTAGTGCTCCTATGATTATGGGTACGATTTCCACTGGCATATCCCATATCCTTCTTATTTCTATTTTCAGATCTTGATACTTATCCATTTTTCCCTCTCTTTCTCTTTCAACTCTGGTGTCCCATGGTATTGCGACATCAATGAGTGATACTTTCTTCTGACTTTGTCAATCAACGTCACGTCTGGTCTGTTTGCACGTATCACCCTATCCGTTCTAATACTATAGTC
>NC_087207.1:92478538-92486038 GCF_015104395.2 Macrobrachium nipponense
GTGCCTGCCTGACGGTGCGGTACGTTCCTGAATTATGGAATCGTAAAAATTCTAGTTCCTGGTTCCTTCCAGGCCGATATTGTACTGGAGCATTTAAAGCATTGTTATTTACAAGATAAGATAGATACTTCACCTAAATTGACGACAGTGATTTGCTTAAGACCAAAGGTATTTCGCCAGAAAAAGAGGACGAGTTGGATAATTCTTTTATGTTCTACGTGGTTTGTATATATATATATATATATATTATATATATATATATATAGATATAATATATATATATATATATATATAGATATATATATACATATAGGTATGTGTATAGATATATATATATATATATATATATATATATATATATATATATATATATATATCATATATATAATAAAGTAAAATATTATCGGTTTTCTTCGGTGAAATCGAATTGTCTGTACAACGTATAAGCAAAGCCACCGAAAATAGATCTACCTCTCGATGGTCTTGTTATAATGCTGTATGAGCCGGTGGCCATGAAACTAACCACGGCCTGGTGGTGGCCTGCCCTATATAGTGGCTAACAGCACGATTATGTATAAATCTAACTTTTAATAAAATCAAAACTACCGTAGTTAGAGGGCTGCAATTTTCATATGTTTAATGATTGGAGGGTGCATGACCAACATACCAGTTTGCAGCTCTCTAGCCTCAGCAGTTTTTTAAAATCTGAGGACGGAAAGAGAAAGTGCGGATAGAAAAAAGTGCGGACGGACGGACGAAGCCATCTCAATAGTTTTCTTTTACAGAAAACTAAAAGGTAGACCATTCGTTAGGAAGATGGACAAATTCTTGTTTGTTGACGTTTTCAGTATTAGAGTAACATTATATCGTCAGGATGGGAATCCTGTGCTGCTGAGTAATATTTCAATTCATGTCTCTTGACTGATACTGAATCGGTGATGGGATTCAACTCTCTCTCTCTCTCTCTCTCTCTCTCTCTCTCTCTCTCTCTCTCTCTCTCTCTCTCTCCTAATTGTTCCTCTGTCTCTCATGATGGAAAATGCACCGACTGTCTGCTTAAAGGTGCCTGGTTTGACCTGGATCGCAGAGGACCGGTTGCCTTTGTATGTACCCTTAAAATTAATGTTCCCAAGCTGACCTATGTAGTGAATCATGTGAAATGAGGTCAACTGAAGTTGCAACCCGAGATTCGCTGAGACCAGAAACAAAAATGAGCGACCAATTGGCATTAAAAATACTTCATATTATCAAATCACGATGAGACACTGGAGGGCCTTCATATTCCGTCTCTTTGAAACCATCACACACCCACCATTCGTTCGGACACTTCTTTTAGGTTATTTTTAGTTTAGGTTATTTTTAGTTTTCTGTACCAGAAAACTATTGAGATGGCTATTTGTCTGTCCCTCTGCACTCTTTCCCCCGGCCCTCAGATCTTAGATACTACCATAAAACCGTGTAGGATGTTTTAGAAGGCATTTTTCGAAACCTTTCTCAAAATAAATTGTTAAACTCAGCTACGACAGGGAGTAGGGTGGCAATGCAATATCGGAAATATTGCATTTTTCTTATCTGTAACGGTTTGCCATCATCCTTTTTATGACGCAGGATCCGTCTCTTCTCACTTGTGATTTCAACTGGTCATCAAAAACCGAGCCACGAAGAAGAATTTCATGTCTATGGCCTGACCTTAGGAATCCATTTATGATTTCTCCTTTTTCTCTCTCTCACATAGCCAAACACACACGCGAAACTGGCGCGTACTTTCCAACGATGGTCTTTTGTAAGTGTGATGTCAGATTGATTTGAAATTCATTTATGTGTGAAAGTTTCATGTAAGTATAATCTACAAGGTTAGGTGCAGGGGCACTTAATAATGAGGATTGTGTAGTTTTGAATAATTTAAGTTCTGAATATCAGTGTGTATATATATACATACATACATACATATTTTATATTTACAGATAAAATTATATTCTAATATAGATATCTATGATTAAATATATATATATATAGATATATATATATATATATATATATATATATATATCCTATATATTATATATATCTTATATATATATTGTATATATATATATATATATATATATATATATATATATATATATATGATATATATATACTCACATATATATATATTATATATATATATATTATATATATATATATATATATATATATATATATATATATATATATGTATATATATATATATATATATATATATATATACATATATATACATATATACATATATAGTATATATATATGATATATATATATATATATATATATATATATATATATATATTATATATGTATATATATATATGTATGTAGCATGCATGTATATAGAGTGAGCAGGCAAAGACTAGTGCAAAAATAATTTAAACGTTGCTAGACAACGTTCAATATTCATAATCAACCACAAACAGGTAACTGCATGAATAATAATGCATCGTTCAATAAATAACAGCAAAGACCTTTTCCAAACGTAGAAATTCGTATCATCTCCATTTCCAGGCGTCAATCACTAAATTTATAATTCAGCTTTTTTTTTAGAATTTACTTATGCGTAGCGTTTTTGGTTTTATTAAATCATACGATCAAAAGCACATGGTTTGAGAGACGCCTCTCCAACCTCGAGCTACCTAAAGGAGGATTTCAATCCTCGAGAGGAATTTTATGGGGAAAATATTTCCTTATGCATAATACACCTAGATTGGGTTGGGAACCGGGCTGGAAGGAATCCTCATCTCTGGGGGGAAATATCCAGATTCGATGGAAAGGAGTTCTCAAATTCAGATTGGTGCAGTTCCAGATTTTCTCTCTCCTTTTTTAACCTTCGAAGTTCAAGAATGAACTTTCTTTTTTTTATTTCATTTCTGTAATGTAAATGAAGCGCTAAAATTCTGATTGGTACAAGTCGTTTTTAATTTGTTGGTGTTTGATTTCCTATGAAATAGACCCGACGGTTTGCGATTTTAATCTGTCCTTCTGTAATCAAATAATACTTTTACGAAAATTACTACTTAGTTGGTTAGAGCCAAATAATCTATTATCAGTAAAAGTTTCCTTCCATTAATATTGCCTAATTATTTACATGATGAAAATTAATAAGAAATCACACCAAAGACGAACAAATCGACTAAATTAAATGGTAGGAAAATAACCACGAAACTGTACTTCGTTCTCAACTTTATTCAAAGAGACGATTTATCTTAAAACCCCATTTTCTTGCATGTTTATTTCTTTGTTTGTTGGTGCTTTTACGTTGCATGCAACCAGTGGTTATTCCAACGGGACCAACGGCTTTACGTGACTTCTGAACCACGTCGAGAGTGAACTTCTATCACCATAAACACACATCTCTAACCCCTCAGTTCAGTGGAATGCCCGAGAATCGAACTCGCGGCCACCGAGGTGGCAGGCCAAAACCATACCGATCACGCCACTGAGGCGGTTCCCTTTTCTTGCGACCGATCGATTGATTCGCATCGTACAAATCAACAGCAACAATCGATACCAAGGGGGTCATAATCCCCAGCAAAGTCTCGTGACGGGGTGAAATTGCTACTATTTACTAAAAGGCTCTTTAACGTCTTCTTGGCTGTCAGAATAAACGGAAGTCTGAGTATATGAATGAGGCGAAACCAAAATTCCGGAGAAAATTTAGTGATTTATGTTCTCTGATAGTGGCACTGATGGACGTTTCAATTAAATTGGGTGGCGATCTCTAGAGTGAGGGTTCAATGACTTGTAAATAACCGAAATTGGGAACATATGCCTTTTGATTCTCTCTCTAATGACGCAGTAAATAATGATGTACGTGACCGTGATATATATTAATAACTTGTTAATTCGTATCGCAGAAGTTTCATTAATCTAGGTGCTAAAATTACAAAAAGTACAAAAACCATACTGATGTTATAAACACAATCATGTCTATATCTACCAATGTTACTGTTACCATCAGTAATATGAAACACTAGGGGTCTTGGAAAGTTACGTTAAAAGACACAGAAAATTAGGTCCCATTTTATTATATATCTAAATACGTGGAAACATACATGCATACATATATACATAACGTACTTATGTGCACATATATATACACGTTCTATACAAATTGATAGTCCACGTTTTGTCTGAAGCAAGACATTCATAACGGAGGACCTGTTATTAATCACAAACTGCCACGTTTAGCCTGGACATATAAGTTCCTTTATAAGGTCTGAATGACCATTCAAGCAAAATAAAAGAAAAGGAATATTTAAAATCCCTGACAGGAAGTCAGTTGCCTTTGCTCATTTATATCTTTAAAAATACCTAAAGAGTCATGATGACTTTTTTTTATTAGCGAAGATCGATATCAAGTTTATGTTTGGTGTATACAAGTAACATTCTCATCACTGGCTGAATGTTTTCATTTAAACATGAATTAAGTAAACGAGATTCAACTTCGTTAATTTTATCTTTAGTTTTAGTTGCAATGGTTTATTTTGACATTTTGTAACATTCTTATTTTACTCTAAAACGAGAGAGGTGCAGATAATATGATCACAAAGAATGTTTCACCAAGAGAAGTAAATATTTGGATGAATTACATATACTAAAACATATGGAGAAAACTTTAAGATCACAACGTCAACAGCTCAATCGTCAGGGAACGACGATTTTAAGAACAGTTAACACACACACACACACATATATCTATCTATCTATCTATCTATCTATCTATCTATCTATATATATATATATATATATATATATATATATATATATATATATATATATATATGTGTGTGTGTGTGTGTGTGTGTGTGTGTGTGTGTGTGTGTTAGAGTATCACAATCGAGGGTAGACATTGTAAAACAAAGAAATTCACATATTTTAGCAAGTCTGGTTTCTTCTGTTGGTCAACCTGCTCTCCTTCCCCCCTTTAACGCTCCCCCCTAAAACACCCAAAATCACCCGTCCCCCCGCCCCTCCCCCATCCTGTCTTTCGAGCGAAGGCTTCCAAATCTTCACTGAGAGTTCAACACAATACAAAGCATTCAGAGTCCATACTAAAATTGCAACCAATCCTGTTAATGTTCATTACTTCAATACAACAGGAAGCCCCGTTGTGAGTAAATGTCTAAATCAGTAACTAATTAGGTAATTCGGTCACAAAGTCAAAAAGTAGGCACGCTTAGTTTGTGGAACTTTTGGGTAAACCAAGCACAATTAATTTAGGGGAATTTAGGGACAAATTTAGTTCGAGGTCCAGCATTCGTAAAAGTAGGAAATCTATCATTTTATTCTGAAGACGGACTTCATGAGAGCTAATTACTTAGAAAGACTTCTAGTTCAAACAAAAATGACATACTCTCAATATTATATTATAGATATATATATATATATATTATATATAATATATTATAATATATTATATATATATTATATATATATATATATATATATATATATACAGCTTACAAAGCTGATGATAAACAGATGAACTATCTATTAAGACAAGGAAAGTAATGTAAAAGCAACATAAACTCAATCAAATTTATCTGTCGTCAAAAGTAAGCTGATTAAACTAGAGGTGGTAACTTCTTTATTTAAAATGTTCATAAGCTAATTTGTAAAACCAATTTTATTCTTTAAAGTTCTTGCCCTAAATGATGAAAATCATAGAACTACTCCAAAAGACAAGTTTCATCGCTTGCAGCTCTCTCTCTCTCTCTCTCTCTCTCTCTCTCTCTCTCTCTCTCTCTCAAGAGAATCATTCAAGTGAAAAATATTATCACAGATTACCATCACCAAAATAGCAGGAAACAAAAGGCCTTTTTCACGTGGAAAATCCCTTTCACTACGAATTTTCTTCGAACAGAAATTGTGTTCATGTGAGATAAAATTGGCTTATATTCAACGTCATGCAAAATGGGAAAACATTCATTCTTCCGTTCCTTATTGTCAACCATCCCTAAACCCACTGCACAAAACTATGAAAAACTAAAACATAAAAAAACGCCACTCGCGGCTCAGCTTACCCTCCTCAGTAAACTGCATAAATGAATATTTTTGCAAATGGAGTCCCACGTGCTTAGTAAATGTCAGACTCGGAAATACACCGAAATGGAATTGTAGACGAAGGTTAGAGCTGGGCACTTTTAAGGAACTGGAATATAAGGAGCTGGAATATAAAGCTTAGGCCAAAGGCCATGCGCTTGTACCTACGAGGTCATTCAGTGCACAAAAGAAAGAGAATGTTTATTAAATGGACTGAAAGGGGTTGCAGCTAGGGGTCGAAGGGACTGCTGCAAATAACCATAAGTAATGCCTGCAGTGCGCCATGTGAGGTGAACTGACGGCACTACCCCTCTTACGGAAAAACTTTTACGGGAGGAGGAGGGAGCATGAGGGCAGAAAGACTTCAAGAAGTAAATGTCAGCTTAATCGAATATGGCAGGAACAAATAATCCATTTTCAATTTTCTGCTCATTCAGACTACCACGTCAACGTCTTGCATACAGAATGAACATGAGGTGTACTGCGTGGGATCACGTAAGCAAATGCACTATAATTTCCTTTGATGCAATTAAAACCCAAATAACAGATTATCTGATTTGTTATGTAACCAAGAGCATTTTTTTTGCCGAGTGTTTTTCTGTTATAACAATAACGGGCAGTTCTCGGGTACTCATTATTCAGTGAGTTTACGTGTTTTTTTTTTTTACGATATTTAGTAAATATGGTATTAATTCCGACATTTCATAATTCACTTACGTGCTATGATATTTTGGCCGATGACTGCCTGAAGCAAAGTAAGGCGGATAAACATTCTCATGTTCCTCGTTCCAGTTGGGTTCTGTATAAAGATCTGCGCGTGGATAACTGTTAAATTTAACTCTGTTATTATTATTATTATTATTATTATTATTATTATTATTATTATTATTATTAAGCGAGAAATTCAGAATCGATCGTAAGAAATGTGAACAAGGCGGTGAAGAGTTGCCACGTCAAGAAAGAGAGAGAGAGAGAGAGAGAGAGAGAGAGAGAGAGAGAGAGGGTTATTTCCAAGCAGGTCGTCTCCAAAAAATAAAACTCTTTCCTTCCTCCTCTCCCAAAGAATATTAGAATTCCGTCCCGCACCACTAAAAAAAGAAAAGAAAAAAACTCAGAGAAAAAGACAATGAATCATTCATTCGACGCTGCATAAAAATTCATTTGAACAGAACCATTTTTTTTTTCTTTTTCTTCTTTTTTTTTTTTACTCAGATAATTACAAGGGGGCAGCGTAACGAAATAATTTGGCTTTCTGTCGGGAATTTTTTTTTTCGCCCACAAATCCCAGTGCTGTTCCAAAACAGCATTTTTATTTGAAGGGAAGGCAATTATGAAAGCTATCCACCGTTGCTATAGTCATTATTTAATTACCCTTATTGTTTAACATCAGCATCAGTCTTGTACATTTATTTCGATAACGTA
>NC_087207.1:92491038-92506038 GCF_015104395.2 Macrobrachium nipponense
GTTCTGAAGAATCATATTTATGGATTCCCTCTTACAAATCAGATAAATTCAATCAACCTACTTAAACATAAACCCTCTTCATACTGCCAAAAAGTAGTAGGCGATGGAACCCACCTGTTATTTTTCAGTCAGACACGTAATGTAAGCAAACTCCTTGATGTATGCGTGGAATATTACCCGTGAATCTTAACAAATTGCTTAATTAATTAATCCATAAGAGCTGAGGGAACTGCGGCGAGAAGATTGCTCATAATTAAAATTCGAATTCCGCACCATCTATTACTTGTTGATTACGAATATATACTTGCAATGAATTGCCTAATTAACTCTTGCTGGATATGGGGTGAGATCTGAGATCTCTCTCTCTCTCTCTCTCTCTCTCTCTCTCTCTCTCTCTCTTACTCTGCATGCATTTCAGGCATGTGCTTGATAAAAAAAATGATAAATACAGGCATATTCAAGAATCAGGGAAATGTAGGAACATCATCTCTCTCTCTCTCTCTCTCTCGTTAATGCACATTTCAGAGTTTCTTTGATATAAAAAAAAATATAAATACAGGCATATTCGAAGTACGGGAAATGTAGGCTCTTCTCTCTCTCTCTCTCTCTCTCCTCTCTCTCTCTCTCTCTCTCTCGTATCAGGTAAAAAGTGTTGCCTTGATATAAAAACACAGATAAGTAAAGGCATATTCAAAAAGAGCTAAATATAAGATCATACATTCTCTCTCTCTCTCTCTCCCTCACATCACCTTCATAGCCTGTAAACCAGCGGCTCCCTTACCTTATAGACCTTACAGACCTTACATCTTGTTCGGGTTGCCCCAGGTCCCTCAGTGTGAGGCGCCTCTAATGTCTACCAGAGAGCTGCTAGTACATCTTCCGGTATATTTTGCATCTTCCAATCTTGGATGGTCTGGGATGCAGCTTAGATATTTGTCGAGCTTATTCTTAAACACTCTACGCTCACTCCTGTTATATTCCTCAGATGAGCTGGCAACGCATTGAATAGACACTGCATTATCGATGCTGGTACGTAGTGGATTAATGTCCTGTGTGCTTTCCTTATTTTTCCTGGTGTAGTTTTGGGCACTATTAATCTACCTCTGCTTGCTCTTTCTGATATTTTTAGCTCCATGATGTTTTCGGCTATTCCTTCTATCTGTTTCCATGCCTGAATTATCATGTAGCGTTCTCTTCTCCTTTCTAGACTATATAATTTTAAGGATTGTAGTCTTTCCCAGTAGTCAAGGTCCTTAACTTCTTCTGTTTCTAGCTGTAAAGGACCTTTGTACACTCTCTATTTGTGCAATATCCTTTTTGACAGTGTGGGTACCATATCATATTGCAATATTCAAGTGGACTACGAACATATGTTTTATAAAGCATAATCATGTTTTCATCTTTTTTTGTTTTGAAGTGCCGTAACAACATTCCCATTTTTGCTTTACATTTTGCCAATAGAATTGCTATTTGATCGTTGCATAACATGTTCCTATTCATCATCACACTAAGGTCTTTAACTGCTTCCTTATTTGTGATTGTCTCATTATTAGGTCCCTATATGCATATAGCTTTCCTTCTCTGTCTCCATAATTTTATTTTTGATTCAATTTATCAGAGTTAAATACCATCCTATTTACCTCTGCCCAATCATATACTTTGTTAAGGTCTCTTTGTAGAGCGTTCCTATCTTCATCACATGTAATTTCTCTAATTATTCTTGTGTCATCAGCGAAACTACTCACTACCGAATCCTTAACATTACTGTCTATGTCTTCAATCATACTAACAAACAGTATTGCAGCTAACACCGTACCTTGTGGCACACCGGATATTACCTTGGCTTCATCCGATTTCTCATCGTTTGCAATAACTATCTGTTTTCTGTGTGTAAAAAATTCTTTTAACCATCTTCCTATTTTATCTACTATATTATGTTTTCTAATTTTTTTCTCGCTAATACATTATGGTCTACCTTGTCAAAAGCTTTTGCAAAGTCTAGATAAACCACATCTGTTTCATTTCCGCTTTTCAATGTTTTTGTATATGTTCTCACGGTGGACTAAACAGTTGGTTTGTGTACTTTTTCCGGGTATGAAACCATGTTGTCCCCTATATTAAGCATATTATTTTTTTATTAAATTTTTCATATATTTTTCTTCATTACCCTTTTATACACTGTCATAATATGTGATTTAGACTCACAGGCCTATAATTACTTGCCTCTAGTCTTGATCCACTTTTGAATGTAGGGGTAATATATGCTAATTTGTGCTCATCCTAATCATGCCTGTATCTACATTTTGTCTTAATAATATTTGCAAGTGGCTTTGCGATAGAATGAACTACTTTCTTTAAGAAAATAGCAGAACAACCATCAGGCCCTGCTGCAGCTCCATTTTTAATTTCATTAATAGCCTGTACAATATCAGCTTCATTAATATCAGCTAAATATTCACTATTTTCATCCCTTACTTCTATATCATTATCTTCATTATCTATTCTAGGGGTGAATTCTCTCTTATATCGTTCTGCCAGTATGTTTGCAAATTTCCTTTTTTTTCATTCGTTAATCTCCCTTCAATTCTCAGAGGGGCCTATTTCTATTCTTCTTTTATTCATCTTCTTCGCATATGAGTATAATAGCTTGGGGTTTTGCTTGATATTTAATAGGGTTTTTTCTTCCAAGTCCCGTTTTTCATTTTCTTTTGATTGTATAATCTTTTGTTCTGCATTTTCTATCTTACTTTTTAGTTCTATAACTTTCCATGCATTTTTTTCTTTTGCAAGACCTTTTTTCACTTTCTGATTTTCTGAACAAGATCCTTCTGTCTCTTGGTATGCATGAATGATGTTTACTTTTCTTCTTCGGTATATTTTTTTCCACTATTTTCTCCAATATTTTATATAATATCTCCGTATTTACCCTTATGTCATCACTTACGAAAATGTTTATCCCAATCTTTGTTTAATTCTTCATTAATTCTGACCATTTTATATTTTTACTGTAGAAGTTGTATTTTTCCATATCCTTCCCACTTTTCATTTCTTGCTTATCTCTATTTTCATTGCTTTGGAATGAACTGTTTAATTCTATGACATTATGGTCTGAAATATTCGCATTATAACTATTATTCTTTAACATAATTCATCTCGTTCACAAATACTAGGTCTAAAGTATTTTCCTTTCTTGTTGGCAGGTGATTTATTTGTTGAATGTTGTATTCTAGTAGCATATCTAATAGCTTTTCAAATTGCCTCTTATCTTCTGCACTACTATTACTCTCTTTTTTTATATGTATAAGTACAACCACAATCTCCTATCGTTCTTTCCATTCTACGAAAGGAAAGTTGAAGTCACCAGATAGGAGAATAGTCAGTCCTTGTGATTTCTACATCATATCATCCAATTTTTTCAATTATTAAGTCAAACTCTTTAGTATTAGGAGGTCTATATATTACTATGTTTCATCATTTTTCAGATTCAAATTCTACCGCTATTAGTTCACATTCTGAGTTACTATATTTCTCATATATTTTTCCTTGTTTTTTTGTCTTTCCCATATATTGCGGTTCCCCCCCCTTGATTCCTATTTTTTCTATCTGATCTATAAGTTTGGAACCCTTTTATTTGATCATCATTCCCAGTCTCTTGGGAATACCAGGTTTTCACTTATATTCATTATATCTATTTTCTTTTCATTTTGTTAGTTCTTCTAAGTACTCTATTTTTCTTTTTGAGTTTACTCGTAACTAAACCCTGCGCATTCATCACTATGATGGTTTGCGTGTTTTCTCCTCCTTCATTAATACTGGTAGTAATAAGGATTTTCCCATGTCTCTTTCCTGTTCTGGTATGTTGTTCTTTTTTTTTTCATTTCCAGAAATTCTGACATTAAAAAATCCAACTTTTCCATAATATTTGATCTTCCTTCATCATAATTATTAATGTCTGAATCTGCAATTTTCTCCGTTTCTGCAATATCCTCTTGCATAATAAATACAGTTATTATCTCTTGAGTAGAATTTCGGAGCTGATGCTTTGAAATTTTTTTGCTGACACCTCTGCATATCTCATTGGTGGTTTGCTTTTCTCTTTTACCTGATATTCTTGATTTCTCTCTTTATTTGTTTCTTTCTTATTTTGGATTTTATTACTTGGTTGGTTATTTATTTGATTATGATTCATTGGCTACAGGGTGCATATATTTGCATTTTTTGTCGAACTTACATCCTTTTCCTTCTTTTAGGTTTTTTACATATTTTTGGATGCAGATCTCTGCAATCATCCCCATATCCATCTAAGTATGCACATTTACCATATATTTCATAGTTTTTGACATATCTTAGGATGTTTGTAGTAACATCTTTCTCCAAATCTGCAATTCCCTCTTTTCAAAAGGTTGCAGATTTTGTCTTTCTTGTCTATTTTTTTCCTCTTTCCCGTTCATTGTATAGATCTGGGTAGAGCCTCTTCGGGATTTTGCTTTTCTGTTGTCATATCGTAATTTATTTCTTCGTAGGTATGCTGCTTTATTGCCTCATATGTAGTATCAATGAGTATCTCTGCATCCATACTTTTATCTTGTTCTTTGTTTTCCTTATTTTTTTCTGTCATTTCATTTTTGTTTACTTCTCTTCCGTTTTCCTCTTCTTCTTTTTCTTCTTCTTCTTCCTCTTCCTCTTCTTCTTCATCCTCACTATTTGTACATTTCAATCTTGATTTAATAACATTGTCTATCCATGATAGACATGTTGAACAAAAATTCTTGTCTCTTTTCTCAAATCTTGTATTACCTCAGCACACTGTGGGATGGTCGGAATGTTGCATGCAGCACATTTTCTGATTAGGTTTTGTGGATTGACTATGCTATACCAAACCTTACACAGTTTGCATGCTTTTGGCATTCTTTTTCCTAATGCATCAATTAGGATATTCATAAGATTCACCTTATTCATTTTCTTTGTCGGAATATGTTGGTTTATGTATATTTTCTTTATGAGTCTCTTGACCACTTGGATTTTATTTTATTGGAACTTCTTCAATTATTTCAAGATGTTTTCATTAGATTTGTTCCAGTTTGAAGGATTATATCCTTTAATAAATATCTATGAATGCTTTTGTATCTTTTTGGTTTAGGACTGTTGCTGATTTCATAGATGAGGAAAATGCCAGTTCCCTTCCTGCTACCTCATCGTATTGCGAATCTGCTAGACACGCCAAATTACGCCACCTCTTCCCGCAGTTGGAACTTACTGCCATCTTGTTCTGATTTATAGTATTACACTTGATAAACTAACTTAGAAGACGCTTTATCCTACTATTTTCACACTAATCTTATCACCGATAGTTCACGAACACTTCTAGATATTTCTCAAATTCTAGTCGTATGTTAAACTTGTGATATCTGTTGATTAATCTGACTTCACGCGGGTACGACTCACCAAGCAAGATGGCTACTTACGAGACATATGATTCGTAGTCAGTTATGTCTCAGTAAGAGAGAGAGAGAGAGAGAGAGAGAGAGAGAGAGAGAGAGAGAGAGAGAGAGAGAGAGAGAGAGAGAGGAATCAAATAATTCAGTTCTCTCTCAAGCATTTAACAGAAAGACTGGAGAAACAGAACAATTCCCAACGAAACGTAATCACTGGATTGGATCCCGAGTGAAACGGATTGTAAACGGAGCTTCTTCTAAAGGATCCTTTCATTTTAACCCACTAATTCTTTTTATAGATTTATTCAGTCACTCCAAACAGGTGGGAGTTTTAGTTATTACCGAGATGATAATCATCTCTCATCTTTTCTCTAACGACAGGATTCCCTAAGCTGTGAAAGCATCTATAATGATTTATTACTCCCTAAAACTTCCGAAGCCTTCGAGGCAGGCGTTGATGCCACCACATTATCTTTGTTTTCGAGATTTTTTTTTTCGTAGTGTATGCAAGCTGTTGTTACTGTCCATCTTTATCAATACAAAAACATGTATAATGTAATACAAAAATAAAGTGGGTTAACCGTTGCTTTGTATAGAGAAAAGCAGAAGCCCAGAAAAAAAAACCTCAAATAATTTTCCCCTTTCATCTTGGAACTTTTTAAATCTCCTCCCACTCCGTTTCATTCACTCTTCTTCCTTCTGTCGCAATTAACACCAGTCTACCTCTCTCCCCCATCCTGTGCAACCACTCACCAGAGGAGGCAATTCGGAGGGCCTATATTTTCCCGCTGGAGTATTACAGCTGTAAATTCGGGTTGTGAGCTGAGGCGAGTACTCGTAACCCTATAACATCGAGCCACTGGTTGCTTTCTAACACCGAGGTCATTTGCTCCCATTAGAGGAATATACGACCCCTGCAATGTGGAGAAGGGGGAGAGTTATTGGACTCAGTGCAAAGGTTTCTGATATATATGGAGGAGGAAAAATGGAAGCTGGTTAGGCTGTGACTAGAGGGACTCGTTCTTTTGGACATTGTACATTGATAATATTCCATTCACCATATGAACACCATGTTCTTTGGAAGAGTGAATTTCAAGTCAATGGCCCCTGTGGGCTTGTTCCATATGAATAGGTTTCATATACTGAATAATGATAATAATAATATTAATTCAAGATTATCATAAAACTGATTTAAAAAGTATGAGGAGAGGGGGCGAAATAATTGTCACCAGTCAAAGAACTAATGAGAGAGAGAGAGAGAGGAAGAGAGAGAGAGAGAGAGGAGAGAGAGAGAGAGAAGAGAGAGAGAGAGAGAGAGCAGGTTATAGACCCATGTTTTCAGAAGGAAAATTGCTTAAAAACGGGATGGGCGAAATCCATAAAAATTAACGAGGTAATCGTCTGGTAAAATACTTATAAGACCAATAATGTAATACATATAACTATCTTTTCGCTAACTCTGTCCCAGTTATCATTTTAAAATTATGCCTATGCCTATGAGGGAGTCACTCCATAACAGCCTGCTGAATGCACAAACGAAAAGTTAATACGTCCCTTTTGAAGCAGATACTATTAGGAAATTTGCAATAATGTAACTAATCCTTTAATCCAACGATTATTATAAAAATAATTTACATTTAATATGAAAATTTAATTATGATTCTTTTTTTATGGTGGGATTTTGTTACAAATTAAAGGTTTATCACGATTTATTATGAATTTCCTAGCAAGCAAATTTTCTTTAAAACATCCACTGAGTTAATGACTTGAGCAAGTTGCCATTGGAATGAATATATAACTTCAAGTTGACGTGATCTTCACTTAATAATTTAACTTAAATATAAATTTCGGGAAATCCATCCCACATGTCACATTCTTCATTTTTAACAAGTTGATTTTAACTAAGACAAACCGTCCGCTTTCGTTCATTTAGAATTTATGAGACTGGAAAATATTGTTGGCTATCTATGTAAACAATGCCACAATTTTATCTTCGTATACTCACTGATCAATTTAAAACTCTGTTTAATGGAATACCGTACGGAATGTGACACCTAAGGACTTGACCAAATGCAACAATTCATGATTTACGATTCTGTTGTCATTACTGTCCATAATAATATATAGCATTTCTGCGATGGATTTCCAGATGGTATCATGAGTCGCTTTTGAATAGATGTGGCCACTGGAATGAAACTATGTGTCACACTCTTTATTATGAAATGCTTGTCTAATTTTCCTGTTCAGTGGACATATTCACTTGATAAGCATCTTAGAACAACCTTAAGAGTTTAACTGACATGACAGGATGGACCAGAGTGAGTTGAGATGATGCTAAGATGATTTTGTCGTGGCTCAGTAACAGAGGACGAGAAGTTTGGTGCTAAGAATAACAGAGTAAAAACAGATGGACTGACACAGAGGAGGAGGAAGACCTAGAAAATATTGGATAGGTAGATTCGAAAGAAAGGTCCTCCACCGATAATCTGCATAGACCTGAATAGTGCGTCTTGTATGAAGAGACACGAGGAGCTGCTGTTGAACTTTCATCGTACGTGTATGAAACCTCTCATTTTGCAAAATTTCTTTTTTTATGAATCATGGGTCATCGTAGACGTCTCTCCTTTCAATTACTAAGTTTTATTCATTAATAAATCTGGCAGCGTTCACGAGCTAGCGAGTAATGGCGAAACATTTCTGAAAATCTCGTGAAATGTAAACAAGAAGAGTATACGAGCCAAGAGGAATGCGCTGAAATTGCTTTTAGCTATCCAGCTTTGAAAAGATGGGGAATATGTTGGAATGCGAAAATAAAATGAGAAAACGACCGGGCACATTTTTTATAGGCATAACTATGAAAAAGAAAGGAAAAATTAAGTAAGATTTCAAAATACGACGAAATTCTTTCCATTACGATAAGTCCATTAAAAAATATTGGGTGCTGGAGAATTCTGCTGCAAATTCAGAACATAAATATATTACTTTTGGAAATTCTCTGATGTGCAAAAATAGATATGTATCCTTATTCTATTTTTATGCCAGGTTAATTAATGTGATGAATTCTATTTTTTCTCAAGCTTTCATTCAGTTTTGAATTTTTATCTAAAGCAATAAATTACTAAAGAGGATATTTAAAAATCATATTCTTCAAAAAACAAGAGCAAATGACGCGAATCAAATCTCAATACTTTATAGTGCATACGAACATTTAAAGAAAATATCAATGATAAAATAAAACAAAATGGGAAAATTATTTGTGTTATTATCAGCTGATTTAATCAAAATGTAGAGTGGAAAAAATCAGTCTTTATTAAATTCATTATTCAGTAGTTAAATCAAGATACAATCCCTTTTCAAAAACTTCCTAACTATTTCTGTCACTCCAAAGAGGAGGGCTACAAAGTGAATCGACAGATGTATTTGAAATACCATTTTAACTTTACAAGGAACGGTACGCGTGTTTCCATCACTGGGCACGTGTTTGTATATTGTAGATTCAAGTGCTCCCGTGTTCCCTCACTTTTAACAACTTTATTGACAGATTCACGAACACAGAAAAGTCAGTTAAGCTTGAAGCAGACTCTTAGAGAGAAACCACTGGAGGATAGAACAGGATGAATAAAAAAAAAAAAAAAAAAAAAAAAAAAAAAAAACGGACAAGTTAGACACTGCAGAATACATAAAAGAAAGCCAAGAAATGTAGTTTTCTGCAACTCTTTTCCCTACACAAAAATGTAATCAAATGCATGGAGACTTCCCTTTTATTTAAAGTAAACGTAGCATTCCACCAAGAACAAGGCGTGATTTGACTTCACGCTGACTCGAGGCACGTGCTAAAATCTACGGCCAAATAGTGTTGTCTCACCAACGAAAATAAAGATAAATGCGCTGTTTTATCAAAAATAATTGTTCTGTACAGTTTAACAGGCATATTATTTATTTTTCACATTTTTACTTTAATAAATAAATCATAAATATCCAATTCTAAAATTTCTGTATCGTTAATTCAACGCGAAACACCTTTTTCAGACCTTTTTAAGCTTTTCCAAAGACCTTTCCTAACAACCGGCTCCCAACAAGAACAACAACAACAACAACAAGAAAAAAACATTTTGTAGGCTTACTCCCCGTTCCTAAAATTGAACATGGTACAATGGAAATTTTTTTGTTTTTTATTTCTATTGATTAATTTTCTTCCTTATCCCCATTTTTAGACATTTAATTAGTTTTTTCTTAATTCCTGATATGTCTAACAATTGTGAGAATGGTGGTCGCCTCTTCCTCCTGTAATGTTGACAACTATTTTTTTTTCGTTTGTCACTAGAATATGAAAATAAATCTAATATGAAAATACTAAAAATTTTGTCAGGTTCGCATTGAAACAAAATCATAATAAAATGCACATAAAAAGTCGTTGACAAATTCATGAAACATCACTGTAAAAGAACGCTTTTAGGAACGCATTTTTTCCCCAATAATTTGCTAACAATGTGAATGAATATATTACTCACGTATCTGTCATCTAGGAGGTAAAAGGAGAAATGTATCAGAATCTGGTCTCGCCTTTCTCTCCGGCCTGTCCGACATAGGGATATGAAGCATGGTGAAAAAAAAAATCTGGAACATAGTACGTTTGCTATGCTAGTAGTAGAGATATCATTGTTTATTAAAGAAAAATTGTTTCAGGTCTTGTGTCATGATACTTTCCCCTAAGGATCTCCTGAATATGGTATTTGTTCCATCATAATATACTGCAAAGCGCTGTTTCATTCCTGTAGATAGTGGAATTCTAAGTAATATTCTAGGCCACACATTTATTCTGCAAGTTACGAGGTACGATAAATTCAGTTTATTTATCTGGCAACCCCTTTGCTTCACATATACAGTCGTTGCAAACACCGCCTGTGTTCGAAGGAGATAAGGAACCGCATTTAACATATGGGATTACGCCTTGATTTAGAAGAGGGTCCTTCCCATTAGTCCAAATGGAACCTGAGGGAGCCCTTCACTTCACTTCACTTCACTTCACTTCACTTCACTTACCCAAGACCATTCTACCCTTTGCCTCCTTTCCCAAAAACCCTTCCATGCCACATTGAGAGAGAGAGAAAGAGAGAGAGGGAGAGAGAGGACCTAGAGTTGCTATGCTTAATTGTTTCTGCAGAAGTTCAAGCAGAGATACAATGCATCGCTATACTAATACTAGTCATCTTGCATTTTAATACATTTTTATATATTTATTAACTTATTTTTTCTTTTTCAATAAGTTGAGTCTCCTTTTTTATGTCATTCCCTTTACCTTCTCTTACTGCTTCCTAATGAACACCATTATATTCTTTGGAAACTTGAATTTCAAGTCAATGGCCTCTTTGTTTCATCTTCTGAATAGTGATAATAATGAAAATAATAATTGAAGTCTAGCAATATAAGTAGGAAGTGTTTATATATTTAAATACTACGTAACAGTTTCAGAGAAAATTGTAATAGAAATTGTTCCCTTCTTTATCTCCTAATGTGTTTTTCCTCTCCTTTCTGAATCCCCAACTAACTCCCTATTTGTACCCGAGATAATGGCATCGCTGTCCCAGACCATCGGTTTAACTTACAGAAATGCCTTTAGCTAAAAGGCTAAAATAAGTAATAGCTATATGTTAAAATCACCGCACAATACAATAAAAAAAATAAATAAAAAGATATAACAAATATCTTAAAAATAAAGCAATGTCATTAGTAGCGAATGGATAATGATTCAATTTTGAACGTTCTATTGGACTGTAAATACTAATGTAACCATTTATAAAATAGTACCCCGTAGAATACTACATATAGTATATATAATATATATATAATATATATATATAATATATATATAATATATATATATATATATATATATATATATATAGAATATCAGTGCCTTAGTGGCGTGGTCAATATGGTCTTTGCCTGCCACCTCGGTGGCCGCGAGTTCGATTCTAGGGCATTTCATTGAGGGGTGTGAGATGCGTAGCTCTTGTGATAGAAGTTCACTCTCGACGTGGTTCGGAAATCACGCAAAGGCGTTGGTCCCGTTACTGAATAACCACTGGTTCCATGCAACGTAAAAACACCACAAAAGCAAACAATCAATATAATAATATCTACCATGAAAGTCACATCCACTACAGTTGACCTAATAAATAGGGAATATTGCTGAAGGAATTTCAACAAGTCATAAAGTTGATATATCTGATATGGTATAGATGAAGCTTTTATCGATCATTGTAAGCTGCTACTACGATAGCAGGTTATTTGGCTTCTTAATTATTATTATTATTATTATTATTATTATTATTACTATTATATTATTATTATTATTATTATTATTATTATTATTATTATTATTATTATTTCAGCAGATGAAACGTATTCACATGAAACAAAAACACCAAATGGGTCATTGAATTGAAATTCAAGCTTCCAAAGCATATTGATTTCAACCTCCCACCGCAGACCCACAACTGCAGCAGTAACTGATCACAGTCTCATCGCCTTGTGGGAGACGCGAACCTGCCACGTCTGAGTGGCATTCCACGACACTAACCACTATACCAGCGGACCAGCTTATCTTCCATTGATGAACGGAATAAAAATATGATTCATATGTTGCAGTCACAGAAATTAGTGTATCAGCTTAACATTCTCTCTCTCTCTCTCTCCGTCAGCTGCATAACAAGTGGACTTCTATTCAGTTATTGCTATATAACAGAAAATTTTAAATTGTTAATATTTTCATTTTTATAACATTCTATAATTTTTAATCTCGCTTTTTTTCCATTCACTATGCTCACTGAATAAAAATCATGTACAGAGGAACCCATACCCGCCTACCTCAAAATACCATTAGTAACAAATCCGCTGAAGTTAGTAAATAATTAAGACAAATACAATAAGGTCTCTTAAGAAATGAAAAAAAATAATATATCTTAAATATCTTTATATTTACATTCCATACATATATATATATATATACTATATATATATATATATATATATATATATATATATATAGATATATATATATATATATATATATATATATATATATATTATATATATATATATATATATATATATATATATATATATATATTATATATATATATATATATAGACATAAACACACACACACACACATGCGCATATATATATATATAGATATATATATATATATATATATATATATATATATATATATATATATATATATATATATATATATTATATATATATATATATATATATATATATATATATATATATATATATATATATATATATATATATATATATATATATATATATATATATATATATATATATATATATATCTTACATAGACATAAAACACACACACACACACATGCGCATATATATATATATATATATAGTATATATATATATATATATATATATATATATATATATATATATATATATATGCGAATGTGTGTGTTTATGTCTATGTATGTGTGTGTGTGTGTATCTCACACCTTCTACCAGTCGCTACAAAGATACAAACACCTTCACAATCCTCCTCTGGAGAAGGAAATGCCTCCTTCCTTCCTTCCTTTCAATTACACAGTAAACAAGAACGCATAATTAATTATCACGCATTGAAGACGAGACTTGTATAACAGCCAGCTGCAGCCAAGCATTTGCTAACTGTCTGCATCAGGCGAAGTGCTAATTGCCCTCAGAGGTGCAATTTGGAAGCCTTGACGTGAATTGAAGTGCCAGAAGACAAAAGGAATTCCAGGTAGTTAAAACCTCTGGAACAGTCTTGGTGCAGTGGAATTTCTTCACGATCTTACCATATACAGAGCGTACAAAATTCGATATATTCCAACAAGTTACGAACAACAATCAATCATAGTTAAAGGATAGGGGGCACAAAATCTTCTTTGAAACAGAAAAACCAGGGCAGGCATAGATTCATATTCAGCCACTGAGTATTTGACCGAAATATAATCAGAGTCAATTATACTCCTTAGAAAAATAAAACGTAATGAAAATTTTTTTTTCTCTTAATTAAATTCTTAACACGCAGCAGGCCATAAGGGGCCAGGGTAAATGAATTGTCCTCCAGTTCGGAACTACTGCAACTTCATTTGTTCCAGTCCCATGAGCAAGACTGGAAATAACTGCATTATTGCAACTGATGCAATTTAGCCTTACGCGCTGGATAGTTTTAAACGTGTGTTCGATGTTATGGTTGTTAGTGTCGTGGCATGCGGCTCAGATGTCACGGAGGTTCGTGACTCCAAAAAAGGGATGAAAAAATCACTGGCTCTGTATCACTTTCAGTTACTGCTGCATTGTGGGGTCTACTGTGGGAGTTTGAAACCAAAATATTTTGGAAGCTTGGATTTCAAGTCAGTGGCCCTTTGGTGTGCTTGTTCTATTTGAACAGGTTTCGTCTACCGAAATAAATAAATAAATAAATAAATAAATAATATATAAATAAATAAATAAATAAATAATAATAATAATAATAATAATAAATATAATAATAATAATAATAATAATAATAATAATAATAATAATAATAATAATAATAATAATCAATAATAATAATAATAATAATAATAATAATAATAATAATAATAATAATAATAATAATAATAATAAAACCTGTGTTCGCTGTTAAGTCTTGCCGCTGAGGGAAAGGAGCGTGTGGTTATGCTCATAGTTCAAAGGGTAAATATGTTAGAAAGTATTGTTAAAATACCCTGAATATACTACATAAATACATACCTACAATTCAGGCAAACAGGCCAGGCGATGGGACCTAGGAGATCATTCAGCACTGAAAGGGAAATTAATAATAAAAGGTTTGAAAAGTGGAACAGGAGGAAAAACTCAAAACATTAGGAGAGGATGAAAAGTAAGGCGGAAGAAGAAATATGACTGGAGGTATAGTCAAGGGAATGAAAGAGACTGCAGCTAGGGGCCTTAGGAACGCTGCGAAGATCCTTAAGTAATGCCAACAGTGCACCGCGTGAGGTGCACTGACAGCACTAACCCCCTACGGAGATCCTGAATAGACTTGCTGAAATCTGTGTATGTAGATGAAATTTGCTGATGTAAATTCACGGAGTCATCTTATAACCTGAACAAGGACATAGGTCAATCAAGATGAGCAAAAACAAGCTAACATTTCCTTCTCAGTTTAATGTACATTTTTCTCTCTGACCTCTCTTTCAAGGTATTCTCTTTCAGGTCAAGGTTAGATAAGGCTATTCTCTTGTCCATATACCATTTTGCCATTACTTGGGCAATAATGTCTTACCCCTGCCCTTCTCCAATGGCTGTTATTTAAAACTGTAAACGGTCTTCTTACAACACCGATAAATGTTTGCGTCTTCTATGAGGAAATACGGAGAGAGAGAGAGAGAGAGAGAGAGAGAGAGGAGAGAGAGAGAGAGAGAGGGGTCACTAAAGCACTTATTCTGAAATCGAAATAGAGAAATACCGAAGGCACTTTTCACTAAATAGGGACACATCCAGGTTCAGCAACTGAGTA
>NC_087207.1:92516038-92518538 GCF_015104395.2 Macrobrachium nipponense
TAACACTTCTATTGGAAGTAATGAAAATTCTTGAAATACTGTAATGAATTCATCTGTGAAAATTTTAACGCCCTTAGAGTTGTCGATATATGTAGAACAAGAAAATGGTAATATTTTACAGCAGACTGTGTTGAATTCACATTTCTGTTCTTTTAAGGATAAAAGTAAAAAGCAGATCGTCAATACTTGTTTTCATGTTATTCCTTTTAAAAGTACAATAGACAATCAATAATATTAATAAAAAAAACAAAACAACGCAAAGTAGTGGAATAAAACAGGTTCCACTCAAACCTAACAAAAACAGCGCCGAACGCTTCCGGTAACTGGGGTATCGAGGACTGAAATGTTAAGCCAGATCGGAAGGATCCTCAACAATTGCTTTAATGGCATATGGGATATAAGATTACCTCCCTAATACTTCTGGAATTACAAAGTCGGGATTGTCTAAGAAAATGTAAACAAATAATTAGGTGGAATTTATATATTGAAAAACAAAACATTCGTCAAGAACACGCCAATTATAGACCGTTTGCTACTGACTGACCAAGTTAAGTTATTTACCTTAGTATTATCATCCACTGAGCTTAAGAACAGTTGTCCTAGGGCTGGCCCGAAGGATTTTACGTGGCTAGGAACCAATTGGTCACCTAGCAACGGGATTTTGGTATGGCCATGGGGTAAAACCCTTTATCACCTCTCCTTTCAAACTTATATATGGAATTTTTTGAGAGACAACACTCCCAAATATCACACTTGTCCCCTTAAAATGGTACCAATATGTCGATGATATCTTAGTAGTCTTATCTGTTGGTATCGATGTAAATGATTTATTGTCTAAATTGAATAATTTAGTGCCATCCATAAAATTCACTGTTGAAATCGAAAATATCAATGTCATCCCTTTCCTAGATGTATTAATACATAGAGAATCTTTCCAATGCAAATGCAGTATTTATAGAAAACCCACAAATAATTTAACATATGCACATTTTAATATTAAAATTTAAATTTTTTCTTTCTATGTTCCTACGCACTTTGCGTATCACGAGTCCACAATATCTTGGACCAAGAAATAGAATACATAAAAAAGATAGGAAACGATCTCTGCTACCCACCTCATTTAATTGATTTATGTTATTCAAAAAGCCTCACAAAAGTTTTTATAGTGGGGTTTGCCTATTAATGAAAAAGAAATGCCTAAAAATTTACTTAGCTTACCTTACTTTTCGTGGATTTGAAACCATAAAATCAATATTTAAATCGTTTAATGTTAATGTAGTGTTCTCTTATAACAATACCATTAAAGATATGCTAATTAAGAATAGTCCCATAACAAATAACAACATCATTTACAAAATTCCTTGTAAGGATTGCCCATCGTTTTACGTTGGTCAGTCAAGTAAAAATTTATGTGTACGTATTAAGCAGCATATATATTCATTTAGAACAGCCCAGGCTTCAAATGCACTGTTTATTCATATGAGTGAAAAATCTCATTGTATTAAATGGGGTGATACCTCAGTAATTGCTAGATCTAATGATTATGTTTCAAGAATTTACTGGAATCGGCAATTATACAAATCACTAATAAAAACAACCTAAATCTTAGTCTGGGAATGTACCATTTTGGACCCATATATTTGTAAGATGTTTATGAAGACTTAAAATAAATGAACTACTAATAAATTAGTCCCACATGTAGTTATTAGGTTTTCTTTCTCTCCTCTCTCTCTCAGGTTCGATATCCTCTCTCTTTCTCTTGATCGATATATATATATATTTATATTTTCTTTCGTCTTTTCATTAATAATAATTTTTTTAGGGAAAATTTGTGTAAATTTCATGATATTAAATTGTATATGCTTCCTTGTTTTTTCAAAATGTACTGTTTTCTGGAAGAATAACTTGTTTACTGCATGTAGAGTGACACCGACCTTATTGCTAATCTTGTAGTGTCAGTTTGGATATTAAGCCTTCTTTTGACTATGTTTTCCTCTGTAAAATCAGTTTGCCTTAGTAAAGGGTCTGAACAGGACCGAAAGTACTTGGCTATCTCGCTTTTTCATTTTTTCCTTCGTGGCAAAAACCTTTATTTATACATAGCATCACGTTTTATATACTTTGTGATAAAGTTATTCAGATATCTATATATATATATAATATATATATATATATATATAATATATATATATATATATATATATATAAAAATATATATATATAAATATACATATATATAATATATATATATATATATATATACAATAATATATATATATATATATATATATATAGTTTATATATATTTAATATATATTATATATATATATATATAATATATATATATCTATGATATATATATATAATTATATATATATATATATATATTCATATATATATTAATATATATATATCATATATATTTTATTTATATATATATATATAATGTGCACTAAACTAAACTCAAAAACTGACCTGCTACGTCTAAATGAGTATTAAA
>NC_087207.1:92523538-92541038 GCF_015104395.2 Macrobrachium nipponense
GGTTTGTAACTAGTTACCCGATGGGCAATTAGCGTGAGGACCTTCCCCCCAATAGTGCCGCTGTTACTAAAAAATGTACAAGTTTTTTCAATGCAGGAAATGTTTGCCTTCATTATTTTAGATATATTGCGTTGAATACAAAACATTCTAATTTGCATACTAATATTCTGGAATAATAGAACACAAACCGAATTTGCAAACAAATAGTTTATTGTTACACATAATAGATATATTGTAATTAATTAATCATTAGCCCTCTTGGATAAATTCCAAAATGCTGATAAAATAACTAAAATGTAATCACAGTAACTATTAATAACCAAAGATAAATGGCAAATTAAATAAATTTGACTAAAAAAAGGAGTTAAGAATACAGGGGGCTAAGAAAATAATGAAAAAAAGCAGATTTTTTGGTAAAGACTGAATAGTTATAATGCCTAAAAAGAAAACTGATAAGAACAAGGATGAATTAGTTCACTAACTATAAGCCTTACTTTTCTTAAAAGAATGTGTCAAAATAACAAAAACTAAAAGGTATTAGAATGTAGAGATAATTAAACAGATATTGTTAACAGAAAACCTAAACAAAGAAAAGGATTGACAATAATGCACGTTACAATGTTTTGACAGTTTTATCTTTCTAGCTTTTACAGCGCAAATTTGTTGTATACACGTCATCAAAGTTGATTTTGTTTGCGATCTCTTGCTCTACACTTAGTAGAGTTAAAGCTGACAATCCCTCTTGCCCCATAGATGTTTCAACTTACTAAATGATCGCTCACAACTAGCAATTGATACTGCATTGGTCAGCAGTTAACTGAAGGGCAACTCGAAGGTTTGGGAAAACACTTTCATCCTCCCCACATTGTACAATGAAAGAGTAATTCCTGTGGGTCAGTGATCAGAACATCATCTCGTGTTTTAAGCAGCATTCTGCAATCTACAATTTCGCTGAACAATTCTAAGCCTTTCTTTGATGCTCGCTTCATTAGTTGTATATAGCAAAACCAGTATTAGTAAAATCGAATTGGTATACTGGGGCTGGGGCCCTGGGCTCTGTGGCTACCACCTGTGCTAACTTTTTCATACGTTGGCTCTCATGGTGTGTATAAAATTGGGAAGTTGTCTTGACAACTTGACAGTGTTGTTGTGGCTGACGTCTTTCTTACTCGAGAATGAAAAAAGATGCTTAAATTAAAATTTCTTACTATATTTTTCGTCGCAAAAGATAAATACGTAAAATACTTTATGTATTGATAATAACATCAGCCTCAGCTTTAGATAAATGCAGAAATAACTGTAGCCTGCAGTTCATTTTCGCACACAAAAAATACGGGCACAAGAAAACGAAACACTGGATTGATGGGGGTAACTATCCAATATCTTGGCACTGACTCGCAGTTACTGAACCACTTATTTTATAAGCACGCAATAAAATTGATAGTATAGTAATTAACACATAATGATTACATTTATATATAGGTAACGAACATTAAAGTAAGTCAATCTTCATTATATAAAAAATATGTACTGAAAACTCATAAAAATTTAAAGATTCTAAGTTCCTGGTTTCATCACCCCATTTCCCCCAAAACAGATGTCTTCCCAACTTCAATTTAGCGCCCCCTCAATGCTGGGCCCCGGGGGGAACAAATATGTCCCAGTCTCATGCAGCCGGCAACCCTCCTCCCCCCGCCCCCCTTCACAACGACTTTGAAGAAAGAAAAGCGTTCAGACCTAAACGTAAAGTGAATGCGCTGCTGAAGTGTAAAAAGACGCACTATCTTTTTTATATTTAAAGAGAAATGATCCTTTTTAATGTATAAAAAGAAGAACGTGTCCTTTTTCATGCGTAAAAATTAAGAAAGTATCCTTTTTAATGTGTCAAACGAAGAAATGATATTTTTTCATGTGGACAAAGAATAAAGTGTTATTTTTGATATGCAATAAGAAGAAAGCGTAATTTTAGATGTGTAAAAAGAAGAAAGTATAATTTTTTGTGTGTAAAAATTAAGAAAGTATAATTTTTACAGTGTCAAACAAAGAAATTATCATTTTTGAAGTGCTAAAGAAGACTGTATAATTTTTTGATGTGTAAAAAGATGAAAGTATAATTTTTGATGCGTGTAAAAAGAAGAAAGTATAATTTTCATTTGTGAAAAAGAAAAAAGTATAATATTTGATATGTACAAAAAAAAAAGTATAACATTTGATACGTAAAAAAAGAAGAGAGAACCTTTCGGCGTTTCATTTCTATCTTCCTAAGCAGTGCTTCATAACATCACAATGGAGTACCTGCCACAGTACAATTGCCTAACCGGTATCGGCTTCAAGAATTATGAGTCGCAAAATATATCCTCGCGGAGTGCAGTGAAATAAAACTAAATTGTGACTGCAATTCTCATACCTCGGTGGCAAAGGTTGGCTCAATACCTCCTGGGGATGTAAAAATAAACAGGATAACTACAACTGAAATCCATAAATATATCGCAAAATATTATATATGATCTCGAATGAGGATTGCGGTCCCTATGAGTAAGAAAGGTTAAAAAATAAATATATGTATGAAAAAGGCCAAAGAATCGACTGCTTCTTTTTTGCTTAACTGATGCGAGGGCAATGATAAATTTTTAGTACTTCAGGGAAGCTAAAGCGAATTTTACAGGTGACTCGGGTCCTTAAACACAACATTTATTAGGGTAATTAAGAAGAAGCAGGTTTCAAAAATATACCCTGAACACAGTACGCTTTAAACAAATTGATTTCATACAATGAATAAACGACAAAGAGAGAGAGAGAGAGAGAGAGAGAGAGAGAGAGAGAGAGAGCTACTTAACAGAGCCTGGTTAAGGAGTACAATGGTTTTCATTTCTTGCCCACCTTGTGTCAGCGAAGCTTTCAAGAGCTGCTTTAGTTGGCTGCACAAAGCCTCGATGGACTTTCCCCGTTCCCCCGAATAAGCGATAGTGCTTGGAAGTGCTCGCGAATCCTTCCGTTCTCGGTATTTTTCACGGTTCATTCTTTCCAGTGAAAGCACAGCTACTGCTTCCTAAACGTCCCAGACCCTAGGCATTTGAAAGCATCTGTGCTTGCGAATACTTCCGGTGATCTCCAGAACCTCCAGAATATACGTAATGGAGGTGTGATGGAGTGATCCCATTCCCAAGTGTAGCCCAAATGAAATGGATGGCGTTCTGCTGCCTTTGAGACAGTCAAGCCATTGGACATCTCTTATTTCCTCTCAAAATATCGGTCTCATTTTCAAGAACCATAAACTTATTACCTTGGTCATTTTGGTCTAATAAAGTCATGCTGTATCTAATCCTTCTCTTCCAACGACAAATTGCGTCCCCTCAAAAGATGTGGCTATCGAGAAGCAACAAGATGATTTTCTGCTTCATGAATAAATTTTAGCAGTTTTCAAAACTTGTAATGAAGGTCCTACAGCACTAAATCGAAATTTTCTACGGACGAAGTGAACACTTTCCAAATCTATCTGACAGAATTCGTATTCATTAATCCATTGCAAGAACAATCACTAAACTAAACTAAGTACAGATGAATCACGAATTATTATCATGAAACTCATACGACCTTCCCAGCCATATTCATTATAAAACACACATGAGGGATGGGTAATTCCTTCATAAAACCTCAAATATATTCCGGAAAAATAAAAGAATCATCCGTCTCGCAGAAAGGAATAAACAAAATTCACAATACAACCATTACCTCTTTTCTGTTAAACACGTGGTTACCTCGTTCTTGAGGACAGATTTTAAAATTGAGCTATTAATGTAAATATGCACACACACACACACACACACACATATATATATATGTATATATAGAGATATATATATATATATATATATTATATATATATATATATATATTATATATATATATATATATATATATATATGTGTGTACATAAAAAATACATCAACTTGAAATGATCTTTGTCTGGTGTCTTAAATTTCAGTATATTATACATGAGAGGGGTTCCGATCAAAATCCCGAAGCTTAAAATCCTGAATGTCAAAATCCCTAAACTTAAAATCCCGAATGAATTAAAATCCTGAATTATCAAAATCCCGAATCTGAAAATCCCGAATTATCATAATCCCAGTAAAATTTGTCTTAACCATCTCTCTCTCCCTCTCTTGTACGAGGTTGGGGCAATTACCATTTTAGGCTTCTTGTAACGATGTCTTTTAGTTTAGTCTGTTCCTGTGTTATCATAAAGTCACTTCTCCATTGTGGTCTTCAAAATACTAAAAGCGTAAAGCCCATAACAACAATGAAAGAGATCTGTGAAACTGTTCCTCCGCAAAAAGGTTTTAATAAGTTAAATGCACATGGCTATTTGATGGTAAAAGAGAAAAGTTTAAACAATAGATACTACTGGTGTTGTGAAAGTAGGAAACTGCTTAATTGCAAAGGCCGAGCAATAACCATATTTTCAAATGGAAACCATATTCTTAAAAAAAACTGTAGACCACAACCAATGACTATTATTGATATAGAAGTTCCTCTGGTGCTGCAAAAAACAAACATTAAACGCTGGATTGTTTTTAGTGAAGGTTTCGAATCTAGAAGGAGAGAGACTTCTAATGTTTACCACTAAAGCTAGTGTAGAGAAACTAGCACATGCTTCAATGTGGATCATGGACGGAACCTTCAAAACTGTCCCCACAATTTTTTATCAACTTTACACAATTCATGTCCCTGTTTGCTCAGATACCTCTAGAACATATCCGCTAGTATATATTCTAATGACAGGAAAAAATGAGTCACTTTATAAAAGGTTATTTTAAGATTTGGTAGACTTTGCAGACGAGAATGGATTGTGTTTAAACCCTCGAATCATAATGACAGATCAAGAGTTAAGTGTAATCAAAGCCACAAAAGTGAATTTGAAGCGGTTACCATAAAGTTTGTCCACTTTGGCCAGTGCATTTGGCGCAGACTTCAGTCAAGTGGATTGGCTATACGATATGGTAACGACGAAAATTTCAGTCTAAAACTACGTTAATTGTTTGCATTAGCATTCTTCCATCTGCTGAAATACCAGGAGCTTTCGATGAACTGAAACTGCATCTGCCTGTATGAAGCTCATGAAGTTGTCGATTTTGGTTTGAAACTAATTATGTGCATCATGACAGAATAAGAAAATATCTGCGCAACGGTGTAGCTGTTCGATCGCCTCCATGTTTCCACCAATTTGTGGTCTCTGTATGAATGCTTCCAAAGTGGATTTCCTCGTACCCAGAAACAATGTCGAAGCATGGCACAGGCGATGGGAAAATTTAGTAGGCAACTGCGCATGTCGGTGTTTATCGTATAATTGGTTGAGTTTCAAAAAGAGCAGCAGCACGTAATGAATGAATGTGAACGCATTCTGCGAGGCGAGTCTTGTCCTAAAAGAAAAAAATGTGCTATCCGTTGTGAAGAAAGGATACAAAATGTAGTTAACGATCGTGAAAACCGACCAGATCTTATGAACTATCTTCGGGCTATTGCTCATAATCTTTCTTTTTAAAATACTTCATATTCTATTTTAAAAATGTTTTAATGTATTCTCAATTATTCAAATACTGTTTTGTAAAGGTGTTGAAATAAAGGTATTTCTTCTTTTCTTTTTCTTTTTTTTGTTTAAGTTTCTCCACAAAGTTATCCTTTAAGATGTCGGACAAATCCCTGGTTTCCTTGCATATGGGACAATTACTGGTAATTTCAGACAAAAGCGAATATATGAACATAGAGAGAGAGAGAGAGCTGGCAATGGCCGGCCTACAAAACAAACAAAAATAAAATAAAATAAAGCCATATTCGGTAAAATACTGAATAAGAAGATAGAACGAATAACAAATACTAGTAAAATTTGTACAGGGCTTGTAAGGGGTATGTAATTGAAATTATAAAATATACTGTAAACAAATCACCTAGATAGATAGGGAATTACACAAAAAAGAGAGAGAAAAAAGAGAGAGAGAAAAGAAAGAGAATAAAAAAGAGAGAGAGAAAAAAAAACTTAAGGAATGGAGAATGGCTATAGTTTTCGGGATTCTGATCTTTCGGGAATCTAAATTTCAGGATTCTGATAGTTCACGGAGGATTTTAAGTTTCGGGATTTTGACATTCAGATTTTAAGATTCGGGATTATGAACCAAACCATATATATATATATATATATATATATATATTATATATATATATATATATATATATATATATATATATATAATATATATATAATGTGTGCATATATATATATATATATATATATATATATATATATATATATATATATATATATATATATATATATATATATATATATATATATATATATATATATATATATATATATATATATATATATATATATATATATATTAGATATATATATATATATATATATATATATATATATATATTATATATATATATATATATATATAAACAAATTTATTAGGAAAACAGTCTACTGTTTCTGGGAGAAAATGTAAAAACCGCGTAATTCATTCACTGACTAGGCGATGGTCTCACTTGATACATTTAGTTCCTTCGAAGTTTTGCTTAAATTTAAATTTGCAGGAATTCATTTCTGCTTGCTGTATATGGTTATCTTAGGTTAATTACTATAATTGTTTGGTATGCTTTTGTTAATATTTTTACTAAAATTTATAATAATAATACTATTATTACCTATAAGATACTTAGCATTTTTCTACTTCCTGAGCTACTGTGCGAAATTGCCAATTGTTATTCTTTATCACTTTAACTCGTGTATCTAGTTTGTATGTATCTATTAACTCGTGTATCTAGATTTGTCTTTAGATATATTTACATCTATATAAATGTGTAATATTAAAAAAAGTATACTTCATTGATAATCAAATATAACTTTATGGGAGCGCAATTGTCAATGACCAATGTCGCGTAATGTCACAATAATTACGTTTAAGAATTAGGGCGATGAAGTGGGAGTATGTCGGCCTATTTCACTCGACCTCTTCTTGGAATAAGATATTCATCAGATTCCACGAAACCCGCGGGAACTTTTGGCCAGAAGTTTCCGAGGGGACAAAAGTCGTCGTCCTTCTTAATTTCTTAGGTCCCGCTTCCAAGGGACCAAGCAACGGGGCAGTAATCAAGGATGAAAAGGAAACGAAGAAAAGTCTTGCCGAAGTTTTAAGTTATATGACGATCTTGGCCCGGAAAAGTCTCTTGAAGAATTTCGTCTCCGCGATCATTTTATTTTTCCATCAACGCTTCTTGCAGAGTAGTCAAAAGAAAAACAAATGCAGCCTTGGCTAAAACATATCCATGATTATAAAGAGTCCGTGAATGTCTGGACGCGTTGAGAAATTATATCATAACCACTGTAAATAAGAGGAGGAACATACTGACACAGAAGGAAGACGAGGCATGCAGTTGGTGGTTAAAGCACAAACAACAAACAAAAGTTGGAAGCACAACAGAACTATAAAAGCCGCACCAGGTGGGGGAGGGCCAACATTAACAACAGCCTAAAGCTCTCCCTTCCCTGCTACAGCCTTCCTTCCGCCTGACCGGAATAACTCGCTTTATGTCACCACATTAAGATGCAATTGACCTCCATCTTCAATAACCCAGTCCGTAGTATCCTCGATATATTTGCTTCTTCTTTGCTAAAAGAGGAAGGCTTGCTCTTGGAATTATTTTCTTATAATGATGAACTGTGGAAAAGGATTTTCGTGCTGGTGATTTATTTGATTTTCGAGGAAATTTTTTTTCTAAATCCGGCCTTAGTTTCACTGAACGTCATAAATTTTTCATCATTGCAGCCATAACCTTGACCCGTCTCAAGTGTTCACTTGTACCTTCATAATGTTATTCGAGGCATCTAAAGCGTAAACGCAGCACCCTCGTCGGAAAGGTGAAAGGAAAATGTTCATATCAAAATTTCCTACGAGTGTTTTCTCTTAGTCCTATTTTCATGCTTCTTTGCACCTTCACTTCCAGAACTTTTACTTATTTTAATCTTAAAAAACAGACGCGTTTCTTTTTAAACATTTGCGTTTCCTCCATTGGAAGGGAAATTGTGTCAAGGGTAGTGAAGATTTTTTTTTTTGTTTAACTTCAGCTACTCAAATGGTTGGGGATTAAGCAAATAAAAAGTTCTAAAGCAGAAAAAACTAATCACATAAAAGGGATAACATCCAGAAATTCCCAGCAATGAAAAAGAGAAATGTGGCACGAGGAGGTTCTTAGAGCAAACTTTGACTCTAAAGGTGACATTTGCCCTTTTTCATGTAATAATAACTGCCTCACATTTCCCTCTCCAGTGAAAGGTTCCGAATAAAACTGCCTCAAATGACAAGTACGCCTGGAAATGCATTATCTGTTGATAGTAACTAGAAGTGTTAAATTGAAGCAAACATAATACAGACAAATGGAAATTCTTATTTTCCAAAATAGAAAGAATGGTATAAACTCAAATCAGATGATATCAAATGAAGGCCTTTCATTAGAATTTTTTTTTTCTTTTTTTATTTTTTTTTTTTTTTTAAATCCTGGAGTACCCGGAAGTAATGGATACAAACACCGTGTCTCCATTTGTGAGGTTGGGGGTCGGCCGGGGAGGAGGAGGTGGGGGGATGTTTTTACAAAGGCAACAATACCTTCACCATTTAAGGACACCCAATTCTCGAGGGAATCTCCTTCCTGTATCTAAACAGAAGACAAAGCGGACAATTGCGGTACATAAAAATGAACGAAAATATAGAGGGAACAGTTTCGCCTGTTGATGGTCTCTCTCTCTCTCTCTCTCTCTCTCTCTCTCTCTCTCTCTCTTGCAAGGACGTCACTTCCTCGAAGATGCAATTTGCAAACAGTGGCGTTTATTGCAGTCTAAGGAGAGAGCAATTTCGGGTGTGTTCAACACAGAGAATGTATGCACAAATTTCTTAGACGATTCAAGCATTTATTGGGGATCGCAAAATGAATACATTTCAACAGTAATGTAATTTGTCATGTGCCAGATGTTTCAAATGAATTATTCTTCCAGAATCAGTGTGTGAAACCTTTATGTAGATTATAAAGCTATGCATAAAAAAAACATGCTTTTTTATTTTCATTTCACTGCTCTTAAAAAAATTTCATGACGTTTAGGACTTTTTCCACTTCCGACAATCTTCTCATCATAGTTCCGTCTCTCTCTCTCTCTCTCTCCTTCATCTTATGGATCCAAGAGGAAAGGGAAAAGGTCACTAGATCATCAATCTTGCAGCAGACAGGTGTTATATCTGTATTGTCAGGAGAGTCCGTAAAACTATTACATCGCCCGCATCGAAATAATGTGTGAGACTTTCCTTCTCTCGCTGTGCGCTTAGTTGGAGTCTTTTTGCATACAAAGAGGAAAGGTTCACGAACCCTTATCTGTTTTTCCTTTTTGCTACACAATGCTCTTTACGTAATTGTTGTGTATCTGTATTATTCATTTCTTCTCATTTCAGTAGTCATATATTATATGATATATTAATGATTATATATATATATATATTATATAGAATTTCATATATAACATATATATATATATATTATATATTATATAGATATAATATATAGATATATATATATATTATATTATATAATATAATATATGTGTGTGTGTGTGTATATATCAGGCCGTATTCCTGGCCTCTCTCTCTCTCTCTCTCTCTCTCTTGCTCGATATATTTATATCCTTTTTTGCGTCTTTTCAATCATTTTTTTGGAACATTTTTGTAAATTTCATGGTAATAAGTTGTATATGCCTCCTTGTTTTTTTGAAAATGTATGTTTTCTGGATGAATCATCTGTTGACCACGTGTTTTGCTCCTCCAAGGAGTGGCTGCCTAAAATTCGCTAATCTTGCCCTGAGGCATTTCCTCGTTCCTGTAGAGTTAAATCGACCTTATTGGTAATCTTGTAATGTCAGTTTGGATATTAAGCCTACTTTTAATATGTTTTTCCTCTGTATGATCAGTTAGGCGTTAGTAAAGGGTCGTGCTAGACCGAAAGTTCTTGGCTATCTCGCTTTTCAATTTTCCTTCGTGGCAAAAGCCTTTATATATATATATATATATATATATATATATATATATATATATATATATTATATAGATATATAAATATATATATATAATGCGTGTGTGTGTAAATGTGAGAGTGCTGGCATCCAGTGGCCCAACCACTCTCTTTGTATAAAATGGAATCAACAACTCGGCTCGTGTTTGATAATGTCTTACTATAATGGACATTGTGTCTGTCCATCCGTCTGTCATTCAAAACATTGCCAAACGGCTTGTCCGATGGGCATGAAACTCGGCAGGGTTATAGTGGGGACCCTTAAGAGGGTTTATAATGGGGTTTCATCCTACCTCCCCCCTTCCGAAAGGGTTGAGGTTGAGAAGGGATTCCTTGAATCAGAGTTGTATCTGCCTATGAAATGGGGCTGGGTATGCCCGTAGACTTAGTTTCTTTACGAATTTATCATATATAATTTCTGTATACATATGACTTATCATTTGGAAAAGAATACTATAGGGTAAACATCAATGATACTAAAGAGGGTGAGTGAGAGAGAGAGAGTAGACGGGGTGTTAGGGAGAGGAAAGAGGAAAAAAGACAGGGAGTGTTAGAGAGAGAGAGACAGACAGACAGACAGACAGACAGACAGAGGAAGAGGAGGGTATTTGGAAGAAGAAGAAGAAGAAGAAGAGAGAGAGAGAGAGAGAGAGAGAGAGAGAGAGAGAGAGAGAGAGAGAGAGAGTTGGTATTAGTGAGAAGAAAGAGGGAAAGAGAGTGGTGGTTGAGTAGAGAAAGAAAGAGTAAGAGGGAAGGAGTAGAGAGAGAGAGAGAGCGAGAGAGAGAGAGAGAGAGAGAGAGATAGAGTAGACGGGGTGTTAGGTAGGAGAAAGATGGGAAAAGTGAGAGAATGAGAGAGAGAGCAGAGAGAGAGTTGGTATTAGTGAGAAGAAAGCGGGTTAAAGAGACAGAGATGGTTGGAGAAAGAAAGGAAGGAGACAGAGAGAGAGAGAGAGAGAGAGAGAGAGAGAGAGAGCAATTTTGTCAGTTGTCATTCAGAGTTATCCCAAGCAGCGCTGGGTCGGTCAACTAGTGACAATGAATTGCTCTCAACTTACCACTGTATGTACCATGAATGGTGGCGCTAGCATCCTCACCCTTAAGGGCTTGTTGATACTCCTTCATATATGCGTGTGTATGTGAGTGTGTGTGCATGTGCGTGTGTGTTTGTGGATATGGAAGCATGCAGATTATTACACTGAAACTTATAATCTCAGGTAAGCTGTATTGCAACTTCTTTGGCCGTAATCCCAAAGGCCACACTACGTTAGTTATTTTATGAACGACAAAGTTTAGCTTCATGTAGCGCACAAAAGTTTTTAATTGTATTTTCGAAGTCGTGTCTGATATTGCCTGAAAGGAGTTTGAGATTATGCCCCAAGATATTACATGAAAGGAGTTTGAGATTATGCCCCAAGATATTACATGAAAGGAGCTTGTGATTATGTCCCAAGATATCACAATAAACGAGTATGAGGTTATGTCCCAAACCCTGTTTTAAGCCTTCTTACGGCGTCGCTAGTGAACATTTTATTTATTTATTTATTTTTTGCTGAGAGACATGCGAGGCTGATGAATTGAACTTGCTATTAAAAATTTACATTGCCATTTCTTGATTACAATAAAAAGGTGTACAGGTACAAGAAGCTCATTCTGTGTTAGATTTAGATGAATTTCCTTTAAACGTAATCTGTCTCCTTGTTTCTCTTGTGTCTCCTGACGCCTACAAGGTTTAGGTTTGACAAAGAATCCAAACGTTTTAGTCATTAAGGTGTTTCGTTAATTGTAAGAGTTAAAATAGCATCTTTCCTCACACTCATCATTACCAAAAGCTTTCTAAAGAGTAGACAACAGTGTGACGATTATGTCAGAGGCTGACTCTTAAGTGAGTCAGAGGTCCCTTGCATATTCAGCCTAGAAATCTGTATTGTTTTACTATGAAGGCACGCAAGCATGGATGATAAGATATTTGGTTGAAAATGGGTGATGGCGGACACACTTCCTTTCTTAAGTTGAGCTTCTCGATGTTGAAAAGAAACATTCACCGACCATAATGTGCATACAGATTCTTTATTAGCTTATTTTCTGTTTCTTGATTTGGTATTTACAAGAAACAACAGAAGTAATTATATAACAATGACAGATAAACGTGACTAAGCAACAATAACGTCAACTACAAAGACGTCATTGGATATATTGTATCGAATATATGACTTGTTTCCTCATATAATTTTTCTAGACTAAATCTGATATTTGTACACAAGTACAAGTGGCCATATTGCAGTGACTTTATCCTTGTCTTACCATTCTTCAATCTATTCCATGCCTTTTGGGGTTTTTAATATCAAAAGTAGTCTTGGGCAGTCTGGGCAATCAAGCACCAGTGACAGTCTGTGGGTAATATTTTGCAGTAGTTCAGTTCGGGGTCAGACTCCCTCCCTTCAACCCCTTGGGTAAGTCAGCAGGATGTAAGAATTTCTTAACGGTCAGTACCGTCCAAAATGAGGATAACCAATCGTCATGTCATGTCGGACGGAGAGAGTTACTGGCCCATTACTGTGGTCTCAATTAAACGCGTGAAGGTCTCACCAAAGGAGATGCTTAACAAACAGAATTACAGATGCTGCCAGACCTGTGCTTGGGAGCTTCTCAAAAACCTAATAGAGTTGGACTCACAGATTACAGGACACCAAAAGATGCTGAGAGTACCAACAGGACAGGAGCACCCAGAAATCAGACAGATATGTTACATGAGCCAGAAACCGAGGCAGCAGTATTGGTGGTCTAAAGGCACAGCATTTCCTGAAGTCTAGGTAACTCACTCAACTTACTTCCCTCTAGGCAAAGACTCGACCAGTCATACTCATAAGACCTTCATCAGTGCTACATAAACATACCCATACCCATTCCATATCCATATCCATACCCATACCCATATCCATTCCAAACCTATATCCATTCCATACCTATACCCATACCCAAATCATTACCATTCCCATAATCCATACCCATATCCATGTCCATATCCATATTCACATACCCATAACGGTACCATACCCCATACCACGCAATACCCATACCAATACCCATACCATACTCATACCATACCCACACCCATATCTGTTCCATACCTGTACCCATATTTATATATGTATCATACCCCTATACCTGTACCATGCCCATAGCCATACTTATACCTATAAATATACCCATACTGGTACCATACCATATCTATACCCATACCAATACCCATAACCATTCTTTACCTATACCCATATCAATATTCATATCCATACCCATTCCCATACCCATAAGAATTCTATACCTTTACTTATACCCATATCTGTACCATACTCATGCCCATACCATACCAATACCCAAATCCATTCCATATCCATATCCTTATTGTACCCATACCCATATCTGTTCTATACCTGTACCCATACAATAGCTGCATCATTACCCCTATACCTGTACCATACCCATACCCCATAATTATACCCTAAAATATACCCATACTGGTACCATACCATACCTATACCCATACCAATACCCATAACCATTCATTACCTCATATCCATATCCATATTCATATCCATACCCATTCCCATATCCATAAGAATTCTATACCTATACTTATACCCATATATGTACCATACTCATTCCCATACAATACCAATACCCAAATCCATTCCATACCCATATCCATATCCTTATTGTATCCATACCCATAACATACCGATACCTATATCCTTACCAAACCCATATCTATACCCATACCCATATCCACTCCATACCCATATGCATACCCATATGCATACCCATATCCATTCCATATCCATACCCATATCCATACCATACCCATACCTATAACCCTTATTTTATACCAGTATCTTGATACCCAGAATCCTTATCCACCATGCCTTTATTCATATACAAACAGCTGACCACATCTTGGTTACCGGTTGACAAGCAGAAGAAAGAAACAGCCCGCAGGCTAGCAGCGTTGATCGAGGGTTTTTGTTTCGCAAAGATGAAAGGATCAATGCGGACGCCCATTGGCTCTGGTTCCAGGACCATTCAACCATGTACCGGCCTTTTTGAATGTTGTTCTCTAATTGACCAGCTGATTGAGAAAATTCAGGGATTTTAATATAATTTTAATTTGCAAACTCCGATTTATTACTGAGAAGAAATAACGAAAACGATGCTTAACAACTTTCCTTTTTCGTCATCACAGGTTATTGCAACTTTACACCCTCTAAGTTGTTTTGGTTAATTTAGTTCTTAATCAATCGTTTATTAATTACTTTGGAAATGAACAAATTTATTATTCCTTTCGTCAAGAAGAAATTAGATTGAAAGTCCAACTTTCCTTTTTCCTTTGATGTTTGGATCCATAAACCGGAAATCAAATATTGGGAAAAGGAAAACGACCGATTTATTTTTGTACGAAGAACAAAAATTGAAATTTACAAAATGGACGATGAATTATCCAAAGGAATCTTTTGCTTCCATAAAATTTTGAGAGCGTTTTAAGAATGAAAACAGTTAGGAAAAATTTTATTGAGAAGCTTTTTGAGACGGCAAATAATCATGTTTCATTATGAAATCCTATTTACAGATCAAATGAGTTACGTAAAGTATTCAGTTCATTTCGCCTCTTTTGTATTAAAAAGATAAAGATGTTTTGCAGCAAAGGAGAGAAACAAAATCTCTCTTTGCCTGATGGATTTTAATAATAAAATACTTCTTTAAAAGAGAGCTTTTTTGCTAGAAAATTATAATACACGTTAATGAAGAGGCTTGCGTGAAAATCCCTTAACAAAATTTCCTCCACCAAAAATTCCTTATCACAACGAAACAGAGGAAAATGTGAAAAAAAAACGTGAAACACTCGCTAGCAACAAAAACGTGTTTCGAAGTTGACTTTTCTGATACATTCGTGAAGAGAACTTGATCTTCACCATTATTGTCAGGTGATATATTATATATATATATATATATATATATATATATATATATATATATATATATATATATATATATATATATATATATATATATATATATATATATATATATATATATTATATAAGTTTATATATAAATTATATATATTATTATATATATATACACTAATATATATATACATACATACATACATACAAACTATAGATGCGCATAAAATTATATCCATATAATATGTGTGTGTGTAGACATGACTTTCCGCGTGAAATCAAAATAGTATGTTTCGTCAAGTTGAGTAGAACTCTGGTTCATATTACACTCACACCCACGTTAGAACTTTTCATACATGAAGTCATACACCAAGGACATATCGTTATATGACTACTCCTGCCGACAGACACAATCGACAATATAATATCAAACTTAATCTGCTGAATAGGTAATAACAACATAGACGTTGTGGTTCTATTTTATTTTATTTATCTATTTTTTTTCGTGCCTCGACAAAATATCCATTCTGGATGCTGACCTCATTTCGCTGTCTAGATTTTATTTCTAGTTTTTTTTTTTTTTTTATTCATTTATCTTTTCTTTTTTTTCAGAGTTTCCTTCGTTTTTTCTTTAATTCATTTTTTTTCGTTAAGCATTCTTAGTAAAGTGCATTCATATTTCATTTAGATATGGGCAACGTTTCTTTATGCTCGCTTGTCACATGATGAAAAATGTCGGGTTTTAATTAATACTCTCTCTCTCTCTCTCTCTCTCATCTCTCTCTCTCTCTCTCTCTCTCTCTTTCTGAATATGATATTCTCTCTGTGTCTTTCTTCCGTAATAATTTCCAGTGTCTGGCACCGCAGCGATTCTCTTTCGTAGCCTGCCTGACTTTCTGTCTGTCTGTCTGTCTGTCTGTCTGTCATCTTCAGAGGTCATTCATAAATAAACCCAAGTCTTAAAATGATTACTTTAAAGGTTCCTGTATGTTCAAAAGAAAAAAAAAAAGGAAAGAAAGATAAAAATAGACAACTCGGAATCCCCTTTCTCTAACCATAAAGTTAAGGATATCTTAGTTTTACCAGACCACTAAGCTGATTAACAGCTCTCCTAGGGCTGGCCCGAAGGATTAGATATCTTTTACGTGATTAGGAACCAGTTGGGTACCTAGCAACGGGACCTACAGTTTATGTGGGATCCGAACCACATTATATAGAGGAATGAATTTCTATCACCAGAAATGAATTCCTCTGATTCCGCGTTGGCGGAGCCGAGAATCGAACTTCGAACCATTAGACCAAAGTGCTACATTCCAGGGTTTCCAGGCGTTGTACTCTGGATCACTTGACTCAACTTGAATGGAAACCGCACCAGGCGCTTTGACGTGAGAGTTTGGCGGTTGAGTCGGGCACCAGAGTTCCGTAAGTGCCAATCACCCTCCGTTCAAACTTGTGACCTCAAGTTCTGGAAGGAGCTCACCCAAAGGAACTCGCCCGAATCCGTTTGAGGTTCCTCTGGCTCATGCGAAGCGGCTGCCTGTTCTCTGTGGCCTCAGCTGACTTAACTGTTGTGTTTGATTGATTTGATTTTCTGAATTTTACGTTTCGTTGATGACGAACATTTATGGGGTTTCATTTACTTACCGGATATTTGGTCGTTTTAGGAATGTCTTAGGCTTCCATTTTCGCTTAATGGGATGAAGGAATTTCAGTTTTGTTTCAGTGAATCCTCAACGTTTTTTGTCGATTCTTTAAGGAGTGTCATTTGTTTTTTTTGCTGACTGAACTGTATTGTATGGGATCATCGCTTGAAGGCGAAATTTTTTGGGTTTTATTCTTGATAATAACAGTCTCGCATTGTAACAAAGGAGAAGAAAGGGGTAAAAAATAGACTAGGATACAAACCCTGACGGCAATAACTGGAAAACTGATAGATAGATATTCCTTTTGAGCCATATTTCAAAAAACATATGAATATTCTGTCATGATCACACACGGAATGAAGATTGGCCTCTTTGTTTTATTTATTTGATTATGGAAGGTACTTACGTTTCACATTTATTTCTTGAAATTCTCTGTCTTCAGTAATTTTCTGAGTTGTTCCCATTCCTCTCAGGGTAAAAGGGAAAATAATGCCGCTTTTATTCGCTTCCTGATTTTCTTCTGTTTCACTTCGTGCAAGTAATGCGTTGTTGCTCTTCTTTCGCTCTCGAACGCTTCTTTTGTTCTCCCAGGAACTGTTTAATTTACTTGGGTTTCTGAACGCGACGCCAGAGTAAGAGTCCTTCAAGGATTTCTGTCTTTTTCAATTTTTTTTTTCCTTTTTAGAGGTGCGGACGGATTCTTAATATTCTTTCGGGAGAGGAGGAAGAGATTTTTTGGAGACGACCTGCGTGGAAATAACCTCTCTCTCTCTCTCT
>NC_087207.1:92546038-92563538 GCF_015104395.2 Macrobrachium nipponense
TTAAACTTATGATGATATCTTCCTTCTGATGTGAGGTTTCTAGTAGAAAACACGAAGTATAAAAAATACATATATTCTTCTGAGATTACATGATGAATATCAGATAGGATTGTACAGGTCTTCTAATGACGATGGCTTGATCGCTTCTGCCAATGATGATGGCTAATTCAACTCTGACTACCATCTCGGTTACAAATCATAAAGGAAGCAGACAGTAGCTCGAACATATGAACATACATACAGATGAGACACATTACAAATCACGTAGGCCATTTGAATTATAGGTCGAGGTAGTTGTCTCAAGCAGGAAGCTTGGACTAATGTTTTCTAAACAAATGAAGGACCACAGGTGACAGCACGTCATCTTAGCCTACTTTATTATATACGTCATCTTAGCATACTTTATCGCCTCTGGTCTGATCACATTCCTGCAAGCAATCTGGTTGACCTCTTTAGTTTTAGTTTTTTATATATATGGAATAACATTCCATATTTTTATTATGTAACACTTACATAAAAGCTCGGTCAGCTACAAAACCAACCACTGAATATTACTCAAGCTTGACTTGCATTTGACTTATAGGAGTGTGATACAGACACTATGGTGAATATATATAGATATATAGAAAATACTTATAAGTAAAAAAAAAATGCATGGTGTACACAAATACAGATTCAAGTAATAAGATATAAGACATAATATGCATATGATGATATTCGTAAATAATAGTGATCACGCTATATGTACTGATACAGTTTTTCACTTCATCTCATTAAGATACATATGCTACAGAAAATACTAATGTACGTACTCTGATAATTGCATAGAATAAAGATTAACATGATAAAAATCATATTTTAACTGATAAAAATTCATATATGAAGTGATCAAAATCATATCTTATCTGATTTATTAATTTTTATGCTTATTCATTGACCCATATACTAACTCATATATAACTGCAGTTATTGGTAAGATAAAAGGTAACAGATTGATTATAGGCTACCTGATTTATTTATACAAATGTATATGGATTCATATAATTATGATCAATATATGTGCACTTAATACAACTGATTAACATAAACGAATAATCTAAGTGATTAATCTAGGTGCACTTTAAATAGATTCCTAGTGCGTACACGCACAGATATATTTCGAATCTGTTATTTATGATAATTTATATATTTGATACATGATACTTTATATATGGGATACATGACCGAGGTTATATCCACTGCACATTTAACTAGCGTTCAAACAACTTTTCGTCCATTACTCAGTTCCAGACAACTGTTACGGACCCTGAGATCTCAGAGACAATGTTACAGCCTCTGAGATAGGTCCGCTTCAGGTTCGATATGAAATAATATTAATAATAAAAAAAAATATATAAACACAAACAGTTGAAACTGGGGATACGAATATAGAAAGAAACACTAACACAACAAAGGTTTATTTACAAGCTTACTAACAAAGGTAAATGCAGAATGGTATCTCCTACTTACATAAAAAAACAGAACCTTACACTGCATGAACTGGGGAAACTGTGACGCAATTCAAATACTTGCTACTCAGTTTAGCGATTCGATGCGCTGGCTTCATAAATGTAGAGCGGCAATTGCAGTCTTCCTCTTGACTCAGTATTGCAGAAAATAGTCTATTCATAAGGCAGGAACTCTCCCCTTTTCTTCCCCGAAGTCTGCTCGACGTCGAGAAAACACAGCCGTCCACTCCTGAAGACGACTAGACCAATATCCAACCAACTCTCGAACAACTCTTCTTTTGATTGATACTTCGGTGGTTCCTTCGTTTCTAGTCTCTCTCTGACGATCACTGCTGCTGATCTCTCACTGATAATCTGATCTGTGGCTCTGTGACTAACTGGTGATCTCTCTCTTTTACGATCTCTCTCTTCTACGATCACTTCCTCTTCTACGATCACTGTTTGCTCCTACTTCCTCCGTCGTATTTATACGGCATCCTGGGGGCGGAGCTTATGGTGAGCGTCACAGGCTCCCGAGTTTACTAGGACTCCCTAGATGAATCTAGACGAGGTATTGCATCAGAAAATCGCAGCGTTTCTCACGTCCCGACGAGATCCACAACACTCCTGCCGATTCTAGAACCATCATGATGACAGGTACCTCCAACACACTGCACTAACGCCTCCTTGCTGCCGAACTTCTCGAAAATGCGTTCTCCTTTTCTTTAACTTTCTTTGCTATGAAGCAATTACCATCACAACAACCACCTATAGCCAAATGAAATGGACAATTCCAAATGGTTAAAAACAAGGGGAATTGCCTGGGCAGGGTCCGACGTTCTATTTTTGGGCCCATACTTGTCCTCTGCATCCTATGCCATACGAATATGTTCGCGATGAATAAAATCATCCCCAGCACGAGTCCTTCGCCAGCAAACGTAGAGTTGAATATCCTCTTGGTCGTAATTGTCGGAAGTATGTCCCTTTGTAGTCGATTTCCGACAGCCGCCGGAGCATTCCGCATTAAAAACAAGATTAACAACGGGATACGGGTGTCGGTCCTAGAAGTCCACGAAATAAGCTTGTTCACTTATGATGGTGCTTATTCCCTTCACATTGTAGGCGGTTGTTACCTTACTGCAGTCGTCCGCAGCGACGAATGGATTTTTTTGAAGTTGTAGACGATCTGTTCGGGCGTGCGATGTGAAACTCTCGTACTGCAGGATACTGTAACCAGGTTCCATTAATCAGCCTGTAAGTGAAATTATACTTGTCACAAGGGCAAAGTAAATTCAGACAACATCCAAATACGGGAGGGAGAAAGCCATTAAGAACCAGACTTAACCCACATGAATTCGCTGATATTTTATGGAATTCAAAAGAGTCAGCTGTACAAACTTTTTTATCCATGGCATTATAACAATGAGTGAACCTAACCAGGTCTATGATGACCGTAAAAATATCCATACTTATAAAAAATAAACAGATATCAATACGAATCCCAAAGAAAATTCGATATTACTGGTAGTAAGTTACTAGACAAAGAAGTGGGAAACGGAGCTATTGGTGAAATTGCCAGGCAACATAAGAGTCAAAATGAATATTAATCATGATTCTGTATTTCTCTACGCTTACTGAAATTAAGCTGTGATAAAATCTGATCCTATGTGCCCCTAACAAAAGTTTCATATTCAATTTTCTCGCGCGCATCCTCTGAGGTTAATTTTTAGAACTTTAATAGGCAGGAGGTGCAACGAAAGAACCCACTATGTAACTAATTTCTATATAAACTTTGGGTTTTTTCAAGAAAATGTGACATTTTCCCATGAATGTGATTTACTTGAATTGTAATAGGCTAATGTTGCAAGTAAATTTTTCATATCCATGACCTGATACTTCTAAATGTCTGTTTACCAATGTCATTAAGCTGATTTATTGACTAATTATCTATGAGGTTCAGAAAAAATTAATTCATTTTGATGTTATAGAAATTCTATTTGCTTATTTTGTTCATTAATTTTAAAACGATTGCAATTCCTTAACTAAAGTTGCATCGCACACACGGATAGACACTTGTACCTTGCCCATGAGAAGTTCGTGCTAAGCATTCCTCTCTCCAGCCAACCTGCTTTGCAAGCGGTTTATTGAGGTTAAAAGGAACAATGCTGATTCGGCAAACGCGCCAGGCACCTTCAGGACTGATGACGTCATCACCAGCTTAAGAGTTACGTTACTTGCTGTAATAAATACAACTTTAGTATAAATTGGGTATTTTTTGTTTTAATACCCCACCCACATGAGAAGAATGTCTGAAAAAAACAGTACCAAAATTGAACAATATATTAGTTTCATGTTGGAAATCTGCATGATTGTAAAATAAATGTAATTATGTTAAATTAGATATTCCTTATTCAAACTAATGAAAAGGGTTTCCATACAAATTCTATATACTATATTATTTGCCCTGTATAAGATTATTCGCATAGATATACATTTTCACTTCTAGACTTCCTGACTTTAAAATCTCTTTTTTATTAATTTATTTTTTTTTCATTGATTACGAATATAAATCACCAGGACAGACAATATGTCACTAGGTTTTGATATGTGTTTGAACTTTTAGTTTAATATCCCTAAAATACTGAATGGACTACTAAACTAAAGCCTTCAAATCTTTACGCATATATATTTGGATATTTAATATATTAAACTATGGTTACAGTTTTGCTTATTGATTTTATCGTGATTCCTTTTTTATTATAATTTGTATCCCTTCCAACTTCTTACGGAGTGTATTATATCGACTCCACTTGTATCCATACTACTTTTTTATTTATTTATTTATTTATTCATTTATATATATATAATATATATATATATATATATATAGTAGTTATTATATATATATTATTATATTATATTATAATATATATATATAATATATAATATTATATATTATATATATATTAATATTAATATATTTGATAAATTAATGGTTGGCTTGAATATGTGGAAAAGTGTTCTAGCGGCGTACCGTATAAGGCTACTTGTGGTATCATTTCTATAGATACAAGATATGAATGATAAAGGTATTTAAAACTGCGAGAACCGCTATAATCCAGTTTGCATCCAATATCACGAGTGTAACTCGTAAGACATGACACTTTCTTATTTATTTCTTATTCTACCAAACCAATTGACACTGGGTGACAAAATATAGTATTGGTTTGCTTAATGGAAAGGAATTCACACAACGAGTTAAGGAGATTATTATTGATTTACACCACCCGAGTCAGAGATTATCATGTGTTGAATTCCATGTTTACTGATTTAGCACTCATAAATATTCCTAGCGCACTCAATTGCAGTGTTTGTTTTTTAGTGCTATTAATCATATATAATGTGTCAAGGGAACTATTAACACCAAGGTTTATTTCCTCTGTCAGACTCGTAACTCTGTTAATGATTCTACGTGTATTCTTTCATTGATTGATTTGGTACGGGATAGGCCCTTAACTGACAGGTGTCTTAGTGTGTCCCTTGTTTTTATGACACGTGTTACAATTAGTTATGTGCTTTTTATATATGTAAGCATTGTAGACCAGTAAAATAGTGATTTGGCTTTCTGTGACATAATAGAGAACCCTGGATGACGGAATGCAACCAGTTTAGGACGATTGGTATGAAAGATATTACTACTACCCGGTCGTTAGTCACCTGCTGCGTTCTTTGGGTTTTCCTCGTCACAGATCTACATATAATATTTCATTTGATTACATAATTCTGATACACATACTTTAAATATACTTTTGCTTTAGGGGTTCCGTTCAAAGTGTTTATTGTTTTGCTTATTGCTGACCTTGTTTCCGTTCGAAGTGTTTATTGTTTTGCTTAGCTGCTGGCCCTTGTTTTGTTCAGTTTGTAACAGTTCAGTGCTCCAACCCAGATATTCAATGTTCGCGATCTCTTGGGTTAATGAATTTTCTTGTTCAGATACGGTTTTAACAATAGGCACGGATGTTTCTATTTCTTTTAGTCCAATTAATGGTTCTTTGCAGTATGGTGTGGGATTGCGGGATAATGCGTCAGCTATGATATTTGCTTCCTCAGGTAGATATCTTAACTTGGCTCCAAAGACCTGAATGATCATATGCCACCGAGTTCCTTTGGGACTGTGATTAAAGCCTTTGAAAAACTCGATAAGGGACTTATGGTCAGTAAGGAGTTTAACAGGATAGCCGTAGATTATGAACTTAAAATGTACTAGTGAGTTAACGATACCTAGCCCTTCCTTGCCTATTACTGCATATTTACTTTCAGAGGGCTTTAGTTTACGTGAATAAAAAGCTATAGGGAAGAACTGTTTATTATATTGCTGAAGTAGTACCCCTCTTACCCCTTGGTCTGAGGCGTCTGTTGCAATAAAAAAAAAAATTCCTTATTTAAATCAGGGATTTTTCATATAGTTGAGCTGCGTAATTCCACTTTTAAGATAACGAACGCCTGTTGATGCTTTTCAGACTATAATAAATCTATGCCCTTCTTCGTAAGATCTGTTAAAGGAGCTGTCATGATTGAAGAGTTACATATTTACATACGATTGTAATACCCACTACAGCGCAAAAGTGCTGTATCCCCCTTTTTCGTTAATAGGTACCGGAAAGTTATGAATAGCCGACACCTTACCATGGACTACCTTAAGACCTTGACTAGACACATAAAATCTAAATAAACATGTTCAGTTTTTAAAAACTCACATTTAGATATTTTACTCTGAGATTATTTGTCTTTGTCTCTGTAGCATTAGCTCTAGTTTATGTGAATGTACTTCTAAGGTATTAGAAAAGATTACAAGACCAACCATATAGGCATGTAGGGTATCCCCTAAAAGTCTCCAAACACTATATTGTAATTGGGGCGCAACGTAAGCCGGAGGCATACATAAAAATTGATAATGTCCCCTGAGTGTGCTGAAGGCGGTGTATGAGGTACAATCACTTAGGTAATGGTATCTTTAAGTAAGTCCAAGCTGGTGAAAATAAAATTTTTTCTGACCTAACAAAGATAAGATATCGTCGGTACAGGGCACTGGAAAACGATCAGGAATCGTTTCCTCGTTTAAGCGACAGAAATCTACGCTGATATGCCAAGTCCGATCATTTTTGGCATAACGTTTAAGGGAAAATTATATGGGCTATTTGATTTCCTAATGACTCCTATTACTAACATTTTCAACTTCGTCATTTATCTCATTTTGAAATTTCATTGGGAGTCTATTCAAAGGTACGTATATAGCTTTATGTTTTTCCTTAGACCGTATTTTGTGTTCATGACATCCGTCTTCCCCAGAGATCACTCGCTAGTGGAGAAACATCTTGGTATTCAGATAAAAGATAGAAAAAATTTCTACTGAATCACCTCTGCTTGAATGACTTTACAGATATTACTTTAGATAGAATATAAGAAAGATTCATCTACGACTGGTTGGGCGTGATTAAAAATTAGCAACAATAAAAAATGCGATATTTATAACTTCCATATCCACGATATGTATAGGTTTTGATCACTAGATTACCTTGTTGCTGTGAGTCAACCGTGTATAGGGCTTTGTTCACGGAAATCGTTATATTTCAGAGTGTCGGGAAGGATTAAAATTTCAGATCCCAGCAAAGTCTTTTTTCACGCACTAAGACATTTGAGGGTGCATACTTCTTGAGATTTTGCGTGCAAACTGCGACTGCGGTTGTGGGAGAATTCTTTTGGGTTGTTGAACAATATCACGATTTATGAGACAAATGATTGGTTCCTCTATATAAGTTATTATTTGATTAACTGTCTCTTTTTGTTCAAAACGGATTTTAATATGTTAGATGGTTTATAGAATTTCCTTCGATAAACACGCCTTATTTGGCAGGAAGTAAGATAATGTTTTGTATACCCATAAATGGATATCTTACAATTACACTTGATACAGATCAATGTTTTTTATAACTATAGAGGTATCTGTAAGCGCTCGCTTATTGTATTAAAATTACTATAACCTGCTCTGATTACTTGATACTGTCGTGTTTCATAGGAAAATTCCTTTTTAATTCAAAAAGGTATTGGCATGAATGATCCAACATCGCTTTTCCCCGCTCTGCTAGAGTCGCTTATTGTGTGGAATGTGCTTTGTTTTGAACACTCCGCAGATTTAACTGACCCTGACCGCTTGTTTCTGATTTTTATGGCTACTGTTTACCTATTTCTTTTTATAATAATTAGGATTCTTCTCTTTATTACCATCAGCAACGTATTGTGTGTTTTTAGCATTATGTTGCTGCTAGTTACGTATAAAGCAACGAATGTATGAATGACTTGAACTATACAGAATTGAGTGATTACTATTAAAACAAGTTATCTCTACTGCATTATCGTGTACTTGCTGTGGTTTACTTCATTCTTTGCTAAAATTTGAAATAGTGAGGGATACAGGTCAGCGCATTTAGACATTTTGTTGATTTGTTTATATGAATGTTAAGTATGTTAAACTAATGAAAGTGTTTATAGACATGTTATTCCTTGCAATCCAGCCGTATTTTTTAAATTTGAGTCATTGAGATTCGATTTTTTACGCATAACTAAAGGCTGAAACTGCGATCGGGACTTTGCAAAGGAGCTTTTATTGTTTGACCCAAAATAGTGTTACCTCTAATTTATCCAGATTTGTACGGGTGTTCCACTTGTTTTTGTGTTTTCTAATCACTACGGTGCCTAACGACCCTATCCATGCATCAGTATAAATACAGACGTCCACTGCGTAAACGCATATTCACTGTTAAATATGATTTGTTATGTAAAGAATTAATAATCACCCAAAATGATAAAATTAACACAGTATATGATTATGATATTTCAGGAGAACTTCTGGAAACAGAAACTCAAAGATTAAAACTCGCAGCAGCGAAATCCCAATGATGTAGATAATTTCTGTAAAAAAAGATAGATTAAGAATGTCTCATAACTTCAGCCACAAGAATAACGAAAATTCGACCTGCAAAGGAAACACTCAGTTACTCCAAATGAATTAAAAAGGTTGTACTTAGCTTGATTTTGTGGGAAGTCACGGTGTTCCGATAACGACATGCGGCCTTGGCCCTCCTTCTCTGTTTAGAGGATGACCTGGTTTGGCTTGAGTTTCCCCCGTGCGGGTTGTTCGTTTTTTTTTGGATGATTCGATTCCTTGAAGATCCGATGCTGCAGACGCGTTCGGTTTGTTTCTTGAAGTGCCGGACACGCTCAATAAACAATGTTTTCCTGAATGATTCTAATGACAGACGAAGCTTGCGTTGCCGTAGGAAGAAGACACGTCGGGTTTGTTTCTTGAAGTTATGCACTGCTGGAATCGCTCACTAAACGATGATACTAAGTTGCTTGAAGAATCTCTTGCATTCGTCGTCGTTGACTTCTGATATGATACATTATTCGTTATTCTTCGGAAGACGTTGAAGAGTTCTTGTTGTTTTCTGAAGTCGCTCACTAAACGATGATACTAAGTTGCTTGAAGAATCTGTTGCTTTCGTCGTCGTTGACTTCTGATATGATACATTATTTGTTATTTTTCGGAAGATGTTGAAGAGTTCTTGTTGTTTTCTGAAGTCGCTCACTAAACGATGATACTAAGTTGCTTGAAGAATCTGTTGCTTTCGTCGTCGTTGACTTCTGATATGATACATTATCCCACCGCTGCCACCAATGAAAGGGCTGTTGCCTTGTATAATAAGGCGCCCTATGAGGTTATGTTAGATTTGCGATAATCTTACGCTAAGTCGGTTGGTTATGCACTTCCATACTCATTGGAGTGTCTTGGGGTTTCATGATAACTTTCGAAGTCGGTATCTTCTTTGGTTATGACGACGATGTTTTAAACTCATGATGATATCTTCCTTCTGATGTGAGGTTTCTAGTAGAAAACACGAAGTATAAAAAATACATATATTCTTCTGAGATTACATGATGAATATCAGATAGGATTGTACAGGTCTTCTAATGACGATGGCTTGATCGCTTCTGCCAATGATGATGGCTAATTCAACTCTGACTACCATCTCGGTTACAAATCATAAAGGAAGCAGACAGTAGCTCGAACATATGAACATACATACAGATGAGACACATTACAAATCATGTAGGCCGTTTGAATTATAGGTCGCAGTAGTTGTCTGAAGCAGGAAGCTTGGACTAATGTTTTCAAAACAAATGAAGGACCACAGGTGACGGTACGTCATCTTAGCCTACTTTATTGTATACGTCATCTTCGCATACTTTATCGTCTCTGGTCTGATCACATTCCTGCAAGCAATCTGGTTGACCTCTTTAGTTTTAGTTTTTTATATATATGGAATAACATTCCATATTTTTATTATGTAACACTTACACATACCATGCTTTGAAACCTTCATATTTTTTGTTATTTATTATGTTTTTTCGTGTCCCATATTTTTTTTACTTCTCATATTTTTTTTGTTTCCCATATCTTTTTATTTAACATATTCTTTTTTTACTTCCCATATCTTTTATTATTTACCATTTTTTTTTACTTACTTGGCCAAGTATCGTGTATAAAAGCCGTAACATTGTGAGGAATAAAAGACCTCTGGAAATGGGAAGTTCGACAGCGGGGAACACTTACTGCTTATAAAAAAGAAAATAAACGTTAGCCAAGATCGCCATTTAACTAAGAAAGAAAATTCAACTTTACAAAAATGGAGTTTCCTAGAAATCAGAGGTTTAGAAGGAAAGAAAATAGTCATGTAAGTGGGCAGTCAAATTGCCAAATAGGAAGGGGAGAAAAAGACCCTAGTGAAAGAAAAGCGATTTATTCATGCTAGGAAAAAGTGCTGGTTCTTAAACAAGTGAATAGCGCACGATGCTCAGACTTTGATGAACGACGTGGAAAGCGCAGACGCTGTGATTGAATGAGTACTTTTGCGTTCTCAAGTACTCTTGATTTTATCTTGATCTTAAAATCAAGTTTCTTTTGGGTTAACGTAAAAGCGACCCTTATGAAGGAAAGAAAAATCTCTAAATAGAAGAGACTGGTGCGTCTGGAGGGATTAAAACTTGCGTCTATCAATAAATACTAGAGTAATTAATCCAGTATTTATTGAAAGAGTTGCAAAGAAGGAAAGATTCATCGTAGCTGTACAGCGTAACAACAAGGCCACCGAAAATAGATCTATCTTTCTTTGGTCTCGGTATAGTGCTTAATGAGCCGTGGCCCATGAAACTTTAAACCACGGCCCGGTGGTCGCCTATCCTTTATCGATGCCAGAAGCAAGATCGTGGCCAGCTTTAATTATAAATAAAATCAAAACTACTTAGGCTAGAGAGCTGTAGTTTGGTATGTTTAATGATTGGAGGGTGGGTGTTCGACATGCCAATTTGCAGCCCTCTAGTCTCAGTAGATTTTGAGATTCTGTCGGCGGGCAGAAAAAGTGTGGACAAAAAAATGCAAACAGAAAAAGTGCGGACAGAAAAAAAGTGCGGACGGACAGACAAAGCCGGCACACTAACTTTCTTTTCAGAAAACTAAAACGAAGGAAGCCTTTTGATTATTATTAATATTATTTTTAGTGTCGTTGCATGGAGAGAGAGAGAGAGAGAGAGAGAGAGAGAGAGAGAGAGAGAGAGAGAGAGAGAGTTGGGTGAGGGTGTTAGGGGAATGGGGGGGTGTGGGGGGAGGGGAGAGGGAACAGATTCTCTTCATCCATCATGGTTCTATCCTCTGGAAAAACTATCGTGTTTGTTTGACTTTCTCTGGCAGACCAGGAGAGGTCAATTCACAAGAAGTTTTAATTACTTACGAGGAAAGTATTTGCTCCCTCCGTCTGCCAGAACGATAAACTGACGCGGATTCTCTCTCTCTCTCTCTCTCTCTCTCTCTCTCTTTAATAAGAAAGCCTTAACAATTTTATTTAATTGTTTATCTAACATATTTAGACTTTACAATTCCAGAATTTGCATTGATATTGTCAACTCTTTCTAAGAAACCTTATTGCTTTCTTTTATACCTAGAACATCAATCTTACATTTCACTTATACCGTTTCAGTGTATATCTTGAATTCTGTATTTCCAGAACGCTGTATTTCCTGAATTCTGTAAATATTACTTGTATAGGGGCTGTGGATCGTGTCTTAATTATGAAAGTTCTTAATGACTGACCCATTATGTAAATAGCAGCTTTGTAATTCTGCACTCTTTCATTCCAACCATTCAAATTCCAGCAAGCCACCACATCCTACATTTTGTAAATTAGGGAGCGCCTAGAGGGTTTAAAAGTCATGTACTTCTCTGTTTTTTGCCGATTTACATAGCATTCCCTCTGTACAGACACTTAGACATCTAGAGAAAATTATAAGTGCGTAAAAGAAACGACTCAATCATCAGTAATCAATGATTTTAATAGTTATGGAATTTGTATCAACACTTCTATGAAAGTGAATGTTTTTAGACTCAGTCATTCGAAAGAAGCTGCGGATGATCGATCCATTTAGCGTTTCACCCAAACGTCATTTAATCAGGTACCACACTAGAAGGTTGAATGGATCTTTTCAGATAGAATATAAAAAAATGGGTAATTTTTTTTTCAAGTGGACTATTCTTTGTTTAATCTTTATGTATACAGTAGCGTTTTGGGACCGATACCTTGAATCAGCGAAGAGGTTTAGATGATCTGATCTCAGAGTCATTATAGTAAACCCAAAGAAAGAGACAAATGATATAAATCTATTCATTTAAAAAGGGGGAAATAAAGGTGTTGTGAAGCATAGCAAATAACTTTAGCTTTCTTTACTCAACTTATGATTGTTAAAGTAGATTTAACGTTTTCGGTTTCGATTCCATCGGAAAGGGGGAATACATACGAGGAATGAACACATTCATCATATATAGAGGTGGAGAAATTCCCCTCAATCCCCATCGTTTCCTAAAAATGAAAAGACTAAATGAATGTGAGGGAAGGAATCAGTCTTCCACAAATCACATATATAACTAAACTGAGGCAAACGGGAAGGAAATAGTTCGTATTTTTCAGCAAAGATCCAATATTGGATGTTGCTTCCCTTCAGATCGAAACTGTATTGTTGCCTCTTGTGTGGGTCCCTTTCTTCCTCCTCGTGAGCTGGTAACTGGGTCGTTTTTTTTTATTTTTTATTTTTTTTTTTTTTTTTTTTATTTTTTTTTTTTTACGAGCAGAGGCTAGCGTGCACAGTTATCAGTGTTTTGAATAAAAGTACTACGAAGTTTGCGTTGGTACTGATTTAAAATTTTTTTGCATGCTAGATTTAAATGATGGAGACGATGCGTGCATGAGTTGTAGTTGTCTGATAGTCTGTTACGTTTTTTGTAAGTCTTCAGAATTATTACTTACAATATTTTTGCAGTATAGTTATCCACATATCTGAGAAAATAGTCACGAATCACATGCAAGAAAAAAAAAAACAACGAGAAAATGAAAATAATAATAGGACCCTATAAGTATACATCAGTGTTAGAAAAATACTACGAAATGGGAAAAGTTGAGCGTGCTCCTACAAGCTTCCCTTCCCAGCAAAATCGAAAGACAGAAAAACTTTATTTATTTTTGTTTTTCAAAATCACCGGGGTAAAAATGTTGTTGCAGAAAAAACAAAAAACCTGAAACATTTACACACACATTGTTATATTTATATATACTATTAATTATATATATATTATAATATATATATATATATATATAATATATATATATATATATGTATACATGTATAATATATATATATATATATATATATATATATTATATATGTATATATATTTTGCATATATATATATATATATATATATATATATATATATATATATATATATATATATATATATATATATATATATATATATATATATATATATATATATATACATATACTTACTGTATATAGTCGACGGGAAAATAAAATTTTTGTTTCTATCGCTGCGTATAACGCATTCACGGTTCTTCTTTCCAATGTTTGTTTTGTGTTCCTGCACTAACCTTGTCACGTCACTTTTTCTCTTCCTCTGTCTTCTGTCTCGAAAAAATCGCTCAAAGCATTCAGCAAAACCGAACTGACAAATTCGATTAGATGCAAGTGGCAGCATAGATATATATATATATATATATATATATATATATATATATATATATATATATATATATATATATATATTATGTGTATATATTATATCTATATATATATATATAGCTATGTATATATATAATATATATATATCTATATATATATATATATATAATATATATATATATATATAGATGTGGTGTGTGTGTGTGTGTGTGTGTGTGTGTGTGTGTGTGTGTGAGTGTGTATATAAACGTGAAAAAAACTTGTAATCATAGATACAAATCTGTCTGTCTGTCTGTCTCTCTCTCTCTCTCTCTCTCTCTCTCTCTCTCTCTCTCTCTCTCTCTGTCTCTCTCCTTATGGGAAAGAAAGGTAAAGGATAAACCCGAATAATGTCTTGGTATTTGGCAACATTAAATACTGTTAACTCGAAACTTAGGTGAATAAAAACGTGTAATAAAATGTACTATGACATTTTATGTATACCGATTAATTGCGAGCACTATGAATTAGGTCTGTGAGGGACAACATAACCTTCCCCCAACAAAACTGAGGATTGAATAACTGTAAGATTATCGTATCATCTTCATTCAGTAAAGCCTTCGTTTTCTGGGCCGAGAATTATGTCTCCAGTAACCCTTGAAAATAACATCGTTGAACCAAACTAAAACTTCTTTCAGTTTTCTTCTGAAGGTGGAAAAAGAAACCCACAAAATTACTGAACATAACTTGTTTACTTGTATGTCTTTACATATTATTTTAAAATAACTCAACACTCGAGTAACTTCAGGCCCATATCTTGAGAAAGGGCCACAGATAGGGAATGAAAGTACTCGAGTGCTGAGTAAAATATGTAAATATTTACAAGTAAACAGGTTATACCAGAAATTTTGTGGGTTATTTTTTTCTAGAATATCGTTGCCACGTTACCATCCTGCGGAACCCCAGCAAACGGAATGTCTGGTCTCAATGAAAACGTATCAGAAACATCTAGTTGTCACTGTATCAACATACTCTGAATGATATCTGATCTGTAATTTCCTTTCCAATATGATGTGGAATTACTAAGAAAAAGTTAAAAAAAAAAAAAATTTTTTCTGTTTATCATCCTTGAGAATTACATTTAGACTGTAAGAATTAGACGTAAAAATGACACACTATATCCTTCCTGAGATATATGGAATTGCTATTTTGTATCAAATTTGGATACCTAGAGAGCTAAGACTGATAAAATGATTCTCATTTGGAACAGAATAGCGTTGAAGGTGTTCGAAATTCGTGTTTTTAAGGAAATCGCTTTATCGACTGAAAAACGTTGCCGAGTTCCAAGCTATTCCGTTCGGTAGGTTCTCCTGGGTAAGAAACTTAAACATGGGTACCTTCCTTTTGTATTGCATGGGACTGAGAGGAACAGAGCTTTCCAAATCTAATTTAGCTATACCATCTGAGAGAGAGAGAGAGAGAGAGAGAGAGAGAGAGAGAGAGAGAGAGAGAGAGAACTTGAAAAACTTTAATCTTTATGCTTTTAACTCTCTCCATATATATATATATATATATATATATATATATATATATATATATATATACTATATATATATATACACATACATACATATATTGAGTTCAGGCACGAAAATTTTTTAATTTCAAAGTAGAACTTGAAAATTAAATTAATATTATTGCCTTGAACTAAATATACGTACACACACACACACACACACACACACACACACACGATATATATAATATATATATATATATATATATATATATATATATATATATATATATATATATATATATGTGTGTGTGTGTGTGTGTGTGTGTGTGTGTGTGTATAAAGAAGAGATTTTAAAATTCCATCCTTATATAGAAGCAAATTAAGAAGCTAGTAAGAAAATCATATATATGATATTAACAGAAATCACAAGCATTTTGATTCATTAATAAATACGAGATCCTTTGGAAAAAAAATACCTTCTATATTTAAACAGCAAATTGTCGGTCTGGAAGATTCCCGAAGCAGTATTCCGAATGACCCTGTGAGCAATGCTCTAATTTCCTGCACAAATCCCATTCGAGCGAGACTCTATAGCCACCAGGAAACTCAAAGGAGATTTATACCGGACATTAAGAGTAAAAAGAATATCAGCAGAGATTGATTCAGTCTCATTTGTTCACGAATCATTTCCTCGGGTCAAGGTCTCTCCTGCCGCAGTCTACGAAGAATGTTTGACTGACCTCAATCCAAATTCATGGTTACTTGAGAATATCTAATGCTCCTTTCAATCTAATCCCATGAAAACGAAGAAAAACCAAATGCGGATTGAACATGTCTGAGAAATCTACGTAATGTTACGTGACATCACATCAATTCGATTATTAAGTGCTGTAAGGTTATGTGGAGATATATATATATATATATATATTATATATATATATATATTATATATATATATGTATATAGATATATATATATATATATATATATATATATATATATATATATATATATATATATATATATTTATATCCTTAGAAGACGGAGCTGCAGCTCTAGGTACATCTCATTAGGGGAACACATAGGGAAAGGCATCGTACTCAGGTACATTTATTTCGCCGACGTTTCACGACTCATAGTCGCATCCTCAAGGCAATAATTAAAGATATACACACGATCATTAAAACTACGCACTGCATAATTCATAATAATTACGCGATATTTAAAAATTCAATGAACATCAACATCAGAATGTAGAGCATTTAAAAATTTATGAATCTCTTTAAAACAGAAAAACATACTAATCGCTAAATTAAGTGCAGTACAGTTCCATTAAAATTATTTAGAAATTACAGAAAAAACATACAAAAAATTATATGTTTGTAAAAAATTAAAAAATAAATAAATAACACTAAAACAGAAAGGATATTCTGAACCTTATCCTCGCAAAGGACGGGCAGTGACTGAGAGAATTTTTAGAAAATATAAACAAGCACTCTAGGCGATGAACAACTGAACAGAGGAGGATTGCGTATTTAAGGACGGAACTATCTATTTTATCATAATGGATTCCAAGGTTGATAGGTCGTTTTCGTTTTGTGTTTGGCCTATAATAGTAAAATCCTTATCATTAATATATGTTTTACATGATTTAGAGTGGTTCTGATATTTGACTGTTCGGGTTTGTTAATCTGCTGCCCGTTCTAAAACTTAAGCCCCAGTGAGAATCTATTCTCACTTTTAGTAACCTCTTCGTACAACCCACATAAGTCCCGTGATCACATCTCGGGCACGTATATTTATATACAACATTAGATTTTAGAAGAGGACTAAGGCGGTCTTTCGTTTTAAACAGGGATCCGATAGTTAATGATTTTTTGGGACGATGGCTTTTTATTTTATAAACAGAACAAGTGGAAGGAGTAAGCAATGGGATCCCCACTGGGTCCGAACACTTGCTAATATTTTTGTGCTCCTTGGAGGAGCGTATGTTTGATGATTGCCTTACCCTTGCTTCTTCCCTCAGTTTTATCGTAGATTTGTTGATGACACTTTCGCCTTATTCCGAAACAAGTTTAATGCGGAACAATTCTTAGAATTTGTCAGTGCCCTGCACCCTAATATCATATTTACACTCGATGAAGAAGAAAATAACAAGCTTCCTTTTCTGGATGTTCTAGTGTCCAGGAACGAGGAAGGCTTCTTCTACACGGGTGTTTTTAGAAAAAATTCTTTTACTGGGTTAGGTATCAACTTTTATAGTTCTTGCTTTTATAAATTTAAACTTAATACTATCTCAACTCTCCTACACAGGGCCTTCACCCATACCTCTAACTGGTTTACTTTTAATGAAGAAATTAACTTTCTTTCC
>NC_087207.1:92573252-92598252 GCF_015104395.2 Macrobrachium nipponense
TGAACGATTATTTATTCCTTCTGTCAAGTGGAATTAGATTAAAGTCCACTTTCCTCCCTTTGATGTTTGGGTCATAAATGGAAATGAAATAATGGGAAAAATTACCATATTTTGTTACGAAGAAAATTGAATAAAAATGACTATGAATTATGCAAAGGAAATTTGCTTCATAATTTTTAGTTTAATGATGAAAAAAATGAAGATTTTATAGAGATGCAATAATCAAGGTTTTTATTATCATGAATTTTATCTCCAGATCAAATGAGTAACAGTAAAGATTTCTGTTCATTTCGCCTCTTTTGTATTGAATAGATTGAAAAGATGTTCTGCAGCAAAGGAGAGAAACAAAATCTCTCTTTGCCTTGATGGATTTAAGAAATAAAATACTTCTTTAAAAGAGAGCTTTTTGCTAGAAGATTATAATACGCAGTTAATGAAAAGGCTTGCGTGAAAATCCCTTAACAAAATCCCCCAACAAAAAACCAAAAAATCCGTTATCACTACGAAGACAGAGGAAAAAATGTGATAAAAAATAGTGAAACATAGCTAGCAACAAAACGTGAGTTTCGAAGTTGACTTTTCTGATACATTCATATATATATATATATATATATATATATATATATATATATATATATATATATATGTGTGTATATATATATATATATATATATATATATATATATCTATATATTATATATATATATATATATATATATATATTCAACTTCTTGTAAGAGTACACCTTCTTATTGTAATCTAGAAATGGCAACGTAAATTTCTAAAAGGAAGTTCAATTCATTACCCTCAGGTGTGTCTCCAGCAAAACAAAAACAAAAATGTTCACTCGTGCGGCCATAAGAGATTTAAAAGAGGGGTTGAGACATAATCTCAAACTCGTTTATTGTGATATCTTGGGACATAATCTCAAGCTCCTTTCATGTAATATCTTGGGGCATAACCTCAAACTCGTTTATTGTCATATCTTGGGACATAATCTCAAACTCCTTTCAGGCAATATCTAGACACGACTTCGAAAATACAACTAAACCTTTGTGCGCTACATGAAGCTAAACTTTATCGCTCATAAAATAAGTAACCGTAGCGTGGCCTTTGGGATTACGGCCAAAGAAGTTGCAGTACAGATTACCTGAGAATATAAGTTTCAGTGTAATAATCTACATGCTTCCATACCCACAAACACACACGCACATGCAAACAGACTCATACACACGCATATATGAAGGGGTATCAGCTAGCCCTTACGGGTGAGGATGTGAGTGCTACCATTCACTGGTACATGCAGTGGTAAGCTAAGAGCAATTCATTGTCACTAGCTGACCGACCCAGCTCTGCTTGGGATAACTCTGAATGACAACTGATAAACTCTCTCTCTCTCTCTCTCTCTCTCTCTCCGGATCTCTCTCTCTCGTCTCGTCTCTCTCTCTCTCTTTCTTTTCTCTCTCTAAAACCATCTCTGTCTCTTTCCCTCTTCCTTCTCACTAATATCAACTCTCTCTCTGCTCTCTCTCTCATTCTCTCGCTTTTCCCATCTTTCTCCTACCTAACACCCCCTCTACTCTCACTCTCTCTTTCTCTCCCTCTTGCTCCTTTCTCTTACTCTATTTCTCTATTCAACCATCACTGTCTCTTTCCCTCTTTCTTCTCACTAATGCCAACTCTATCTCTCTCTTCTTCCAAATACCCACTCTTCTCTGCCTCTGTCTCTCTCTCTCTCCAACACTCCCTGTCTTTTTTCCTCTTTCTTCTCCCTAACACCCCGTCCACTCTCTCTTTCACTCACCTCTTTGATGTCATTGATGTTTACCCAATAGTATTTTTTTCCAAATGATAAGTCATATGTGAACAGAAATTACATATGATAATTCGCTAAAGTAACTAAGTTCTACGGGCAAAACCAACCGCCACGTTTCACTGGCCTGAACCTGCTCTGTTTCAGGGAATCCCTTCTCCACCCCCCCCCCCCTTTTCGGAAGGGGGTAGATAGGATGAAACCCGATTATAAACTATCTTAGGGATCCTCACTATAACTCTGCCAAGTTTTATGCCCATCGGACCAGGAGTTTGGCTGTGATTGAATGACAGACGGACGAAGGACAGACATATGCCCCACTATGGTAAGATATTATCAAAACACGAGCCGAGGAGCTGATTCCATTTTATACAAAGAGAGTGGTTGGGCGGCTGGACGCCAGCACTCTCGCATTTACACACACACACCACACACACACATATATATATATATATATATATATATATTATATATATATATATACTATATATATATATATAGATATATATATATATATATATATATATATATATATATATATATATATATATATATATGTATATATATATATATATATATATATATATATATATATATATATATATATATATATATAAACATATACATAAAACATCGTGGCGTTGTTACATACCATGATTTTATTGGCCTATCATAGTTTATCGCGTGTTGACATTAAACACATGTTGACAAAGAAGAGAGATTTTGGTTGAAATTCACATTAGGCTCACTATTACATCTCATAGAAATAAGAATAAAAAATATATCTTTGAGACGATTCAAAAAAATTACTCACAGGGAACTATTTATCTTGAAATTATTTGTTATAGCTTAAATGCCGACTGTATCTTAACTGTTTGAAATTACTTAAAAATGGCTTTGTATTATACCTGAATTTGTCAATTTAAAATAACCCTTATAAGGAATCTAATCGTGACCTAAAAAAGGAAGTATTTGTTATACGGAGATTTGAGATTAGATTTTGCAATTAAAGATATCTGAAAATAAGGATATGTTAATTGATAATGCGCCTCGCACATTAATGATAAAACTATTTAACTGAACATAAAAGAAACGAGTTTAACGAAGAACTGGTTTCTCTCCCGAGGAACTAATAGGCGACATATGTCGTGAGGAGCATTTCATCTTCTCCGGAAGGAAAAAGGGGGCGGAGACATAGAGACAAGGCAGTTAAAGGTAATTAGATTATTTCGTACCGGGCCTCTCTCTCTCTCTCTCTCTCTCTCTCTCTCTCTCTCTCTTGATTCCGTGTAATAGATCAGCCGCTTAATAAAGACTTTTCTTGTTTCTTTCGAATGGGCAGAGCATTTCACCTGGGAAAATTGTTGCGTCATGTTTTACAGGTAGAAAGAAATTGGGAACCAGAAGCCGAGAGATAAAAGATTCCCCAAAACTCTGACCCCCATTTCTGTTCTTCCTATTCTGCTCTTTCCCCAGCTGGGATTAACGTCCCAGCGGGGAATCGAGTGGTTCTTGATTGCGATCTAAAATTGCATAACATCTTTTTGGAGAGTACCACCATTTTAGACCGAGAATTAGATTAATTTTACCGATGTTTGATCATTAGGTGTTGGAATTCTCAAATGTTTAACAATTCAGTTTGATAAGAGTTTACTGTCACACTTTGTCCTGAAGCAAGTAAACTGTTTCTCTTTCTTCCTTAACATTTCAAGTTATAAAGGGATGAACTATTAGTTTCTGTCCTTTTCCCCGAGCTGAAAAGAAACCCGCCGCCCACAAAAAAAAAAAAAAAAAAAAAAAAAAAACAGCAATTCCGATTTTAATCAGATTAAAGTTCAGGTGTGACACCAATATTCTCCTTACCAGAGTTTAAAACGGTTAGGTGTTCATCGTAATTAGAACCTGTACGACAATGGACAAGTTATTCGGCTGCAACTATTATATCCCGCTGTGAGTTCCCAACGAGGTCGTTGATTCATATACATATGCATAATTCCAGCTGCATCAGCTGTCGTGGCTTTGCAATTCGAATGATATGACTAATATATTCTGGAATATGCATATCTGAGTGAAACTGAATGTGCGAGGGTGTTTAAGCAAGTATGCGCGAGGTTATACAGTACTTTCATTTGTTAGTATCTTAAAACGTCATCATCATATGAACATTCTCTCTCTCTCTCTCTCTCTCTCTCTCTCTCTCTCTCTCTCTCTCTCTCTCTCTCTCCTCCTTACCATGCCATAAAAAAAATTGGACCAATAACTTGTTTGAAAGATATACGAGACATTTTATTCAGCGAGGTAGATTTCGATTGAACTTTTGGTCTCATGTATTTTCAGTTGATTGAATTCGACGTTTGTTTCATAGCAGAACGCTTTCAGCTTTTGAATATTTTAGAGAGAGAGAGAGAGAATGGCTGGGGGGGAGTGGGAAAGGAGTGAGAGAGAGAGAGAGAGAGAGAGAGAGAGAGAGAGAGAGAGAGATAGAGAGAGAGAGAGAGAGCATAATATCACGTATCCCTGTTTTATATAATATATATATATATATATATATATATATATATTATATATATATATATATATATATATATATATCTGCAAGAAATTTGAAGCAGAAAATTGTGATGCCCGGTCCTTGGATACGAACCCAGGTCCAGTAATCACTAAGAGGTCACGTTACCGACCTGACCTCGAGAAGAGTTAAAAGTCTACTCCCTCTCATACATACATACATACATATACTGTCGTTTTCAGATATACTTATTTGAGCTGGAATAGACCCATCCTCACCATCGTAGCCAAGTGGGCAATAATCTCTATTGCTTTTTAGGCTGAAATGTATATGTAGAATCTACAGGTCACTTTTTTTACCAGATACATATGCAATTGTAACAGCCAGAATGCCCTTTTCTTTATATTTCTTTGAACTTAGATCTTCAGGCTTTGTAGTGACAAATGTATCCAAAAAGGAGCAATAAATTCAAGAAGTTAAGAGGTCATTGTGGCTATTACAATTGCATATGTATCGGTAAAAAACTTGACCAGTAGATTCCACACACACACACACACACACACACACACACACACACACACATTTATATATATATATATATCTATATATATATATATATATATATATATATATATATATATATATATATATATATATATATACTATATATATATATATATATATATATATATATATATATATATATATATATATATATATATATATATATATATATAATGACGACTGAAATAAGAAGTGAATATCACAGACACACAGCAATCATGTAAAGAGCAATCCGTAGCAAAATGGAAAACAGATAAGGGTTCGTTAACTTATTCTCTTTGTATGCAAAAAGACTCCAAGTATGCGTACAGCGAGAGAAGGAAAGTCTCACACATTATTATTTCGATGCGGGCGATGTAATTGTTTTACGGACGTTCCTGGCAATACAGCTAACTAACACCTGTCTGCTGCAAGATTGATGTTTTAGAGACCTTTTGTTTTCTTCTTCGGATTCATTAAGGATCAAATTTTTTTTTTAAGTTGAAAGGAGAGAGAGAGAGAGAGATTGAGAGAGAGAGAGAGAGATGAGAGAGAATGGGGGGGGGGGCGGAATTCTGATGAGAAGATTGCCAGAAGTGGAAAAAGTCCCAAAGCTTCATGAAATTTTTAAGCGCAGTAAAATGAAAATAAGTGTATTTTTTTTATGAATGGCTCTATAATCTACATAAAGGTTTCACACACCGACTCTGGAAGAATAATTCATTTGAATCATTTGACACATGAAAAATTACATTACTGTTGAAATGTATTCATTTTGCTATTCCTAATAAATGCTTGAATCGTCTATGAAATTTGTGCACACATTCTCTGTGTTGAATCCAGCCGAAATTGCTCTCTTCTTAGACTCCGCAATAAACGCCACTGTTTGCAAATTGCATCTTCGAGGTAAGTGACGTCCTTCCAAGAGAGAGAAAGAGAGAAACCATCAACAAGATAAACTGTTCCCTCTATATTTTATTTTTCTGTACCGCAAATGTCTCTATGTCTTCTGTTTACATAAAGGAAGGAGAATCCCTCGAGAATTGGGTGTCCTTAAATGGTGAGGGTATTGTGGCCTTTGTAAACACATCCCCCACCCCCTCCCCCCGACGACCCCAATTCACAAATTAGGACACGGGGTGTTTGTATCCATTAATTCCGAGTACCAGTATTAAAAAAGAAAAAAAAAAATTTCAAGTGAAAGGCCATCATTGATATATCAACTGATTTGAGTAATACCATACCTTTCATTTTGGAAAATAAGAATTTCCATTTGTCAGTATTATGTTTGCTTCAATTTAACATTTCTAGTTACTGCCAACAGATAATGCATTTCCCGGCGTAATTGTCATTTGAGGCAGTTTTATTCGGAACCTTTTCAAACTGGAGAGGAAATGTAAGGCCGTTATTATTCACATGAATAAGGGCAAACGTCACCTTTAGAGTCAAAGTTGGCTCTAAGAACCTCCTCGTGTCACATTTCTCTTTTTCATGGCTGGGAATTTCTGGATGTTATCCCTTTTATGTGATTAGTTTTTTCTACTTTACAACTTTTTATTTGCTTAATCCCCAACCAGTAGAGTAGCTAAAGTTAAAATGAAAATATTCACTGCCCTTGACACAATTTCCCTTCCAATGGTGGAAGCGCAAATGTTTAAAGAAACGCGTCAGTTTTTTAAGATTAAAATGAATAAAAGTTCTGGAAGTGAAGGTGCAAAGAAGCATGAAAATAGGACTAAGAGAAAACACTCTTAGGGAATTTTGGTATGAACATTTTCCTTTCACCTTTCCGACGAGGGTGCTTCGTTTACGATTTAGATGCCTCGAATAACATTATGAAGGTGCAAGTGAACACTTGAGACGAGTCAAGGTTATGGCTGGAATGATGAAAAATTTATGAAGTTCAGTAAAACTAAGGACGGATTTAGAAAAAAAAATTTCCTCGAAAATCAAATAAATCACCAGCACGAAAATCCTCTTCCACAGTCCATCATTATAGGAAAATAATTCCAAGAGCAAGCCCTCCTCTTTTAGCAAAGAAGAAAGAAGTAAATATATCGTGATACTCTGGACTGGGTTATTCAAGATGGAGGTCAAATGCATCTTAATGCGGTGACATAAAGCGAGTTATTCCGGTCAGGCGGAAGGAAGGCTGCAGCAGGGAAGGGAGAGCTTTCTGCTGTTGTTATTGTTGGCCCTCCCCCACCTGGTGCGGCGTTTATAGTTCTGTTGTGCCTCCAACTTTTGTTTGTTGTTTGTGCTTTAACCCAACCGCATGCATTGTCTTCCTTTTGTGTCAGTATGCTATCCTTATTATTACAGTGGATTTGGTATCATTTCTCAACGCGTCCAGACATTCACGGACTCTTTATAATCATGGATATGTTTTAGCCAAGGCTGCATTTGTTTTTCTTTTGACTACTCTGCAAGAAGCTTTGACGGAAAAATAAAATCATCGCGGAGACGAAATTCTTCATGAGACTTTTCCGGGCCAAGATCGTCATATAACTTAAAACTTCGGCAAGACTTTTCTTCGTTTCCTTTTCATCCTTGTTTATTGGCCCGTTGCTTGTCCCTTGGAAGCGGGGCCCAAGAAATTAAGAAGGATGTCGAATTTTTTCTCCTTGGAAACTTCTGGCCAAAAGTTCCCGCGGGTTTCGTGGAATCTGATGAATATATTATTCCAAGAAGAGGCCGAGTGAAATAAGCCTACATACTCCCCACTTTTCATCGCCCTAATTCTTATAACGCAAATATTGTTGACATTACGACGACATCAGTTTATTGACAATTGTTGCTCCCATAAGACTATATTGCATTATCAATGAAGTATACTTTTTTTAACATTTATGTATACATACATATATCTTTAGATATATGTATGTATACATAAATGTAGGTCAGGTGATCTACCGCCACTGCTGCTGGGTGGCAGAACTAGGAACCATCCCTGAAAAATGCGGGACGCCATATCTTAAAAATTAACCAGAGAATCCATATATCTAAAGACAAATCTGTAATAAAAACTTTCGGGAAACTGTTCCATTTGCAGTTGAAAAAGCAAATCAAACAGTTTCCCGAAAGATTTTGTTCTGTACCGATTTTATCTTTAGATAATTGTACAAATCATAAATGTGGATTTGTTTCTTTATTATTACTTATTATTATTTGATTATTTTATTATTATTATTATTATTATTTCTTATTATTATTATTATTATTATTATTATTATTATATTATTCAAAATGTTCTATTGATTCCAATGGAAATGCTGCAAAAATGCACAGTTCCCTCCAGGAAGTAACTGTATATCTGGCCTCCTAAATATTTGATGCACTAGAGGGCCTGTGACTCATGATACGCAAAGGGCATCAGAACGCCATACAGTCGTAAAAAGGAAAAGCAAAGATATCTGTATATATTTATCTCTGAATAATTTAAAACCAAACCTCAATATTACCTGTAACAACATATGAATATATTTGAAAACAAAACCTCAATTTTACGTCAACTGGCAAATCTAACTTATATCATCTCAAAACTATGCGATCAGCAGAAAGGAACATCCGAGATTGACCCAAAAGGTTCCGTGAAATATCAAATCTCGAAATTGTTCAGAGAATCCACCAAATGGTTCAAGGTTACTACCGCTGAGAATCGAAAGGGTCTTTTTATAAATGGCTGATTAAAGACTTCAAGACAAGTGGAACATTTTTAGAGATTGTAAATAAATAATAATAATAATTACTACCACTGAAAATCCAAAGGGCCTTTTTAAAATAGTTGAATTGTTAAAGACTTCAGAGAAAAGTAGCACATTTTCTGAGATAATAATAATAATAATAATAATAATAATAATAATAATAATAATAATAATAATAATAAGAAGAAGAAGAAGAAGGATGAAACACGAGTAAGAATGGAAACAAACAGAGGAACTCGGTATTACGGCTTCCAGGAAGCGAAAAAGACTCCCAACTCCTCAGTCCAGACGACCTTTTAAAGAGAGAAAAGGATTAAGCACAGGAGTCTATATCTTCACTCCGCAGAGTGTTAATTGATTAGAGCCTAACTCTAATTAGTCCTGGCAATTAAAACAGCGCAAGGACTCCTAATCCCTCCTACTCCCCTCATCATTGGAGAGAGGAAACGGTTAAAGGAAAATTGGGAACTGGGAGAGGGGAGGAGGAGGAGGAGGAGGAGGAGGAGGAGGAGGAGGAGGAGGAGAGGAGGAGGAGGAGGACCCATCTGCTAAGATCATTGTTAGCAATTTATTTCCTCTCTCTCTCTCTCTCTCTCTCTCTCTCTCTCTCTCTCTCTCTCTCTCTCTCTCTCTCTCTCTCCAGTGACGTTATAGGGACAGTGACGTTATAGTGTTTCAAAGTTTATTGAAGAATTTATTTATCTTTCACTTTTCATGGCTGATAAAATATTCTCATTATCTCAAACGGTTCAGAAAGAATAATGAATAAAAAAAATGATAATACAGCGAGCGCATTCTAAAAATATAACATGACATGACGTAACACACAATCACGCTATAATAAGTTAGGGAACATATCTATGAAAACAGTCTCATCAAAAAATAGTCTTCAAGAGAGAAATGAATAAAGTGTCCTTGCATGAAACTATATATCGAAGCCCAAGTTCAAGCGAAGATACAATGCATGACTGACCTAATACAGTTCAACTTGTATTCTAATATCATACTTACATTTTCATCTACTTATCAGTTTGTTAATCTATTTGTTTTTCTAATTACTGATCTCCTCTTCCTGGATTTCCCATTACCTTCTGTTACTTCTTCCGAATGAACACTATATTCTTTAGAAGCTTGCATTTTAAGTCAATGGCCCCTGTGGTGTGGTTGTTCCTTATGAATAGGGGTCATCTCCTGAATAATAATAATAATAATTGAAAAAGAAACCCACAAATTCAATTTGTAACTTGTTTACTTCTAAGTATTTTGTTTTCATTTAGTTTTACTCCACACTCGAGTACTTTCAGGCCCTTCTGTGGCCCATCTCAAGAGATGTTTGGGATGTTTGAGAATGGGCCAACAGAAGGGCCTGAAAGTACTCGAGTGTGGAGTAAAACTAAATGAAAATACTTAGAAGTAAACAAGTTACAAATTGAATTTGTGGGTTCTTTTTCAATCTTCAGAAGAAAACTGAAAGAAGTTTTTGTTTGGTTAATAATAATAATAATAATAATAATAATATAATAATAATAATAATAATAATAATAATAACGTTCGTATGGGTCACTAGCAACCTCTGTTGCTGTTAGGCAACCCGATTTATTGACAAAAACTTCAGCGCCTCAGTTGCGTGGTCGGTATGGTGTTGGCGTGTCACCTCTGTGTCCGCGAGTTCGATTCTCGGACATTCCATTGAGGGAGAGAGATGTGTATTTCTGGTGATAGAAGTTCACTCTGGACGTGGTATGGAAGTCACGTAAAGTGGTTGGTCCCGTTGCTGAAAAAACCACTGGTTCCATGCAACGTAAACAAACAAAAAGAGAAAACTTGATTTTTCTTTATAATACTGAGAGTGTATCAAGTTTTCAAGTTCTTTGCAGGTCATATGGGAACAAAGAAAATGTCAATTTCTGAGTAAATATATATATATATATATATATATATATATATATATATATATATATATATATATATATATATATATATATAAGCATATTCGAACTTTTAAAAATTTACTTTACCCCTTTTATCCATAATATTCTTGAGAAAGTAACACAAACAGTTCCCTTTCATCTCCAACGTTTCCCGTGGTGTTCAAACTCAAGGGAGTTCCTCTCTCTCTCTCTCTCTATCTCGCTCTCTCTCTCTCTCTCTCTCTCTCTACTCTCTCTCTCTCTCTCTCAGCACAGGCATATCTTCATGTTATAAATGTTGTTTTTCTAGCAACTGATGCAAATTCTCTCATCCCATAACCCGAATAGACTTTGAGATGCTAATTTCCTGCTTCGCATTTGCAATACATTGCTCAACTACGTCGCTAATGTATTTCATACCGGGTTTGGGTATGGCTAAGCTGCATTTCGATGTGGTAGTGTTGCACAACAAATACTACGTCAGAAAGCAAAAATGGCTGAGCATGTTGCACACGAAACGACAGTAATTTGGTATTCTTTCTTAGGATCATATTAGAAAAAGGAAAATCATTCATTGTAAATTATCTATATCGAATGGTTTTCAAAAATAAAATATATGGTAATAATCCTTATATTCAGCAAGCCATATAGATGGACTATACAAAGAAGACGCATTTACAATAGATACATACAAACTAGATACATGAGTTCAAGTGATAATTAAGAATAATAACTGGCAATTTCGCACAGTAGCTCAGGTAGTAGAAAAAATGGTAATTATATTATTGGTAATGCCAGTATTATTATTAAGAATTATACGGAAAATATTAACAAAAGCATGCTAAATATTATAGTGATTAACCTAAGATAATCATATGAAGGAGGCAGAAATGAATTCCTGCAAATGCAGCAAAACTTCGAAGGAACTAAATGAATCAAGTCAGACCATCGCCTAGTCAGTGAATGGATTACCGCATCCGGGAACTAAATACCATTTATCTTTATACGGTGATTACATTTATATATATATTATATATATATATATATATATATATATATATATATATATATCATATATATGAATAACTTGATCACGAAGTATATAAAACGTGATGCTTTGTATAAATAAAGGTTTTTTGCCACGAAGGCAAAAAAACCTTTATTTCACACACACATATATATATATATATATATATATATATATATATATATATATATATATATATATATATATATATATATATATATTATATATATATGATAATGTGTGTGTGAGTGTGTTTGTATATGTAAATCATGTTAACACTTCATGCTCACACTTCGCTGCTATATACATTTAGGCTGAATTATCATGCGCGTGAAACCTACCGAATTGAATCTTTCTTTACTAAGTAGACTGAATTGGGAGGTGAGGTGTCAGAAAGGGAACCGACATGAAAAGAGGACCTTCAATACGAACCTCTGAGAAGCCTTAAAAGATCGGGTCTTTGACAGGATTCGATCAAAGAGCCCAAAGCTTTACCGTATCAAGACGGCACGAGAGGCCCGTGTCTTGTCTTCAGTTAGATCCTACGATTCATATCCTTTGAGAAAATTTCTGAAATGAGCCTGGAACGTTCTTTTGAACCACGCAAAGCCCTTCCTTAATATAGCTTATGGATCTCTTTATATTACGGTTCAATCCATGAAGTCTTTCCTTTTCATATTATTATTATTATTTTTTTTTGCATTGCATCAAATTTATTCTATACTCTGCAACACATTGAACATACCGTAGTGACTGGAAACTTAAATATAAATAATTTCTTAAAGGGTTTCCGATAAAGAACGAAAAAAGCAATAAATACTAGAAGTACTCCAAAAACCATTAAAGTGTAATAGGACGTCCCCTTTCCGACAACGTTGAATTGATGCCTTACTTAAGTGAAATCTGACATCATTTTGGATAAGTTTTGTATGCGCATATGATGCCGGTAATTGGGAATAGATTTCAGTTTGCTATATCATATTTCTATGATGAAGTTACGAACTCGAAAAAAAGACTAGTACCTTCACGAAGAAAAACATTATATGAAGCTAATTTCGAAAGGGACAAAATATCAATACACGCAGAAAGGAGATCAGAAAAACATCAAAATGAAATGGACTGGACCTTCGCCTATGGAGAATTTGAACAAGTCTTCAAGGAAATATTATATACACAGGTCTTCAGAAGTGCAGCATCTCAAACATTCCAATAACTTGTGAGATTGAAAAAGCCATAAAAACTGACTTTCGTTCTCAATATCCTCCGTCAAGGGAAGGGGTTAGCCATCATCTTTCCAGAACCTTCCCTCTCCCGTCTTCCAGGAGAGTTTCATCTCGAGCATTCCAGCAACTTCACACAAGAGGGAATGGACGATCCAGAACCCCATTTCACCCTTCGAGATTCCGTTGATTGAACATCGCTCGAAATTCTGTGGGATTCCTGGCGCCATGCCGAAGCAACTCCACGTTAACATTTTATCCTTGGAAATTCCAAGCTAATGAAAAACGGAAATAATATTTTTTGTACCTTAATCATATTCTTCATTATTATTATTATTATTATTATTATTATTATTATTATTATTATTATTATTATTATCCAGAAGATGAACCCTGTTTACATGAAACAAGCTCGCAGGTGCCACTGACTTGAAGTTCAAGCTTCCAGAGAATACAATGGTATTCATTACACCAGAAGTAACAGAAGGTAAAACAAAACCCCCCCGAAATACAGAAAGAAGATACCACCTAATAATTTTTTTAAATGTAAATTTTAAAATACGACAGTACTTCATTAAAAACGGTAGCTGGTTTACATTTCAATATTTATTATATTCAATGTGCTGCTGGGAGAGAAATACATTGGGTGTAATGCAAGGAACGTGACAGATGATGAAGGGAAGCTAAATTCAGTCTGTAGTGCCATTAAAGGTTCTTTCTATAAAAGGAAGGAATTAACGTGGTTCTATAGAGGTGAATCGTCTTTTCTGGCCGTGTTTATACGAAAAGGTTTATCAAGGCAACGCCCCAACAACCCCACCCCGCCCCCCCTCCCCCCCCCCCCCCCCCCCCCCCCCCCCCCCCCCCACCCCCCCCCACCCAACTCCCAAGTCGAAAGCAGGGTATCTCAAGCAAACTACGCACTTTTCGCCTGAATGAAATATACTAGTGTGTCATTTACTCTTAAGCACCTACACTAGGAAATAATCTCTCTCTCTCTCTCTCTCTCTCTCTCTCTCTCTCTCGTCTATATATATATATATATATATATATATATATATATATATATATATATATATATATATAATATATATATATATATATATATATGCGTATATAAATATGTATATTATATATATATATATATATATATATATATATATATATATATATATATATATATATATATATATATATATATATATATCATACGCACAAGAAAATATACAAGTAAAAGGAATTTAAAAGTACATCTTTATCATTACTGTAAATATCCATAGTTTATTAACATTTTCCAAATACATAATTTCTACATATCTTATAAATTTTTGGTTAAATATATAGTATTTCTTACTTTTATTTATGAATAACAGTACACTCGCTCATTTTTGCCAGAGGGAGTGACAACTAGAAAAAAAAAAAAAAAAAAAAAAAAAAAAAAAAATGATGGGTGTTTTCTGAGTTATTGATAACAGCATATAGCCCGTTCTTAGTTCCATACTTTGGTAAAAACGTCTTATATGCCCAGTCAAATAATCATCTTAATATCGATGAACGCATAGAGAACTTCAAACTTTAAAATTTTTCTGAAAAACAGCAATTTTTGACTTATGTCACTCCTCTGTTAAATGGCAACTTATAGAACGGGGACAAATGATAAGGGACAATAACAAAGGGGGAGGGAGCCTTTTTTGGCAAACTTAAAATGTGACGTGATCTGAAACAACGTTGCCATTTCCTATAACGACAGTCGGGAATAAAATGAAGAACAATTACTCTAGAGAGAGAGAGAAGAGGGAGAGAGATGGACGACGAGAGAGAGAGAGAGAGAAATAAAGGCTAGCAGGAAGGGGAACACAAAAGTAAGCAGTGAAACGGTCAAGTGGAAATCAATATCAATTTGTCAAGATGTGCAAGATGGATCGCTGTTAGGATCGAGCATTAGAGGAGATATTGATGGAGGCAAGAGACGAGAGAGTGAATTTGAAGAGGAGAAAGGAAAGGGAGAGGAGAGAGGAGAGGAGAGAGAGTGGCGTTGGGATATCACCTTGGGGAAGATTAATTTTCTCTGGGTTAAGGATCGCAAGATTTAGGGTGACTGCTGGAAATGAGTTTATTGCTTTTATATTCTTTTGGTTTGGTTTCTGGTTGCAGTCCTTGTAGCTCTTTTATTATTATTATTATTATTATTATTATTATTATTATTATTATTATTATTATTATTATTATTATTGCTGCATTGGCTGTATTGGCAAGAATTCATCTGCAGATTCTGTCTTTATTATTATATTTATGTCTGATATTTTACTTTTTCATTATTACTGTGAATACTATCAAGTTAAAGTTTTTTTTTTTTTACACTCATTTCCGTATTTAGCCCCTCTGGACTTGACTACTGTAACCACCTAAGGTCTGTAGCTGAGATTTAAGTCATATAATCTGTGCACTAACTGTTATAACTCTGAAAGCATTTTTTTTTCTCACCAATATTATTACCGTTATTACCAGTATTATGATTACTATGTTTTATGCTACCTCAGCTATTTTGTGGATAAGTGCTGATTATTCATTTATCTTTATCATGTTGTCTCATGTATCTAGATTGTGTACGTTACTGTCTATATTTTGTATATTCCAAGTATATGGCCCTGCGCTGAAATTAAGGATATTATTATTATTATTATTATTATTATTATTATTATTATTATTATTATTATTATTATTATTATTATTATTATTATTATTATTTATATACAGTTTTCTCTGTCTTTTTAATAACTGAAAGATAGAGAAAACTATATAAATTGAACTTGGCAGAAGCAGCAATAACATTCTGTAAGAAATAGGAAATAGGGCGAACAGGGAGAGAGAGAAAAAAAAATGTTTAAATCCGCCAAAGGTGTCTTCGGCCTGTTCAACAGCGTTGTCAGACGCACAATTATGGCTAAATTTAACCTTGAATAAAAAAAATAAAAAAAACACTGATGAGGCTAGATGGCTGCAATTTGGTATGTTTAATGGTTGGTGTTTAGACGATCAACAATCAACATAACAATTTGTAGCCCTAACCCACAGTAGTTTTTTGAATATGAGAGCAGACTGAAAAAGTGCGGAAAGACAATCATTTTCCTTTACAACAAACTAAATCTGATCTCAGAAAATTTCTCCCTGTTGGGGAATTCAGTAAATAATGAATAATTATTTCTGCAGTGGTAAGGCTAATGGGATAAGAATCATTTGGTCAATGTTAACAGAATTTAACAAATTTGCAAGTAAAAACATTCAGCAAAGGCTATCTAAAATAAATAAAATTATAAAGGAAAAAAATTTAAAATATGTAAGTTGCATATTTGAAAACCTTCCTGTTCTGTCTATCTGCCATTTAAATATATATATATATATATATATATATATATATATATATATATAATATTTATTTTTTTATATATATATATCTATATATATAATATATATATCTATATATATATATATATATATATATATATATATATGTATGTATGTACATAATATTGTTCAAGATTTTAAGCCTACAACCAAGGAAAGTTAAGATTTCTTATAACAAGACTCACTCATCTTGTCTATATGCAAGTTGTCCCTTTGAACTGAAAGGCAAGATTTTAAAAAGTCTGGACACAGCAGCTCGCTCTCAGAACTTGCTCGGACTCGGAGAGCTGAGAACCTCCCCAGACCTAGCCCTGCAGACACCACTTCACCCCTTCTGCTCCCCCTGCCTTCTCTGGGGAAATCCTACTTATTTTTATACTTCCATAGTGCACAGGAATATTGGCAAATAAGACTACCAAGCCCAGGATTTCCAGGTAATGTGAAAGTAAATTTCAGTTCAGCCAGGGAATTGTTTTGCCTTTTGTCTGTATTTTATTTTCCATCCTTCCAAGGCGACTTTCCCCCCTCCTTTGTTTAGCGTCTCACTCCCCAATTTAGGTTTAATTCTGTGATTAATCCCCTTGTGAATACTAGTAAACATCCCCTAGTTAATACAAGCAACATAATAGTTCTTTCAGTAAACTCCCAGTCATTTTCATTCCCCCTGAGTGGTTTGTAAATTTTTAGACTGAAAGAAAGTAGTGTGTAACACTCCCCCACAAGTTCCCTCACCTTAGTACTCATGCTAGGATGCAATCTCTTTGCAGACAAACACCGCGCCTGATTGTGGGAGAAAGTGTGAACCCCTTAGAATAAATCTTGCATTACAATAACCCGTTTGCACAAAATTCTAAAACTCCATGTCTGGTTGCCTAGCCATGTGTTTCCGGCGGATCGACAATCAACCACCTAATTAGTTCCTGGACCTATGTGAATTATGTAAGTATAATGCATTTAAAACTAAAGTCCAACTTTTATGTAAATTCCTCCTCCTTCAGTTATATCGGCCTTCTGCCATAGTTTTTTTTTTTTTTTTCTTTTCTTTTCTTGTGTTTTGATCTCTCGTTCCTCCATTCAAGGCCAATTTTTTTTAGGTGTTAGATTACATTTTTCAGGAGTGAACGAGCAGTTCAGAACAATACATACACACACACACACACACACACACACACACACATATATATATATATATATATATATATATATATATATATATATATATATATATATATATATATATATATATATATATATATATATATATATATATATATATATATATATATATGTGTGTGTGTGTAAGCAAATATATATTTACAATTAAACACACGCACACATGCACACAACCACACACGTATACTCACAAAAACACACAGCATAACTACCTAGGAGTTCTTAATACTTTTCTAGGCAGTTTTAGTACATAAACATTGTTTATATATGTTATTTCATTCTTTCAAAACCTTATTACATTAATATAATCTCATTTCAGTGTTTCAAAGAATTCTCCTGCATGTGATCGTCATCTGAAAATTATGGGATTTCATCCAATCATCATTTCAGTTTTAAATTTTATAAACATCAGGATTTCAGAGATTTATGGCCTCATCTTTTTCTATATCAGCATATTCACAAAACGAGAGGAAATGTTCAGGAAATCTTTTCAGTTTTACGGAGCTTTCTCTGGCTGGACGGCCTAAGAATTCCCACGTGAGAGTCGCTATCTTGTGAGCTCAGGGTCTTCAAAAAAAACAAATGTAAGTTAACCTTGTTTACTTCCTAACGTCAAAAGCATTCTCTCTCTCTCTCTCTCTCTCTCTCTCTCTCTCTCTCTCTCTCTGTGTGTGTGTATCTCTCTCTCTGTCTCTGTCTCTCTCTCTCCTTTTAGAGTGAAAATGTGCCGAATGGCCTTTCAAAGGATGTGACTTATGAAGCCTCGTTCTTCTTCCCTGAGACGCAGAGGCGAACAGCATAACGAGAATAAACAGCCACATAAACGTCGGTTTTTCCTGAGAGGGTTTGGTGGCACAGGAAACTTCCTCGATGGAAACAGAGACATAGCATATTTGAAGTGCCCATTTCAATCTAGTTTCCGAATGATAAAGATCGTATGACAAAAATATAACTACGAATCACTTCCTTTCCTAATCATATTTTCCATCATTTCAATATTTCTAATATCCTCAACCTATTCCAAATAAGTGACAGCCAGTGTCACCTTTACTGGGACTAGTCTCATATCAACAGAAGTTTACCTCTAAAATAAGGCGCAAAGGGTCTCTTCGCCCTAATTACGGATTTGAATTCTTATCATTCTTCAAGGTGAGGCATCATTCGTAAAGGCCTATTCCAATTATTTTTTATAATTGGAATAGGTGTGGCAGGAACACTACTCATTCAGATTTTAGTGCAAATGAGCATGAATACCTTTACTGCAATCAATATAAAGTTAATGAATGTAATCTACTGTGTAGATCCTACAATTTTTTTTATTGATTTGACTGATGACGAGATCATCTACTTCCATAACGATAATGATCTTCAATGTGAATTCTTCTAAAAGGGAAATGACGAGTGGTCTTCTAGAATCTAGATCAACGCAAGAGTCAGCGTTAAAATATCTTATTGGACAACCTTCCCATGGAAACCTAAATGGGAATGTTTGAAATGATTGCTGAGCTAACTCTTTTATTGACCTGAAGTACTGAAGGTGAATACAAATAAAAAAAAATGATTAAGTTGCTATGATGAACTGATTCTGTAGGACAGTTACGTAAGGAAGAATGCGGTGTTTATGAAATGCCTTTTGTAAATGGTGGAATTTAAAAGAAATTAAAGGTTGAAACAGTGGATCACATTATTTTGGTAGTTCGGTTGCTGGCAATTCAGACAAAAGTTTATGTTGCGCATATACAAAGAATTATCTTGCGGAAGTAAATGAAATATAACAAACAAACAAAATTTTTTTCGACAGAAAAAGGCCGCAGAAACTTACAACCCTTCTATTCGAACAAAAAATAAAAAACAAAGATTGTATTCTTGCATATTTAAATAGTTTACAACCTCGTATAAAAAAGTAATTTCATGAGAATCATCATCCAAATTCTATTTCCGAGGCTTTATGCATAATTTGAAGTCAGGAGACGTTCCTAAATGATGTTTTGAAATGAATGTTCCAATTTTGTGGAGAGTGAATGAATAATTTGTATTACATTAATGGAAAAGAAAAATTAACCGTATTATCATAAATATATCTGAAGTTCGGCCTTTCCGCTGCTTTCTTAGAATAAACGATTTGTAGAAATATCATTCATTCAAAAACTACCATCAACTGGTTAATCTAAAAGTAACGCGATGGTTTATTTTTTTGCTATGACTGTGAAAACGCTCAACGAAATCGAATGTTTTCTTGGATAAAAACCGTTTTCAGGAAACAATGTTTATATAAATGTATTATTTACTATAACTGTTTTTCTATACGTTGCATATTCAATTGGTAAGCTTAAATTAGCATTGCGGTTGGAGAATTGGTTATATTGTGATAATGCAGTGGTCGCTATAAGCACAGAAAGAGTAATGGCTTAGATGAACAGAATGGAGAAATAGTAAGCGAGTAAATACAAAATAAAGACTAATTTGAATTTTTTAATTAAAACACTCAGTGTCGGGACCTAATCATTATTAAAATATGACGAAAAGCTTAAAGTGAAATCACATTTCTCAATTTCAGCTGGAAGGATACAACGCCACTTCTTCACCTGCCCCCCCCCCCCCCCCCCCCCCCCCCCCCCCCCCCCCCCTTTCCCCTCCAGACCAATTAACAGCTCACCCTATCCCCCCAACCCTACGGCGCCTCCAGCATCGCTGTCATATTGCAGACCAACCTCCAATAAGCGTATTGTTAACGGAAGCATTGGCCAAGCCCTTGTGCACATACATCACCTCACGTCACTGAATTATAATGCTTCGACCCTCAAATGGATATTCACATAAATATAAAAAGGACAAAACTAGCTGAATAATTATTAAAGCTAGATTTACAGAAAGTTTTAAATGAATAAATTTACAAGTTTAAATGAATAAATTTACTTTTGATACATTTAAAAAAATTTACTAATACTAAAGTTAAAGAAATTCATCCTGCGCACGAAGCAGATACGAACGCTAACACAAGCATTTAATGTCTAATTCTCAATTATCTCAATTATTGAATTACTAGACAAACCTTTCAACTCTAAACATTATTCATAAACGTTACCTCAGAGCAGACTGGCTTTTAAAAGCAGGACAGAGACTTTAAAGTCAAATTTAATCACAAGGAAGAGCCTTGTAAGTTGAATACTGTTGGTCGACAACAGAAAAAATAAGACCCGAGTGGACCATTGATCCCCGTTTTGACGAACTGGCCTATCTTATTCTTCCTAATTAAGCTCTTGGAGTTTTCCAATAAAAGTGTCTCTGATTTTGATGGGGCTCATCTTATAGATTTATAGTTTACAGCTAGATTGTATACTGAATCCCCTAATTTAGTTTCTTGAAGACATACAACCCCTGGGTTATGTTCACTCAGTAATACCTTTAGAATTTCTGAACGAGTCCTTAGTCCTTTACAGTTCCATTGCAAAAATAACAAGATTGAATTTTTAGTCCTAAGATCTACCAAGGGAAAGTTCTATATTTGATCCACACTAGTTATTTTTTTTTTTTATTATTTTCCTTTCGGGACTTTATGAGTTTTCCTTATATTGCCTTGAGAATGATGGTGGTTTATGATTATATTTTTTATTAGCTTTTTGATATGGAGGAGAGTGGACTTCAGCTACTATTTTCTTTTTATCCCTTGGTATATCCTAGCACTAAAAACTCAATCTAGACATTTTACAATAGAATCGTAAAAGGACTAGGACTCGTTCAGATTTTAATGAGTGTTAGGTTAGGTTGGGTTAGGTTAGGTTAGGTTGGGGGACTTAGAATTTTTTCACTCATATTCATATATATGTGAAATGGTGGTTTTTCATCCATATAGTATGTCTGGGTGTTTTCAAGGGGTCGTAAAATGTTTTTTTTTCTTTTATCCATAGAGTATATCTTAAGCCAAAATGGGGTTGGGTATTTTCAATGGGTTGTGTAAAACCGCAGTTCTCCTATCCAAAGAGTTCTTCATGAGCCATTTTGGGGTTCTTTTCTGAACTAGAGTGAAATATTTGGTGGTTTTCCCGTGGTGTTGTTAATGGTCAACGTATGGGAGGTTAAACTAAAGAAAATCTTATGGAATTTATCGCCTGTGAGCCGAATTGGGGGTCGGTTTTGCAGGTTTGAGGTTCCGAAAGCCGCTGGGGGTCTTTTTCCCTATTCTTTTCTTTTCTGCCCAGCCATTTTGGGGTTCTTTTCATTTCTCTTGAACCAGAGTGATAAGAAATATTTGGCGGTACGTGAGGTTAAGATAAAGGCAAGCTTCTGTACACTTTTTAATGATGGTACTATAACATACCATAATTACACAGGTGGTTCATCTACTATAGACCTGAGCATTTGTTCTTCTTCTCTCTATCTAGATTTTAATTGGTCAGTAAAGGAGTTTCTACATGACAGTGATCACTTTCCCATTCATCTTGAGTTTGTGAGAAATGCCCCCTCGAATTAGCCTATCAAATGGAAGGAAAAGGAAGCAGATGGGGTAAAATTTCAAGAAGGCATTAACCTATCCCAGGAATTTGAATCCTTCAAATGCCATATAAAGGCTTATGTGTAGTTTGCCTCCGAAATATTGAATAGTGCCGAAAACTCAATATGTAAGACCAAAGGGAGATCACACAGTCCTGCTGTTCCTTGGTGGGATAAAACCTGTGGTAATTTGAGGAAAATTACCAGGAAATGTTACAGATGTTATAAATCCAGTTAGTCTGCAACAGGAAAATCTATTTACCAACGAGCTATGGCAAAACAGCGAAAAATATTTTTTTTTAAATAAAAAGGGAATCCTGGCTTTTTTATATAAATGGAATAAATTCCAACACCCCAACCAGATTGATCTGGAAAAAGATTAGAATGAGTGGGTTAGGTTAGATTAAGGGACTTAGAATTTTTTCACTCATATTCATATTTATGTGAAATGGTGTTTTTCTTTCATAAGTATATTATATCTGGAGACAAAAATGAGGTTGGGTATTTTCAAGGGGTCGTGAAACTGTGGTTTTGTTATCCGTAGAGTATATCTTGAGCCAAAATGGTATTGGGTATTTTTAAAGGGTCGTGAAATGGTGGTTTTTTCATCTGTAGAGTATATCTTGAGCCAAAATGGGGTTGGGTATTTTCAATGGGTCGAGCAAAATCACGGTTCTCCTATTGAAGAGTTCTTCATGAGCCATTTTGGGGTTCTTATCTGAACTAGAGCAAAATATTTGGTGGTCTTCCCGTGGAGTCATTAATGGTCAACATACGTGAGGTTAATATAAAGGCAAGCTTATGTGGTTTATCTCCTGTGAGCCGAATTGGGGTGCTAGGAATACAACAGGAGTCTGTGTAAAAATATATAGGGACAATTAGATAGGAAAATCCACTAGTAGAAATATGTAAGGTGATGGTAGAGTTATGGTAGATGAAAGCCAGAAGGAGATAGAAGTGTGGTAAGGAACACATTGCAGCAATAGCAGTTTGGAAAAACGAGAATAAAGATAGGCAGCAACTTGCCAAAACAAAGTTTTGAAGACTCCAGTGGAAAATCTGAACTTTGACACCTTCAGTGGGTAGTTACGATAGATTAGGATAACCAATGAGACTAATCGAAGGGTGGCACCGGAAGTTAGAAAAGCCACTCAAGAAGAAGTAGGATATGTCTTAGTTGGAGTGAAGGAGGAGCAAAATTGTAGAAGTTAGGCTGAGACTTATCTTGAGGTCTCAGAGAAGTTCAGTTAAGAACAAAGCCTTATACGGGGAGGCTGTGTTGGTGTAATCTCTGTTCCCTGTGAAGTGTTGTGTAGTGTATTAACTGTTAAACTAGTACTCCTAAAGAATAAGTCAGATAAACGAAGTGGTGTTTAACTTGCCCAGAGTCCCTTCACCCCAACAACTCCTGAGAGACTAGCTAAGTGATTTATTATGATTTCAGAATCTACAGAAGTCAAGCGTAAGTGATATAATATATAATTACCTGTTCATAAGAAAAGAAAAACTCAACCACAAACAAATAGAGGAAGGTTATCCCATATAACACTTTACTCCTCAAATGAAACCAAGCTACCGAAGAAAGACTGACTAATAATAAAGAGAAGAGAAAGAGGAAGAGAATAAAAAGGAAACCCGTACGCAACAGGGGGTCGGGTGTTAAGGTTGAGCTCGAAATGGGGTCTTTTACCCTACTTATGTTAGAACGTGAATAATTGCACGCAATGACTCACTATCTATACGGCAAAGTTTCATTGTCTTTATATTTCCATGATTAACCACAAATGCTACGTGAAATAAAAACACGGACACATGAACACATACAAACGTGGTGACGCACATACACGCAAACACACCCTATAAGCAACTGTCGCATGAAACCCAGAAGGTCCGTGTTACTTAAGAGCAGATTCTCTGATCACACACAACATAATGACGGATCGACCCAGCTGACATCACAGTTTCCATCAAGGTCAACAGCAATCGAGACGACGAACGTCCACATGTATCCAGAGACTGGATTCCTTGCACGTGACATGCCTGCTGAGTCATGCAGTTTTCAGTCCAGAACACACGACTTGGCTGACAGTCTGAAAACTTGGATCTGACACCTTGCGTGTGATTTGATGAGATATGGATTAGATTTAGCGTTATTTGTATGGAGAAGAAGGTGGGGAAATGGAAGGAATGTTTTATCTAAGTTTATCTTATTCTGTATTTATAAAGGAAGGTTTAGAAGGAAGGAAGAAAAAGGAGAAACGTAATCCGGAAAAAACAGGAAAGAAAAAAACTTGCTTGAGAGTAAACTTGACCAATTAGCTTTGATTAAATACAGACATAATGGGGGCGAATAGTTGAGAAATAATTTTATTTTTAAGGAAAGAAATTGATAAACTTTGGTTAGAAGGGCATGGAAGGTTGAAATCCAGAAATGGAAAAATTACCGATAGATTTATAATTAATCTACAAAGCGTGACGATCGCAACGTTACAGGTAAGAATCGGAGGTTAATAAACGGAAACAAGAAAATCAAAGAAGAACTCGCGAGATGCAAAGGTTCTGAAGCAAATTCCAGCCAGGAATGAAATCCCTATAATCACTGAACATAAATCTAAACCGAGAAAATGGAAAGCAAAATCGTTTTGAATAATGAACAAAATGCAGTTTTATCCGCGCAACATATGAGTGTCATTTCTCCAACCTTCTCATTTTTTCCTATGCAGATGGACCTTTGGGAAATAAGGAAGTGAGGCAGTATGGAAAGCGTGGGCGAATCAACACTCTTCAAAGAATCTTTGTTTCTCTCTGTCAAATTGTAATGGACTTTATATTTCGCCGGATATTATATTTTGCACCGAGACGCCGTCTCTCAACCGAAAAATCCCGCCCTTCGGGAGTTAATGCTGTTGCTTAAGGAGGTTTTTTAAGTATTTTTTTTTATTTTTTTTTTTTTTTTGCTAAAACAACGCGGTCGTTGGAACTTTTAAAAGTCCTCCGGCTTTCTTGAAAATTAGTGCTAAAATAGTATCCTGAACATAGTATGTAGGTGGCAATGGTATTTATGTCCGCTCCAGAGACAGATCTGGAAATTTTTCATAGGGCTGGGCTCTTAGGATTATCATATATATATATATATATATATATATTATATATATATATATATATATATATATATATATATACATATATATATATATATATATAT
>NC_087207.1:92600752-92603250 GCF_015104395.2 Macrobrachium nipponense
TATATATATATATATATATATATATATATATATATATATATATATATATATATATATTTTTTTTTTTTTTTTTTTTTTTTTATTTTTTTTTTTTTTTTTTTTTTTTTTTCTCTTGAATCAAAATGCTTACACATAAAAACACAATTACTGAACGTCACTTATACGTGGGATAGGACCTCTATTTCGCTATTGACGCTTTAGTATCCAACTCTTAAGTTGACAATTACCGTAAAAAAATGTCGAGCTATAGATAGCGATATCTATTGGAAATTAATGCAGATTTCTGGTGGCTGAGATTATAATCTGATTGAAGCTGTGTTTTTTGTCTCGATCACCGGAGATCGGAGGTCAATTAAGCAGTTGGGAAACTAAGCTAATGTTTATGAGCGTGTGAATGTTTATTTGGAAAATTTATTCGATAAACAGTGTATCACATGACCATAAAAGATTAACATCAGCTCTAGAGCTCATAAGTATGAGTGAAATGAATTGTGAACGGAGCTTCCTTCTAAAGGATCCTTTCATTTTCACCACTAATTCTTTACTAGATTTATTCAAGTCACTCCAAACAGGTGGGAGTTTTAGTTATTAGCGAGATGATAATCATCCCTCATCCTTTCTCTAACGACAAGTTTCCCATAAGCATGTTAAAGCACCTATAATTGATTTATTACTCCCTAAAATCTCCGAAGCCTTCGAGGTAGGCGTTGTTGCCATATTATCTTTGTTTTCGTGAATTGTTTTTTCCTAGTTTATGTAAGTCGTTGTTACTGTCATCTTTATCAATACAAAAAGTTTATAATATAATACAAAATAAAATGGGTTCACCATTGCTTTGTATAGAGAAAAGCAGAAGCCCAGTCAAAAAAAAAAAAAAAAAAAAAAAAAAAAAAAAAAAAGAAAAAAAAAAAAAAAAAAAAAAAAAAAAAAACTTAAATGATTCTCAGTTTTCATCTTGGAACGATTCAAAACTCCTCCCATTCCGTTTCATTCACTCTTCTTCCTTCTTTCGCAATGAACATCAGTCTACCTCTCTCCCCATCCTGGGCAACCACTCACCAGAGGAGGCAATTCGGAGGTCTATATTTTCCCGCTGGAGTATTACAGCTGTAAATTCGGGCTGTGAGCTGAGGCGAGTACTCGTAGCCCTATTTACAGCAGCCCCCTGGTTGCTTTCTAACACGCGAGTCATTTGTTCCCATTAGAGGAATATACGACCCTTGCCATGTGGGGAAGGGGGAGTGTTATTGGACTCAGTGCAAAGGTTTCTGATATCTGTGGGAAAAGGCAAATGGAAGCTGGTTAGTCTCAAGGTCCTTTAAATATACTAAAGGGACCTTGGTTAGGCTGTGACTAGAGGGATTCGCTCTTTTGGACATTGTACACCACATGAACACCATAATCTTTGGAAGCGTGAATTTCAAGTCATGGGCCCCTGTGGGCTTGTTCCATAATATGAACAGGTTTCATCTACTGAATAATAATAATAATAATAATTAAACGCGCTGAAACGGAAATTGAGACTAATAAGTTTTGAAAGTGTAACAGGAGGAAAACCTCGCATTTGCACTATGAAACCATTGTTAGCAGAGAGTGAAAAGTAAAACAAGAAAGAATATGAACGGAGGTACAGTCAAAAATATGAAAAGGACTGAAGTTAGGGGCCCGAAGAGACGCTGCAAAGAAGCTTAAGTAATGCCAACAGTGCACCGCGAGAGGTGCACTGACGGCACTAGCCGCCTTCGGAGACCTGAATATTCCCTCTGAAATTTGTGTATGTATAAGAAATTGCTGATGTAAATTCACAGAATCATCTTACAACCTGAACGAGAACACCGTTCAATAAATTTAAGCAAAAATAATGTATTTCCTTAAGTTTTATAAACAATTCTTCCATAACCTTTCTATAAAGGCTTTCTCTTTCAGATGAAGGTTTGGATTAGGATATTCCCTTTCCTCTACCACTTGCCATTACTTGGGCAATTAAGTTTCACCCCTGCCCTCCTCAATGGTCCAATGGCTCTTATTCGACACTGTATATGGTCTTGCAAAACCAAATAATTGGGAATGTTTGAGTCTTCTATTGGAATTTTTGCCTTTTTATCTTGTTTAAAATCTGTGAATCCGTTACCTTCCTCAGCATATTACTTTTGAAATATCCTCTAAAATTCTATAGGCATTTTAACCTTCTCTCTTTTAACATCCGTGAATTTTGTTATCTTCCTCAACATATTGCTTTTCAAAATAGCTTCAATTTCATAAACATTTTTACCTTTTTCTTTTGTTTAACATCTACGAACCCTGTCATCTGCCTTGGCATTTTGGTTTTGAAATATCTTCTACAACTCTATATACATTTTTACCTTTTTCTCTTGTTTAACAGCTGTGAATTATTCGATTCACTCAGTATATTGCCTTTGAAATATCTTCTAAAAACGTTTCACTATACTACCAATATGGAAAGTTAAGAGTCTTACACACACAGAAAAAGCTCAGGA
>NC_087207.1:92603750-92696217 GCF_015104395.2 Macrobrachium nipponense
CGACCCCTGCCATGTGGAGAAGGGGAAGAATCATTGGACTCAGTTCAAAGGTTTCTGATATATGTGGGAGGAGGAAAATGGAAGCTGGTTAGGCTGTGACTAGACACGCTCTTTTGGACTTTGTACACCACATGATCACCATAATCTTTTGGAAGAGTGATTTCAAGTCATGGGCCCCTGTGGGCCTTGTTCCTAATATGAACAGGTTTCATCTACTGAACAATAATAATAATAATTAAACGCGCTGAAACGGAAATTGAGACTTATAAGTTTTGAAAGTGTAACAGGAGGAAAACCTCGCATTTGCACTATGAAACCATTGTTAGCAGAGAGTAAAAAATAAAACAAGAAAGAATATGAACGGAGGTACAGTCAAAAATATGAAGAGGAATGAAGTTAGGGCCCGAAGAGACGCTGCAAAGAAGCTTAAGTAATGCCAACAGTGCACCGCGTGAGGTGCACTGACGGCACTAGACCCCTACGGAGACCTTGAATATGCCCTCTTAAATTTGTGTATGTATAAGAAATTTGCTGATGTAAATTCACAGAATCACCTTACAACCTGAACGAGAACACCGTTCAATAAATTTAAGCAAAAACAAGGTATTTCCTTAAGTTTTATCAACAATGTCTTCCATAACCTTTCTTTAAAGGCTTTCTCTTTCAGATGAAGGTTGGATTAGGATATTCCCTTTCCTCTTCCACTTTGCCATTACTTACGCAATTAAGTTTCACCCCTGCCCTTCTCCAATGGTCCAATGGCTCTTATTTGAAACTGTATATGGTCTTGGCAAAACCGAAAATTTGGGAATATTTGAGACTTCTATTGGAATTTTTAGCCTTCTTATCTTGTTTAACATCTGTAAAATCCGTTATCTTCCTCAGCATATTTGCTTTTGAGATATCTTCTAAAATTCTATGGGCATTTTAACCTTCTTCTCGCGTTCAATATCTGAATTTTGTTATCTTCCTCAACATGTTGCTTTCCAAATATCTTCAATTCCATAAACATTTTTACCTTTTTCTCTTGTTTAACATCTGCGAACCCTGTCATCTGCCTTGGCATATTGCTTTCGAAAGATCTTCTACAATTCTATATACATTAATACCTTTTTTCTCTTGTTTAACAGCTGTGAATTTTTCGATTGTCCCTCAGTATAATGCCTTTGAAATATCTTCTAAAATCGTTTCACTTTATTACCAATATGGAAGTTAAGCGTCTTACACACACAGACTCAGGATGAAATAAAAGGTAAAGAGAAAAGGAGGCTGAGCAGAAGCGATCGGATAAAGGGACCACAAAGAAATAATAAAATTGTTAATAGGCGGAAATTTTCAGTCATGCGATGATAATTATAATCACGTGGACTGTTTTCTCATTTCATACAAACTTGCTTCAAGAGGCATTATTTTGATGAACAAAGGAAAAGTCATTGACACTTTTTTTTCTTGTTTACATTCTGTTGTCCATAGCCTTTTCATTCACAAAGTCACAGACTTTTACGATTGAAGGAGGCCATATAAGTCTTATAAAGAAAACACCTTGAAGCTATTAAAAGCTTTCTATTATGTGAACATTAATAACTGTAAAAAATGGCATTTTAGCATAGCCATTTACGGGATGAGATTTGAAAACAAGTATATTTACATTCATCTTTAAAGTCAAAATAATTTTTTATACCATGGGAACTGTAAAGAGTGGTTATGCCAATGTTACCTTGGAATAAAAGACTTTCGGATAATTTTGACACAGAAACAGAATTGTGTAACAATTGCATTGAAGAGAAACGTACGATTACTGTGTTTTTTTGGCCATGACGAAAGGCACCATTTTGAGAATTATCTTGGCATAGGGTAAAATACCGAATGGCCAGCCTCTACCGTAGCGCGACCACCTTCCCCAAAAAGTATTTTAACACTTCCTGTAACCCAGGATAGACATTAGTCAAGAGCCAGCGTTCGTCGGAGCAACACCTCGAGACCTCTACTACACTCTCGAAGTAAGTTTTTTCTCCCAAGTCACAAATTAAGGCCATAATTTCCGATTTTCGGGAAGGTGGTCGCGCTATGGTAGAGGTGGCCGCCAGGTGGCCATTCGGCATTTTACCCTATGATATAATAATGGAGATATGAACACATTTATTCAACGACGCTGTCATTGCTATTTATCAAGCAAAAGAACGAGATCACCGAGACGCTTATTGAGTCTCATGGTAATGGACTATTATTATTATTAGTATATTATTATTCAGAAGAGGAGCTCTATTCATATTGACCAAATCTGCAGGGGCCATCAACTTGAAATTCAAGCTTCCAGGCAATATGGTATTTATTTGAAAGAAGTAACAGGAAATAATGCTAAAAGAGAGAGAGAGAGAGAGAGAGAGAGAGAGAGAGAGAGAGAGAGTCATTATTCACTAAATAGGGAGGAGTCTAGGTTCAGCGGCAGACCAAGTAAGTAGAAGCACACAGCATTGCAGCTGGGCGTAAGAGAGGCTGCAGATGTATCCTATAATGATCTGAACAGCGTAATTCATAGCGCATTATGTTCCCTGATTCTAGAACCCTTACCACCACAATTCATCGTGTTTTTGTTTCATTATTGAACTCTTAGCTGCACAATTGAAATGTCATTTGTAATTCGTTTTTAAACGGGTCTTTGTCTCATTAGTAAGTTAATAAAATAAACTTTCGGAGATGATACGATTTATTTACTAAATGATGATATACTGGATGTTAACCTTTCGTTCATGAAAATGCTGGAAGATAATATTTCCACGAATGATTAGTGATTATTGAACTCTACGAGTCAGTAATGTGCAAGGCTTATTTTATCTATATTTGCTTTGTTATAATAATTTTGTTAATGCATTCACTAAAATAGTCTTATTTACTTATCTAATAATGATTCTATTCTATTTATTTCTTTCTTATTTACTTGTTTAATAACGATTAAAGACCATTTATATCTTTAAATTATGTATTTACGTAACGGAGTCAGTACTTTTCGTGTAAATGAAATTTTCTGTCACTGACATACAGCAGCTCTTTTGCGCATTCAATGAAATCACGTGATGCAAGTTGAGTCCTGTAAGTCCCTGCTGGGAGACAAAAAATTCTTCTCCTTTACAGCAAATGGAGATCAAGTGGCCACCGTCAGAGAAAAAGACTGAAGAACCTAAAAAGATTTAAATCTGGCTTTCCAGTGTTTCTGAAATCGGGGAGAAGCGTTTTCCTAGAAGTCTTTTTGGAAAATGCAATTATTAAAAAATATCGCCGCCTTCTGGAAACTTATTCAGAAAAAGTGGCTTTATAAGGGCTCTAGACTTTTATACGTGGCAATGACTGTTTAAAAATATTCTTAGTTTAAACAGCCATTTTTCATTCCTAACTTGAATACGTACAACGTCTATTGCGATTTCTGTATGTGTTGAGAAGCAGGTCTGTTCTTTACGGCTGTAATAGACATTATATTCTTATTTAATAAATGTATGTCTATAAACATCGGCTTTTGATCCTTTTCACAGGTGATACTTTTTTGATGAATAAAAGTGTTGGATTCCAACCAGTGACTTCAAACCATTAGTTTCCGAGGAAGAAGGAACTTCCTCATAATATGTGTTCTTTTTTTTGTAACTACTTTAAATCCACAAACAAAAGAGAACATCTCTCCTGCGAGGCTAACGAGCGAAAGGAATGTTCATTGTAACTCACTATGTTACGAAATAACTTCACAAGAAGATTGCGAGAACAAAGTGTAGTCTTCCTCGAAAATAATGCACTTCCCTTTTTCAATGGTAGGGTATGTCCGTTTCCCAGGGGGCTACGACCTTCCTTATTTATTTTTCTTTTATTAATGACGTTGTTCACCTGTGGATAAAGAAATTACTGTTTTTCAGGTGAAAATCGTTGACTGAAAATATCTCTCATACAGACGAATGCGTGAAACAAGTGTCATGAAGATGGAATGTGTCTTTCATGACAGCATAAAGAAATTTCTGAACAGATTGCCCCAGGATTGAAGAAATTCTTTATGCGTCCTAGAAAATAAAGATTACTTCTCTCCTATGAAAACATTAGTATTCAAACTTATTGGAGAGAAATGAAAGAAAATAGTCCACAGATACAATCTAAAGTTCTTAAAAAGGAAAACTTGGAGAGAGAAATGTGATTTTTTACCCCTTAACGCCACCTGACAGAGCAAATATTTTGAAGCAATCCAGTAGGTTTACTTTCGATTTCCAGTGAATATTAGCCCACTTAATACGCCTCCAAGAAATTGAAAAATCCAGTGAATGCAGAGATGATCTGGGAATCAATCATCATTGTTTCAATTTTACTGTTTGTTTTGCAAGAAAAAAAATAAGAGGATTTAAAAATAGACCATATTATGCAAACAAAGTGAATAGGATTTTTATTGTTTAAGAACCAATATTTTTATTTGCTAAAATGAAATCACTTGGAATCCGGGGACAATAATATACATGATAACTATCTTATCACTTCTTAAACGATATTTGGTTTTAAGTCACATGAAAGGTTGGGAGTTTATCACACTCCATAGTGTATAGTAGATAGTTCTTTACGAACAGAGAGTTTACTTTTTCCTTAATTGTTTGAAGTACAATTGACTCCACTTTCTTCTTATACAACCAAACTTCTTCCAAGTGCCTGCTTGTTTTCAACATTAATCGAACGAACAATTATTCTACGACATAACATCAGAACAACGTAGCCCTATGTAAAACACAACCGCGTTCATTTTCAGATAATATATGAATTTAATGAATAACTTGACTATGTTAGCAGTTTAGAGCCTTGACAGCACCCTGTATTCTATTCCAAGCGAGCTTGGTAAGACTACTAAAGATGAGGCATCATTCCGAGCTCCCTCTATTCAGCAGCAAGACTTGACTCTGAGTATGCAATCAAAACTTTTTCCACCGCATTTCGCTAAGCTTAGCAACTCGATCAAGTGCAGTTAATAAGGACTTTTTGTTCGGGAAATCCGGGCAAATAAAGTTGCACTGAATATCACTGGCATTTTACAGGTTGATTTAACCATTATACTCCTCCACATCACATTTCATTCCATCTTTCATTGGGACACGAACATTATTTGTTTAGGATTATTTGAGCCCAGAAAAGGTTTGCAGCTGCCCCGGTCTTAAGGAACTCAACTAGATTTGGGCAGCTACGTAGCCTGTGGTTAGGGCCTGCTTTATTTTGCGGTTATTCCGTTGAGTGACGTCACTGTATATCTTTACGTTCTTACGTTTGGCAAAAACATACAGAGCGATGAGTTATTGGAAGGAACTTTTACTGATAATGATTATTTGGATCTAACCAACTAAGTAGTAATTCTCGTAAAAGTATTATTTGATTGTTTAACAGAAGGACAGATTAAAATCGCAAAACATCAGGTCTTTTTCATAGGAAATCAAACACCAACAAATTAAAAACGACTTGTACCAATCAGAATTGTAGTGCTTCATTTACATTACAGAAATGAAAGAGAGAGAAAAAAGTTCATTCTTGAACTTCGAAGGTTAAAAAAGGAGAGAGAAAATCTGGAACCGCACCAATCTGAATTTACGTTTGAAAGGAAGTCTCCATCGAATATGGATATTTCCCCCAGAGATGAGGACCTCCTTCCAGCCCGGTTCCAACCCAATCTAGGTGTATTATGCATAAGGAACTATTTTCCCCATAAAATTCATCTCGAGGATTGAAACCCACCTTTAGATAGTTCGAGGTTGGAGAGGTGTCTCTCAAACCATGTGCTTCGATCGTATGATTCAATAAAATTATTCTTTTACAAAAAAAAAAAAAAAAAAAAAAAAAAAAAAAAAAAAAAAAAAAAAAAAAAAAAAAAAATATATATATATATATAATATATTATATGTAATAGTATATATATATATATATATATATATATATTATATATATATATATATATATATATATATATATCTTGTATGTCACTAAATGGCGTGTGACAATATATTTAGCTAAGGCCACAAGAGAAATGAAAGAAGGAGTACCGAGCGCTTTCGTGTTATTTCAACACATTTTCGAGGTACAATGCTAAAAACACAGAGAACATCTAACAAAGTAAACATAAAAAACTGAAAAAATTGAAAAAAACAAGTATTCAAAGTCGGTTAAAACCAGTACAGCAGGTACAGACAGTTCAACAGGTGATTAAAAAGAAACAACCCTACAAATCTCGTTAACAACAAATGGGTCCAGTTTGTACATACCCTGGCTTACATTCATTAAGTCACTGTGATATTTGATAAAAGCAGATTCAATAATATTCCTACGAGTTATATTATTACAATAAAAAACAACTTTTGCCCCTCCCAATGAATCGTGTGATTAAAATTATAATGTGTAAAAACAAAGCATTCGTCATTTGTCCTGTTCTCACACTATATCTGTGTTGTTTAATTCTGGTGTCCAGTCCCTTCCCAGATTGTCCAAGATAAAAAAAAATTTTGACAAAAACAAAAAATGCAGATTTATAAATGTAGTGATTGAAACGCCTGGAAATGGAGATGATACGAATTTCCTTCGTTTGGAAAAGGTCTTTGTCTGTTATTGAACGATGTATTATTATTCATGCAGTTACCTGTTTGTGATTGATTAGAATATTGAACGTTGTCTAGGAACGTTTAAATTGTATTTTCGCATCTTAGTCTTCGCTTGCTTCTCATTCAGATTCAAATGCAAACGTTTCTAAATGCGCACGGGCGCAGGCACAATACTAAGCACAAGCACACACACACACACACATACATATATATATATATATATATATATATATATATATATATATATTATATATATATATATATATATATATATATATATATATATATATATATATATATATATATATATATATATATATATATATATATATATATATATATAATTGGTGTGTGTGTATATGTATGTATGTTATATAGATATATATATATATATTATATATATATATATATATATATATCTATATATATATATATATATATATATATATATATATATATATATATATAGACATATATATTATATATATATATATATATATATATATATATATATATATATATATATATATATATATCGAGCTACAATGTCCTTTAATATCTAATTCGCTCTACCTCGGAATTAATATATTTTCATATATGCTTAACCGAAGGGGAATTTTTTCGAATAATAGATTTACCTGTACTTGGCGCGAACGCAGGTACATTATAAATCCAGGAACGTCAGTGGAAGCTATACCACCCAACCACCGCGAGAGGCTTAAAGGTATATGCCGTCTCTCACCTCAAATACTTTCTCGCGCTGAAGTATTCGTTGGTTTGGAGACAACATCAACCCGCCTCGACTCCGGTAGTTAAGTAGCGCTTTTTGACAACACGTAGCATTTTACATAAGTCATATCACATTACCGTGATTCATATACATATATCGAGCTACAATGTCCTTTAATATCTAATTCGCTCTACCCTCGGAATTAATATTTTTCATATATGCTTAACCGAAGGGGAATTTTTTCGATAATAGATTTACCTGTACTTGGCGCGAACGCAGGTACATTATAAATCCAGGAACGTCAGTGGAAGCTATACCCACCACACCGCGAGAGGCTTAAAGGTATATGCCGTCTCTCACCTCAATACTTTCTCCCGCTGAAGTCGTTGGGTTTTGGAGACAATCTCGTTTGGTTTTGGAGACAACCATCAACCCGCCTCGACTCCGGTAGTTTAAGTAGCGTTTTCTTTTTGACTTTTTTTAACGGACGTAGCCATTTTGAACATAAGTCATATCACATTACCGTGTTTCCCCATTCATATACATATATCGAGCTTTTACAATGTCCTTTAATATCTAATTTCGCTCTACCTCGGAATTAATTATATTTTCATATATGCTTAATTAACCGAAGGGGAATTTTTTCGATAATAGATTTACCTGTACTTGGGCGCGACGCAGGTACAGATTATAAATCCAGGAACGTCAGTGTGGAAGCTATACCACCCAACCACCGTGAGAGGGCTTAAAGGTATATGCCGTCTCTCACCTCAAATACTTTCTCGCGCTGAAGTATTCGTTGGTTTGGAGACAACATCAACCCGCCTCGACTCCGGTAGTTAAGTAGCGCTTTTTGACAACACGTAGCATTTTACATAAGTCATATCACATTACCCTGATTCATATACATATATCGAGCTACAATGTCCTTTAATATCTAATTCGCTCTAACCTCGGAAGTTAATAATAATTTTCATATATGCTTAACCCGAAGGGGAATTTTTTCTATAATAGATTTACCCTGTACTTGGGCGCGAACGCAGGTACATTATAAATCCAGGAACGTCAGTGGAAGCTATACCACCCAACCACCGCGAGAGGCTTAAAGGTATATGCCGTCTCTCACCTCAAATACTTTCTCACGTTCTGAATTGTATTCGTTGGTTTGGAGACAACATCAACCCGCTCGACCTCCGGTCGTAGTTAAGTAGCGCTTTTGACAACACGTAGCATTTTACATAAGTATATCACATTACCGTGATTCATATACATATATCGAGCTACAATGTCCTTTAATATCTAATTCGCTCTACCTCGGAATTAATATATTTTCATATATGCTTAAACCGAAGGGGAATTTTTTCGATAATAGATTTACCTGTACTTGGGCGCGAACGCAGGTACATTATAAATCCAGGAACGTCAGTGGAAGCTATACCACCCAACCACCGCGAGAGGCTTAAAGGTATATGCCGTCTCTCACCTCAAATACTTTCTCCCAGCTGAAGTATTTGTTGGTTTGGAGACAACATCAACCCGCCTCGACTCCGGTAGTTAAGTAGCGCTTTGACAACACGTAGCATTTTACATAAGTCATATCACATACCGTGATTCATATACATATATCGAGCTACAATGTCCTTTAATATCTAATTCGCTCTACCTCGGAATTAATATATTTTTCATATATGCTTAACCGAAGGGGAATTTTTTCGATAATAGATTTACCTGTACTTGGGCGCGAACGCAGGTACATTATAAATCCAGGAACGTCAGTGGAAGCTATACCACCCAACCACCGCGAGAGGCTTAAAGGTATATGCCGTCTCTCACCATCAAATACTTTCTTCCCGCCCCCTGAAGTATTCGTTGGTTTGGAGACAACATCAACCCGCCTCGACTCCGGTAGTTAAGTAGCGCTTTTGACGACACGTAGCATTTTACATAAGTCATATCACATTACCGTGATTCATATTCATATATCGAGCTACAATGTCCTTTAATATCTAATTCGCTCTACCTCGGAATTAATATATTTTCATATATGCTTAACCAAAGGGGAATTTTTTCGATAATAGATTTACCTGTACTTGGGCGCGAACGCAGGTACATTATAAATCCAGGAACGTCAGGGTTGATGTTGTCTCCAAACCAACGAATACTTCAGCGCGAGAAAGTATTTGAGGTGAGAGACGGCATATTCCTTTAAGCCTCTCGCGGTGGTTGTGGGTATAGCTTCCCACTGACGTTCCTGGATTTATAATGTACCTGCGTTCGCGCCCAAGTACAGGCAAATAATATTATCGAAAAATTCCCCTTCGGTTAAGCATATATGAAAATATATTAATTCCGAGGTAGAGCGAATTAGATATTAAAGGACATTGTAGCTCGATATATGTATATGAATCACGGAATAATGATATGACTTATATATATATATATATATATATATATATATATATATATATATATATATATATATATATATATATATATATATACATATATATATATATATATGTATATATATATATATATATATATATATATATATATATATATATATATATATATATATATATATATATATATATATATATTATATATATATGATATATATATATATATATATATGTGTGTGTGTGTGTGTGTGTGTGTGTAAATTAAATTTCATTACCTGTTTTTCCTCTCACCCTTGGCATTGAATTTTCCAAATAATTGCTCTATTCTCCAACATCGTCTTCCTAATTCAATATTCAGCTTGGAGTGATGAAAAACGAACAACAATTCTCGTTTCCAGCGACGTCTCTCTCGTTGTCATTCATTCCCTCCCTCAGGGAAAATCCCGGATCTTTTTTCGTAGATATGACCCCAAAGGTTTTCGGGGGGTCGTTATCTAGGACCAATATTTCTTGGGGGTCATTCTCTTTATATGATACTTAAGAGTGTTTTGTTTATGATTTTACTGTAATCCCCACGCGGGTTCTGAACTGAACACGCCGCGAAGGTGGATACCTTCCGGGCTAATACCCCCAAGGGTCACTATCTAGGTAAGATTCAAAATCCCGAATTGAAACAGAGTCCGATTCCTGCCCAAAATGGCAGAGCCTTCCATAGATATACCATCTACGACTCCTCCTCTGCAGAGAAGAACTCTATTAAAAGTTTTAATCTGAGTTTGATGAAGTCACTCGTGTTTCTTAAAATGGGAATTTAGATGTTGCTGGTCCTAAGCGGTTCTCTCTCTCTCTCTCTCGTGTGTAGAAATATTCTGTCAAAACTGAGCAAACAATCATCCCATGTAATATTCATTCATTTAAGTGAAAACTACCACCGGATAAGTTGGATTCGCAGTTCAGAAATTGCAAGATCAAAATATGTCCTATCACGAAATCGCTTAGATCTGCCATTATACAACTTACTTCCCCATTGTGATTTTTAATATTAGTCGAGGTCTGTTTCATTAGACCCTTGTATTTGTAACATGTTTAAGATTGACCTCAAAGATACTATCACAAACTTAAATACAAATTAGTTGCCTTAAAGATATTTCTTTTGTATAGGTATGTTTAATAAATATTTTTTGAATAAGTTTATCTTCCAGAATAAAGAAGGTCTTTGTTTACCAAAGGTTTGAATGTGGTCAGTTGCTGCCCTGTATAATCCTTTAATTGTCTTGTTCCTGTGTCTGAGCAGTTGGACTTAATCTTTTTGTAAACCTCTTAAATTTGTCCCATGTTTCGTTTGGGAAGGTTACTGATTCTCAGGTGTGTTGGATTCTAAGTACTCATTTTCCTTTAACATCCCTATCTGTCACTTACGCCACGGTCCTTGTTCACTCAGATTCTCCTGTACGTCAGTCTGCACATAAAGAACCTTTGAGTCTAAAAGATTTCACAGCGCTTCAGTGTTTCACTTTCCTTCGTGGCTTCAACCATATAATATATATATATATATATATATATATATATATATATATATATATATATTATATATATATATATATATATATATATATATATATATGTGTGTGTGTGTGTATATATATATATATATATATATATATATATATATATATATATATATATATATATATATATATATATATATATATATATGTATATGTATATATATATATATATATATATATATATATATATATATATATATATATATATATATATATATATATATAATTTTCTTTAGTATGGATGGTGTCAGAAGCCTTCCGTTTGTTCCGCAAATCTCTACGAGTAAGTTTGCAAACTTGACCACTGCAGCAAATCATCATTTACAGTCGAGAGCGGGAACGCTTTGAACCAAGGGACACTCGCCGGCTGAAACATATTCCCTAAGAGAAAACACTATATCCACATAATATGTTCGTGTGTCTGCATGTATACTACGTGTGTGTGCAGATTTCTCAGTTTACAGTTTTCATCTATAAATGATTTGGGGCTTAATGGCAGCGGCCGCTCCTACAAGCAGTGACGAATAAACACAGCGCACTAATTCATTCCTGTTAAAGGCACAATCATGTTCCACGGGGGCTTTTTCGAAAGGCTGCATCGAAGTGCTTTCATAAATCATGACGGGAAATGGATTATCATTTGATTGATGACCGCTGGAAAACCCTGTGTTGAAAATATAGACCATAATCAATTAACGAGGTAAATGGTTTGTTTGTCTAAAATCCTCAAGGGGTTCTATTTACCAGGAATATATATAATATATATATATATATATATATATATATATATATATATATATATATATATATATATATGATATATATAGATATATATATATACATATATATATATTATATATATATATATATAGATATATATATATATATATATATATATATATATGTATATATATAGATATATATATATATATGTATATATATACACACACACATATATTATATATATATATATAGATATATATATATATATATATATATATATATATATATATATATATATATAAGGTAAATTTGTTACTACTCACAATAGTATAAAGAGGTTTTTTTTTTTTTTTTGCTTAGAAAAAAAATTGGTTTTTAATCAGAGAGATGATGGATAAATCACCTTCAGTATTTATTACTTCATTAATTTACTCATTTTTTCATTCATTAATGTCCAATTCTGCTATATTTAAATCAAAGCAGTTCAGTTTCTCAAATAAAATAATGGAGGTCTTTAAAAACTCAGAAAAATCACAAAGCGATTGGGTATTATTAAAGAAACTTACTGATCTTTTTTTTTTAAAATAGCTTGCACAGTTATGTAAGAAAACTTATTTTTTTACAGCTTTCTTTTATGAAAAAGTAACGATTCATTAACTGGAACTGTTTCAGTTAATATTAGTTAGAGTAATAATTGCAGATAAAAACATAATTTTTTTAAACTACTCCTAGGAAATAATAAAGTCAAACTTAGAAGATAAGAAACCGAGATTTCGTTAATAGAGCGAAACTGACTTCAATATCAATGAAAATACACAGATAATGTAAATAAGAAACACAGAACACACACACACACACACGCACAAAAACAAAATGAATCTGTACGAAGGCATTATTTATTGTCTTACTTCTATCACTTCATAACAGATGATGAAGACTCATGGGCAAATGGAACTATTTTCTACATAGAAGGAGAATCCCATTTTCATAATGACGACCAATATTTGCAAAAAACTTTGAAAAAGACATAACCAACTCAAATTCTATTCGTTATTAAACGATCTCTGATGGAACCAATCACGAATAATATTGTGCCTAACGAATCTCCAATCTCCAGACAACTTTGAAAAAATAACTTGCAAAGATTTCCCGTGACCCTTTCAGAAGTCTCAGGCTCCTTTGATCTTTAGAAGATTGTCCCCCTTATTTTTCTTGCTTTCTTTCTCGGCCAATTTGGGTTTCCAGTTTCTCGTAAGAAAATTATAGGAACCCTTCATGCCAGAGCGCATTCATAAGAGCTCCATTAAAAGGGGATATAAAAGTTCACCACCTGGACACAGCTCTCGCGAGAGGAGAGAGACTGGGGTGACAAGTTATTTTGTTTGTATGGTGCTTTTACGTTGCATGGATCCAGTGGTTTATTCAGCAACGGGACCAACGGCATTTACGTGACTTCCGAACCACGTCGAGAGTGAACTTCTATCACCAGAAATACACATCTCTCATCCTCAATGGAATGACCGGGAATCGACCCCACGATCACCGAGGTGGAACGTTATTCATATGAACTATAAGAATAAACAACTTTATTACCATTCTTCGGCGATTATTACACATAGAAAACAAAATACATAAGCATTTAACAATAGAAAAAAGGTTGAGGACAATAGCTTCTTTTTTTCAAAATAAAAAGAAACGATTATATACACCTATCTAAACATGCATTCTCTAGTTTTATACCTAGCAGTGATAAAATGTAAGGTTTCCTAAGGTTTACTACATAAAAGGTACTTTCTGAGATTATTCTTGAAATGCGACGGTCTACACATTTCGTTTAAATCAATTGTCAAGTGATACCGAACAAAATACTATCGTGGTTAGTATTTTGGGGAAAACTACTCAGTTACTCGGAAAGGGTGGTCATTGCCAACAGCTTTGCTCCGAAGCCAAGCTGAGTCTTTGAAAAACAGACTATTCCCAAGATGAGACAACTGATTACCTATTATTTTTCAAGTATTTTCATAAAACTGCTGCCTTGCAAGTGGACGTTTTAGTCAAAGGAAGGAGAGGCCCACCGCCAATAACTATTGGTTGATGACAGCAAGGGTTATGTGGTCATAAAAACCCTTTGCCAAATGATTAGCCATGGCTTAGGCCCCTTTCACGCTACGCAATTTTTTTCCGCACTAGAGGCGGTCTCCGTGCCGCAGGTACTGCGGACGACACCGCTCATGTGCGCCTTCTCTCCAAGCAAATGTAATTAAGTTTACGACCTTTTATACTCCTTACTTTTATCCCATAAAACCGGTTTCGTTTTAACTAAAGAAATGAGCTCTATATCAATATTTTTCATCCATATCCATACAACTGATATATTTTCATGATGAAAAGCAATGACCTACTATTGCTCACCGTTTGTAAAGGCGAAAAAAAATCGCCTGGTGTGTGAAGACGCGCATTGACCATGATGGCCAACTACAACCGTCATGCAAAGCGGCACCGCGACGGCAAAAAAACCGCGCCGCTATGGTGTGAAAGGCTCCATTAGGTTTATCAGTCGACTTGTAAGCGCAGTGCCGCTCTGCTGGCGGAGACGGTTTTAAATCGCATAGTGTGCAAGGGCCCTTTAGTGTAAGGATAACGGTGGGAAAGAAGAAGAAAGAGGTGGGTTTGTAACTGGTAACATTATCTTTATCACCACTTGCATAACCTGGTAGAACACGAGGGATTTTCCATGTATTAAAAAATATATGTAACAAAAGAGCTGTTTACTATTATGAGAGAGAGAGAAAAAAAAACAATCACTATAGTAGACTCACATCAACCGTGCATTAGACGTCTAGGCCAGTCCCTTAAGACGCTCCTGATCGGCTGTTGATAAGACAATCGCAGGGCTGGAAACTCTCAGTCTCTCTCGAGAGTTCACATGGGCAGGATGTATGCTTCCCCTCTCCTGAGAGATACGTCTTTCAGGACAGGTGGAACATACATCCTGCCTATGTGAACTCTCGAGAGATTCCAGCCCTGCGATTGGCTTATCAACAGCCAATAATAGCGTCGTAAATGACTGGCCTAGGCGTCTAATGCATAGTTGATGTGAATCTACTACAGTAATGCGTCTACGTATAGTGAATCTTGATTGAATTCTGACCAGTTATATTTGTTTTGCTAAACACTTTAATAGTCAGACTGCTGGTGTTTATCTCTTCAAACCTTAAAGTAAAGCTAATGCTTCCATCATTGTTAATTCCAAGTTATAGTTACAGTTTTGATGAACTGTAACAATTTCTTGGTATTTTCCAACGCTATTCTACCTAAGTTAGCAAAGCTCGCATTAAATTTCACTGCTTTTTTCTGATTTTCAAATACTTGATAATTTGATATTGCCTTTTTAGAACATTCCATTCTCTTGCTGCATCTTTTCCGAAGTTATTAAGAGTTTGAATTCTGGTCCTGATCAGTTATCACAAATATTAAACATATAAAAAATCTATCGTATTAGATAAGGATTTAAAATTATAAGTGAAAACCCCCCATAATTTTTTTTTTTTGCATCGTTTCTAATGCAATTAATCACGAGATATCATTTAATTAGAAATTTTGATATGAACTGCTTTGCAAAACACTAGACGTGTTAGGGTAATTACAATATAGAGACACATTTATCATATTTGCCACAAATGTATCTAGAAAAATATCCAAGACAAAATGATCCCACGAGAGCCACTAATGGATTGCGCTGATGTTATTTGCAATGGTTTTTGTGACTGGCCATATTTCATTCATTTTACTGTGGACAAGTATCATGAAGGCATTAATATAATATATATATATATATATATATAATATATAGTATATATATATATATATATATATATTATATATATATGTGTGTGTGGTGTGTGTGTGTGTGTGTGTGTGTGTTTATATATACATCTGATTTCCTGTCACTTCGTTTGCCATGAAAGCAAAAAACTATACTTCCTGAAATAAACTAAACTGTGATTGTTTACATTGTCAATTACCCAGCATTCACATGTACTGAACCTTATAGTATTTAAATGATTCAGCTTGGGTACAGTAACATTAATTTCGCCGAGCCGTTTAGGAAATGAATGACCGAACTGAGAATCGATACATCCACGACACTAAAGCCTGATATATCAAATTCCGCAGTAATGATGGATATCATAAAGTATGTCTCATGAATGTAAAGTTTATTTAATTGCAGGTATCTTCACGAAATTAGTAAAGAACCCAATTGATGAAGTTTATAAAAGACAAAGAATGCTTCTCTTATTGTTTGTCATCAATTTCTGAATATTCATTCCTCATGATTGTGTACCATTTCATCGATCGTTATGTATTTATTCTGTTCGAGAGAGAGAGAGAGAGAGAGGAGAGAGAGAGAGAGAGAGAGACGAGAGAGGAGAGAGAGAGAGCTTCATTCATTCTCTCTATAGTCAGTACTTTGTCCTTATGCAGATTTGCAGCGTCGTTGATTTTCAGGTTCCTTGACATTTAATGCTGTCATTAGATCGCAATGAAATGGAGATCCCGCTGAAGAAGAGGAAGATCTAATGTTGCCTCCAGGAAGCCCAGCGTCCGGCTTTCAGTTCAACGAAGAATAATGAGAGAGAGAGTCTTTTTTTAACTGTGGTTAGCCGAGGGCAAATATCAAGGGAACTTATTATCATTATCAGAATTATTATCATTATTAAAATAGTTTTTAAGGTATTATTGTTGTTATATTATCAGAATATTATATTCTTATTATTTTTACCAGACCACTGAGCTGATTATCCATTAAAATTACATTTTTCAAACATTTTACAATTGGATTAATTGCAAACGTTGAAGCTAAAAATAGAAATAAAGGAAATTATATAACATTCATGTTTATAAAGACATTCCTTCGGTTGGAAAAGTATATCCACAATAATATGTCAGTTTGATTTTGTTATTTACACTTTGATTTTGTTATTACACTGTGTGCAATTATAGGCAGATTGACAAGGATGACCGTGCACGTCATCGAAAGCTTCCTGCTTTGTATTTAAACAAAAAAATCAAATAGACATATTTAAAAATCTGCGTTGTATTTTAAATAACGAAATCAAACAGACATTATTGTGGATTTACTTTTCCATTTCATTGACTCATGTGATTATGAGTTTTCTTTGGATTCCTTCAGTTACTATAACTGATTTTTTCTCTTCACTGAAGCTCTAGTTGGAGGCGTATAATACTCAGCTCTTAGAGAAAGTAGAGCTTTCAGAAAATGGTTCAACCTCTGGGACGAAAAAAAGATATTGGTGTTGTGAGACGAAGAAAGGATTTACAGAAAGTCGGATCGCTAATATCTCCTCTCATCAAACAATCTTTTCTCAAGGATGTTGCCCAATCCTTCCCTTTAGTATCAAGAATCGTGTCATGTCCCTTCAATTTTACTGATGTCATTTGTCGAACCGCTTAATTATTTTTTTAGATATCTTTTCCACCACCCTCCAACCCCCCTCAATAGGACAACCAAATAAAGGTGCCAGTGGTGTGACTCGAACAGTGTCGCTTGTAACTGTTACGGACATTTCTATTCATTCAGGTGTAGGTGGTATATTTTGCCATTCACTCGAGAAATATGTACTCATACGAAGTTTCCCATATGCACACATACGTACATACTTATTATTATATATATAAATATATAGATAGATATATATATATATATATATATATATGAGATATATATATATATATATATATATATATATATATATATATAGTCTGGAACTTATTAATCAGGACTCTTCTTCATTCCTCCCTCGTAAAATAAAGATGCCAATCTTTGGCATCGAAATGAGAGGATATTGCCCACCGATATTGCTCACTTTGCGTCAAGTTCAGCCGAGATTCAAAACTATATTGGAAAGTAGAGTTGCTTCTCCTTTCGAGTTTTTCGGCGTTTGTCCGTGTGTGTTAATAAACATTCTTTAGCAGATGCTCGTTTGTCTGCTGACATGGCTGCTTGGCTGAAAGATGTCCTTCGTTCTTCTTCTGAGCTGTTTCTTGTTTCCATTCGTTTCGAAGTGGCGAGAATTATTAATGTCCTCTTCAGACTTCAGAGCGCATAAAGTATGCAAACTTGTTTTTCAACATATTTAACTTTTCTTTATAGCTATTCTCTCTTTCTCGTTGGTTTACATCTCGAACTTCACTTTTAGTTGCAATGACTCTTTATGTAAACAAGTATATATAACTTATTTTCATATGCATGTCTTATGAAGTTTGCACGAGAGTTAGATTTAGATAAAGTCGTTCAACTCAGGACTTTTTTCTCACTTATTTTTGAAAACCTCTTGCCAGTCAGTCCCAGATTCAATTATGACCAAAACGCTAGTAGCTCCTCTTGGTGCAGAGAAGCTGCTACATAATGCACAAGCAAAATGTATCTGCAATGAATATCCACCAGTACTGCAAAATATTTCTGCAAATATCTGCAAATGAATATGCCCCAGTGCTATCTTTCTGCAATAAATAGGCCCAGTGCTGCAAAATATTTCTGGAATGAATAAGCCTCAGTGCTGTAAAACGTTTATTAAGTGAATATGCAACAGGACTGCAGAAGGTGACTCGAATGAATAAGTACCGAGTAGTGAAAATATTTACATTCAATGAATATGAAACCGTACCCCATGTGGTTGCATTATTCAAGGTCCAACCGCCCCCCCCCCCCACCCCCCCCCCCCACCCCCCCCCACCCCCCCCCCCCCCCACCCCGCCTTCCCCGCCTCGCATCCGCATCCTCTCTCTCTCTCTCTCTCCCTCCTCTCTCTCTCTCTCTCTCTCTATACTGATATTCAAACTTGAATTATTGAAAACTACACCACCTTATTATTCACTGCCCCTGCACCTAACCTTGAAGGTATATTTACCGGAAATTTTGACACAAAGAATTTCTAATCAAGGTGACGTCAAACATACTAAAGACATCGTTTGAAAGTAACAGCCAGTTCGCGCGTGTGTGTGTTTGGCTATGTGAAAGAGAAAAAAAGGTGAAATCATAAAATCGATGCACGAGGTCAGGCCATAGACATGAAATTCTTCTTCGTGGCTCGGTTTTTGATGCCCAGTTGAAATCACAAGTGAGAAGAGACGGATCCTGCGTCATAAAAAGGATGATGGCAAACCGTTACAGGTAAGAAAAATGCAATATTTCCCTTCCGATATTGCATTGCCACCCTCCTCCCTGTCGGAACTGAGTTTAACAATTTATTTTGAAGAGAAAGGTTTCGAAAAATGCTTTTGAAACATCCCACACGGTTTTATCGGTAGATTCTCGGGCTATGTTCTCCCCTAGAGGACTGAGAATACCCCATAATGGAATTTTCTTTGACAAGCATTTCACTTTGTATATAAATTTGACGTAAGAAACTGTTCAATTCCAATACCTGGAACTGAAATAGACGGTCTTGTAAAATGTACTGGGATCAGTTGCTTATCTCCGATCTCTGGCTGTGATCTGTTACTTGGTAGAAATTCTCCGTTTACAATTTTAACTATGCTACGCTGATTTTATATCTGTTTATTTTGTTGAGTCAGTTAAGGGAATAAAAGAGCTGTATAATACAAGGCTGATATGCGTACAGTGTCCTCTCTGTCTGTTATTTTTTAATGAATCAAATAAAATACAGAGATGACATTTTGAAAATTATCCCCTGTACCTTCAATAGCAGTGGGAATCTGAAACATTCATAAACATTGACGGTAAATGAGACTTTAAAGCGTTATCATGGCTCCTGCTTCCTTGCCTTTTCCATGTCTCTCAAAACCAGAGCTATGTAGAACATTGCATTGTCTGTCCCGCAACTCTAACTTAGTAAAAGAAAAACAATAGAAATGACGTGTAAGACCTCAGCTCCATAAAGACATTACTTTGAGTCTCGCAACTCTAACCAAACAAAAGAAAAAATCAAAATGACACGTGTCTTCATTCACCCAGATGTTTGCATTCAGAATGATTACTGAGCTTTCTGTGTGAAGCTCTCTGCCACGGCCCATGAAGCTTTTAGCCACGGCCCGGTGGTGGCCTTTGTTGTTGGCACCGTGCGATCGTGGCTAACTTTAACCTTAAATGAAATAGAAACTACTGAGGATAATGGGCCGCCAGTTTGTGTGTTTGAAGATTGGAGGGTGGATGATCACCATACCAATTAGCAGCCGTCTACCTCAGTAGTTTTTAAGATCTGAGGGCGGCCAGAAAGAGTGCAGAGGGACAGACAAATAGCCATCTCAAAAGTTTTCTGATACAGAAAACTAAAAATAACGTTAATGAAGTGTCCGAACGAGTGGTGGTTATGCGATGGTTTCAAAAGAGACGGAATATGAAGGCCCTCCAGTGTCTAATCGTGATTTGATAATATTAAGTATTTTGAAGGCGAATTGATCGTTCATGGTTGCTACTGGTCTCAGTGAATCTCGGGTTGCGATTTCAGTTGACCTCATTGCACATGATTCACTACATAGGTCAGCTTGGGAACATTATTTAAGAGTACACACAAAGACAACCTCCTCTGCGATCCAGGTCAAACCAGGCACCTTTAAGCAGACATTCGGGGTGCATCTTCCATCAAGAAAGAGAGAAGAGAGAGAGAGAGAGAGAGAGAGAGAGAGAGAGAGAGAGAGAGAGAGAGAGAGAAGTTGAATCCCATCACCGATTCAGTATTCAGTCAAGAGACATGAATTGAAATATTACTCAGGAGCACAGGATTCCCATCCATGAGATATAATGTTACTCTAATATCTGAAAACGTCAACAAACAAGAATTGGTCCATTTTCCTTATTGAACTGTTTTACCTTTTAGTTTCTGTTACAGAAAACTATTGAGATGGCTTTGTTCGTCCGTCCGCACTTTTTTCTGTCCGTCGTCAGATCTTGAAAATTGCAGCCCTCTAACACCGGAAGTTTTGTTTTTATTTAAGGTTAAATTTATACATAATCGTACTGCTGGCAACTATATAGGGCAGGCCACCACCAGGCCGTGGCGAGTTTCATGGCCACCGGCTCATACAGCCATTATAACAAGACCATCGAAAGGTAGGTCTGTTTTCGGTGGCTTTGCTTATATGCTGTACAGACAATTCGATTTCGCAGAAGAAAACCGATCATTTTTACTTTATATATATATATATATATATATATATATATATATATATATATATATATATATATATATATATATATATATATATACTACTATATATATATATATATATATATATATATATATATATATATATATATATATATATATATATATATATATATATAAACCACTTAGAACATAAAAGAATTATCCAAATCGTCCTCTTTTTCTGGCGAAATACCTTTTCTTAAGCAAATCACTGTCGTCAATTTTGGTGAAGTATCTATCTCATCTTTGTAAATAACAATTCCACTCCAGTGCTTTAAAATGCTCCAGTACAATATCGTCCTGGAGGGAACCAGGAACTGGAATATTACGATTCCATAATTCAGGAACGTACCACAGCAGCGGTAGTGGGAGACCACTTTCTAATTTCACCGGAGATTTAATAGTAATTTTAGGATGACACCCACATTAGCGTGCTTGCAGTAACTACACGGAATAGCACACTTTTCTGTTCTAACTATTCGTAATAAAATTCCCTCGTCTGGTTGAAGATGGAGCTATGAAGACTTAGTACGGTTCTCAAGAGTGAAAGTGGGGGCGTTTTTGTCAAGTAAATAGGACAAATTTGGGGTTGTTTCTTCCTCCTGTCTAACAGACCGTAAGACTTTATAGGTCTCATTGTGTCAAAATATATATCTATTAGTTCAGCATAATCTCTCATATTCACTTCGTTTGTCACTTTAGTCTAAATAATAATAATAATAATAATAATAATAATAATAATAATAATAATAATAATAATAATAATAATAATAATAATAAGTGGTACGAGCACCAACCTGAGGGAGTGATAGAAAACGATCACGCAAAGATCCTCTGGGACTATGTATCAGAACGGATAGGGTGATACGTGCAAACAGACCAGACGTGACATTGATTGACAAAGTCAAGAAGAAAGTATCACTCATTGATGTCGCAATACCATGGGACATCAGAGTTGAAGAGAAAGACAGGGAAAAAATGGATAAGTATCAAGATCTGAAAATATAGAAAATAAGAAGGATATGGGATATGCCAGTGGAAATCGTACCCATAATCATAGGAGCACTAGGCACGATCCCAAGATCCCTGAAAAGGAATCTAGAAAAACTAGAGGTTTGAAGTAGCTCCAGGACTCATGCAGAAGAGTGTGATCCTAGAAACGGCACACATAGTAAGAAAAGTGATGGACTCCTAAGGAGGCAGGATGCAACCCGGAACCCCACACAATAAATACCACCCAGTCGAATTGGAGGACTGTGATAGACAAAAAAAAAAAAAAAAAAAAAAAAAAAAAAAAAAAAAAAAAAAAAAAAAAAAAAAAAAAAAGCAAAAAAAAAAAAAAAAAAAAAAAAAAAAAAAAAAAAAAAAAATAATAACTAATAATAATAATAATAAATAATAATAATGATAATAATAATAATAATAATAAAAAAATATAGAATATTACAATAACTTTCCCTGCAACCAGCTTATGATCTCATGTTGAAACGGTTCGAAAAATCACACGCACACATATATATGTATATATAAATATGTGTGAGTGTGTGCACGAGCTTGTGTGTGCTTTCGTGTATTTGTGTGCGTTCGAGTTTTGACCCAACCATACCTATGCAAATTTCCAACAGCATGTGTCGGTTATCTCGAAGATAGCCCAGGACACCAAGAAAGAAAAAAGCCATAATTCATTCTCAGTCTTTCATTTTTCTATGCATTTCTAACTTTGTAGACGACAGATCACAAGATTGAATGCTGATACTCGCCTCCTCGCCAGTGATGAGATGCTTGCATCTGAGAGAAGACCTTCAAGGAAAGTGATGCTGCTGCCGTTGTTTCTTTATGGATTTTCGATAGGCGGCAGCCATCCAAAGAAGGAAGGACATACTTTTGCGGCGGATGCGATTCCCGCTATATCAGCTCTAAAAAGACCACCCCGGGGGACCAGTTATAAATCTAAAAAGCGCCCCGAGGGGACTGAGAAACCTTCCTAAAATGTCAGTGGGTGGCCCCTGACCGCCTGTGGTCGTATTTCCCCTTAACATTTGAGAGGGGGAACTTTGCAATATGTCGGTTGGAGAGGCGGTTTTCTTCACCAGGTTTCCAAGCGACATTTACCGTCTTATGCTTAAAGTGAGTCTTAGGTTTTTCGTTCGATGTAGCCCCATTCACGAACTGAAAATATGATGTTCCTAATACAAAAATATAAATATTATATATAGTATATGATATAGCGAATACCACAGGAAGATGAATAAACAGGAGAAAGTGGTTGATAATGACCGTCTGGCCTGTCATTTTCCCTGAGGTATTCGGTTATATAATAAAGCAACGTGCATCTTCTGTGTTATTTAAGCACACACAATATATATATATTATATCTCAGCGGCCACGTGCATCTAAACGAATTGTCAGTTCGGTTTTTGCTGAAAGCTTTGAGCGAGTTTTCGAGAAAGAGAAAAAGGAGGGAGAGATAGAAGTGAAGTGACGAGGTTACTGCAGGAACACAAGACACACGTTGGAAAGAAGAAGAACCGTTGAAATAAATAAGGGATATTTCGTTATATTTTTTGTATCGTTTTATACTCCGCGAAATAATTATTAAATAAATTAATAATATTATATGATATATATATATATATATATGACTGGTAAAGGTGTTCTGTAACAACAGAATTCCATCTAATAAAAGGAGCCCATAAAAACACCAAAATGTAGAGAGAAAGTACTATATTTCAGAGACTGCTGTCTCTCTCTTCAGGTATATGAATGAGAAAAGTTTACAGAAAAGGTGGTATTTATACCAAGAGATTCGTCCACAAGTAAGCCAATTTAGGTCACCCCGCTGATAATCTTCCTTTAATCTTCTTAAGCGTTGGTTGAATGAACACTGCGTCGACGATGTCTGATGTCCAATTCCCTTCCCTTTTGAGATGTTCATTACCTGCTTTCTCTTTTATTAAGGCCGATTCCATCATTTGACTCTTGTACCGGCAGTTGCTGCTATAAATTACACGTGACATATTCCAGTTTATTCTATGGTTATGTTCATTTATATGATTGAAAATAGCCGAGTTCTGTGTCCATACCTAACTGACCGTTTGTGTTGTATTAATCTCTGGGGAAGTGATTTACCTGTAAATCCGATGTAAGATTGGTCACAGTCCTGGCATGGGATCTCATATACCCCCGAAGTCTTTGGGCGATGTCTTTTGTTGGACGTTAATCAGGGATTTGGCTAAGGTATTTGGGTAGGTAGGTAAATGCAAAAGGGTTGGATTTTCCAAGGTGTGAGTTACTCTCTTAATCGTCTCCAGGTGGGGAATTTTTATTTTATTGTTGGGTGTGTCTCTGGTCTTGTCTTTAGGGGGTCTGTAGAAATTACGTTTGCTTTTTGAATTGCTTTCTCAAATTATATGGTCAGGATACTTTAAAGATGATAGTTGCTTGCGAATTAGTTCAAATTCTTTTTCCAGGAAATCTGGGGAACAAATTCGTAAGGCTCTTAAGAATAGGTTGCTAGCTAGACTTATCTTGATAGTATTGTCATGATAGCTAAAGTAGTGAATATATGAAAGTGAGAAACGTTGGTTTTCTGTATATGGTAAATTTGTATTCTGTCGTGTCTCTGATTATTAAAACATCAAGAAAAGGAATTTTGTTGTCTGTTTTCCCATTCAACTTTAAATTTGATGCTGGGCACTAATGCGTTTAATTTTGAGAGGAATTCATTAAAATTACCCCACTTATTATCCCAAAATGTTAGTATGTCATCCACGTATCTCATCCACAGCATGTTTTTGGGTTTTATTGCATTTATTACTGTAGTTTTTCAAAGTATTCCATGTACAGATTGGCTAAAATAGGACTTAAAGGACTACCCATACTACACCCGAATTTTTGCTTGTAGAATGATTCCCCGAATGAAAATACGTATTAGATGCACATAATTCAACTAACTTTATTATTTTGTCAAGTGCCAAAGGGAAATGATCTGAATAGGGGGATAATTTTTCCCTTTAAAAAACTGAAGAACGTCCTGTACTGGTACTTTTGTGAATAGGGAGGTCTACGTCAAGGCTTAAAAGTTTTATGTTGTGAAGTGGTATATGTGCTTCTCTGAATTTGTGACAAAAGTCTTCCGAATGTTTGATGTGACTGGGAGAAAAAAGTGCCTAAAAAAGGAGAAAGGAGGCCAGCTAACCATTTAGAAATTTTGTAATTGAAAGCTCCGGCGCATGAAACGATGGTCTGAATGGAAGATTGTCTTTGTGAGTTTTTGGGAAGACAATAAAAGTAGGGTAATTTAGGATTAATTACTTTAAATTTCTCTAATAGTTCAATACTCTTTTTGTCTTGGCCAATTAATCTTACTTTCCGAAAAAAATTCTGTGGGAACGTTCTGGATTTGGGATTTTTCGTCAGTTTTTCGTAAGTATTTGTGTCGCTAAGAAGGAGCTGGTTGATTTTGTTCCGAGGTAAGAAAGGGTCTTTGCTCCATTATTACAATTTTGCCGTCTTTGTCGGATCTACTTATTATAACATCTAACTTTTTTAGCGAGTGGATGGCTATCATGAATCTGCGGGGGAACAGGATATTTCTTATGAAGGTCAGTTAAAGCATTTAGTAACACTCCTTTTAAACATATCTCTTCACGGCTGTAGTTTTTGTCAGATATGAATTTATCAAAAGCCACTATGAAGTCTAGGTTGTTTTTGCGGTCTGGCATTAGGGCAAAGGATAAGCCTAAATTTAAAACTAAATGTTGATTTACAGTAAGGGGGTGTTGGATAAGTTTAAAACTTTGTCTTGTTGTTCAAGATTATTCCATGCGCTATTATCTATTAGGTTATTTAACTTGCGTAAAAGTCTGTTGGAATAGTCACGCTATTATAGGCAGCAATGTCGGAACAGAATGAAATCAGATACCTGTATACGTGGTCCGTAGTGAGGAGGCGAAGATTAGATTGAGTTCCATATATCACTCTGCGTAGCACGAAGATGTCGTTTCTGGCGTTATGATTGTGATTCTTTCTTTCAGGAAAATCTTGTGTGATAGAGGGAAGGGTTTGATTGCAGAGTCCATCTCCCGAATCCGTACATTTTTGGAAGTACTTGTTCTTTGAGCATTCTTCCAAAAAGTGTTTTTTGGTTTTTCAGCCGGTGTAGTCTGTTCAGTTCTTTTTCAAACTTGCGGAAAACTGGCTTGACTTCTGGAAGTGAGTGAAGAATCGTGGAAAGGCGGTTGAATTCCATAATGGGCTGACAATGACTGGTAAAGGTGTTCTGTAACAACAGAATTCCATCTAATAAAAGGAGCCCATAAAAAACACCAAATGTAGAGAGAAAAAGTACTATATTTCAGAGACTGCTGTCTCTCTCTTCAGGTATATGAATGAGAAAAGTTTACAGAAAAGGTGGTATTTTATACCAAGAGATTCGTCCACAAGTAAGCCAATTTAGGTCACCCCCGCTGATAATCTTCTTTTAATCTTCTTAAGCGTTGTTGAATGAACACTGCGTCGACGATGTCTGATGTCCAATTCCCTTTTGAGATGTTCATTACCTGCTTCTCTTTTATTAAGGCCGATTCCATCATTTGACTCTTGTACCGGCAGTTGCTGCTATAAATTACACGTGACATATTCTCCAGTTTATTCTATGGTTATTTGCATTTATATGATTGAAAATAGCCGAGTTCTGTTGTCCATACCTAACTGACCGTTTGTGTTGTATTAATCTCTGGGGAAGTGATTTACCTGTAAATCCGATGTAAGATTGGTCACAGTCCTGGCATGGGATCTCATATACCCCGAGTCTTTGGGCGATGTCTTTTGTTGGACGTTAATCAGGGATTTGGCTAAGGTATTTAGGTAGGTAAATGCAAAAGGGTTGGATTTCCCAAGGGTGTGAGTTACTCTCTTAATCGTCTCCAGGTGGGGAATTTTTATTTTATTGTTGGGTGTGTCTCTGGTCTTGTCTTTAGGGGGTCGGTAGAAAATTACGTTTGCTTTTTGAATTGCTTTCTCAATTATATGGTCAGGATACTTTAAAGATGAGAGTTGCTTGCGAATTAGTTTAAATTCTTTTTCCAGGAAATCTGGGGAACAAATTCGTAAGGCTCTTAAGAATAGGTTGCTAGCTAGACTTATCTGATAGTATTGTCATGATAGCTAAAGTAGTGAATATATGAAGTGAGAACGTTGGTTTTCTGTATATGGTAAATTTGTATTCTGTCGTGTCTCTGATTATTAAAACATCAAGAAAAGGAATTTTGTTGACTGTTTCCCATTCAACTTTAAATTTGATGCTGGGCACTAATGCGTTTAATTTTGAGAGGAATTCATTAAAATTACCCCACTTATTATCCCAAAATGTTAGTATGTCATCCACGTATCTCATCCACAGCATGTTTTTGGGTTTTATTGCATTTATTACTGTAGTTTCAAAGTATTCCATGTACAGATTGGCTAAAATAGGTCCTATTTTAGCCAATCTGTACATGGAATACTTTGAGATCCCATGCCAGGACTGTGACCAATCTTACATCGGATTTACAGGTAAATCACTTCCCCAGAGATTAATACAACACAAACGGTCAGTTAGGTATGGACAACAGAACTCGGCTATTTTCAATCATATAAATGAACATAACCATAGAATAAACTGGAATATGTCACGTGTAATTATAGCAGCAAACTGCCGGGTTACAAGAGTCAAATGATGGAATCGGCCTTAATAAAAGAGAAGCAGGTAATGAACATCTCAAAAGGGAATTGGACATCAGACATCGTCGACGCAGTGTTCATTCAACCAACGCTTAAGAAGATTAAAGGAAGATTATCAGCGGGGGTGACCTAAATGGCTTACTTGTGGACGAATCTCTTGGTATAAAATACCACCTTTTCTGTAAACTTTTCTCATTCATATACCTGAAGAGAGAGACAGCAGTCTCTGAAATATAGTACTTTTCTCTCTACATTTTGGTGTTTTTATGGGCTCCTTTTATTAGATGGAATTCTGTTGTTACAGAACACCTTTACCAGTCATTGTCAGCCCATTATGGAATTCAACCGCCTTTCCACGATTCTTCACTCACTTCCAGAAGTCGAAGCCAGTTTTCCGCAAGTTTGAAAAAGACTGAACAGACTACACCGGCTGAAAAAACCAAAAACACTTTTTGGAAGAATGCCTCAAAGAACAAGTACTTCCAAAAATGTACGGATTCGGGAGATGGACTCTGCAATCAAACCCCTTCCCTCTATCACACAAGATTTTCCTGGAAGAAAGAATCACCAATACGAGAAACGACATCTTCGTGCTACGCAGAGTGATATATGGAACTCAATCTAATCTTCGCCTCCTCACTACGGACCACGTATACAGGTATCTGATTTCATTCTGTTTGCCCGACATGCTGCCTATAATAGCGTGACTCATTCCAACAGAATTTTACGCAAGTTAAATATCCTAATAGATAATAGCGCATGGAATAATCTTGAACAACAAGACAAAGTTTTAAACTTATCCAACACCCCCCTTACTGTAAATCAACATTTATTTTTAAATTTAGGCTTATCCTTTGCCCTAATGCCAGACCGCAAAAACAACCTAGACTTCATAGTGGCTTTTGATAAATTCATATCTGACAAAAACTACAGCCGTGAAGAGATATGTTTAAAAGGAGTGTTACTAAATGCTTTAACTGACCTTCATAAGAAATATCCTGTTCCCCGCAGATTCATGATAGCCATCCACTCGCTAAAAAAGTTAGATGTTATCAATAAGTAGATCCGACAAAGACGGCAAAATTGTAATAATGGACAAAGACTTCATACCTCGACAAAATCAACCAGCTCCTTAGCGACACAAATACTTACGAAAAACTGACGAAAAATCCCCTCCAGAACGTTCCCACAGAATTTTTTCGGAAAGTAAGATTAATTGGCCAAGACAAAAGAGTACTGAACTATTAGAGAAATTTAAAGTAATTAATCCTAAATTACCCTACTTTTATGGTCTTCCCAAAACTCACAAAGACAATCTTCCATTCAGACCCATCGTTTCATGCGCCGGAGCTTTCAATTACAAAATTTCTAAATGGTTAGCTGGCCTCCTTTCTCCTTTTTTAGGCACTTTTTCTCCCAGTCACATCAAACATTCGGAAGACTTTTGTCACAAATTCAGAGAAGCACATATACCACTTCACAACATAAAACTTTTAAGCCTTGACGTAGACTTCCCTATTCACAAAAAGTACCAGTACAGGACGTTCTTCAGTTTTTAAGGGAAAAATTATCCCCCTATTCAGATCATTTCCCTTATGGGGCACTTGACAAAATAATAAAGTTAGTTGAATTATGTGCATCTAATAACGTATTTTCATTCGGGGAATCATTCTACAAGCAAAAATTCGGGTGTAGTATGGGTAGTCCTTTAAGTCCTATTTAGCCAATCTGTACATGGAATACTTTGCAAACTACAGTAATAAATGCAATAAAACCCAAAACATGCTGTGGATGAGATACGTGGATGACATACTAACATTTTGGGATAATAAGTGGGGTAATTTTAATGAATTCCTCTCAAAATTAACGCATTAGTGCCCAGCATCAAATTTAAAGTTGAATGGGAAACAGACAACAAAATTCCTTTTCTTGATGTTTTAATAATCAGAGACACGACAGAATACAAATTTACCATATACAGAAAACCAACGTTCTCACTTTCATATATTCACTACTTTAGCTATCATGACAATACTATCAAGATAAGTCTAGCTAGCAACCTATTCTTAAGAGCCTTACGAATTTGTTCCCCAGATTTCCTGGAAAAAGAATTTGAACTAATTCGCAAGCAACTCTCATCTTTAAAGTATCCTGACCTATAATTGAGAAAGCAATTCAAAAAGCAAACGTAATTTTCTACCGACCCCCTAAAGACAAGACCAGAGACACACCCAACAATGAAATAAAAATTCCCCACCTGGAGACGATTAAGAGAGTAACTCACACCCTTGGGAAATCCAACCCTTTTGCATTTACCTACCCAAATACCTTAGCCAAATCCTGATTAACGTCCAAACAAAAGACTCGCCCAAAGACTCGGGGGTATATGAGATCCCATGCCAGGACTGTGACCAATCTTACATCGGATTTACAGGTAAATCACTTCCCCAGAGATTAATACAACACAAACGGTCAGTTAGGTATGGACAACAGAATCTACGGCTATTTTCAATCATATAAATGAACATAACCATAGAATAAACTGGAATATGTCACGTGTAATTTATAGCAGCAACTGCCGGTACAAGAGTCAAATGATGGAATCGGCCTTAATAAAAGAGAAGCAGGGTAATGATCTCAAAAGGGAATTGGACATCAGACATCGTCGACGCAGTGTTCATTCAACCAACGCTTAAGAAGATTAAAGGAAGATTATCAGCGGGGGTGACCTAAATTGGCTTACTTGTGGACGAATCTCTTGGTATAAATACCACCTTTTCTGTAAACTTTTCTCATTCATATACCTGAAGAAGAGAGACAGCAGTCTCTGAAATATAGTACTTTTCTCTCTACTACTTTGGTGTTTTTTATGGGCTCCTTTTATTAGATGGAATTCTGTTGTTACAGAACACCTTTACCAGTCATTGTCAGCCCATTATGGAATTCAACCGCCTTTCCCCGATTCTTCACTCACTTCCAGAAGTCAAGCCAGTTTTCCGCAAGTTTGAAAAAGAACTGAACAGACTACACCGCTGAAAAACCAAAAAACACTTTTTGGAAGAATGCCTCAAAGAACAAGTACTTCCAAAAAATGTACGGATTCGGGAGATGGACTCTGCAATCAAACCCCTTCCCTCTATCACACAAGAGTTTTCCTGGAAGAAAGAATCACCAATACGAGAAACGACATCTTTCGTGCTACGCAGAGTGATATATGGAACTCAATCTAATCTTCGCCTCCTCACTACGGACCACGTATACAGGTATCTGATTTCATTCTGTTCCGACATTGCTGCCTATAATAGCGTGACTCATTCCAACAGAATTTTACGCAAGTTAAATATCCTAATAGATAATAGCGCATGGAATAATCTTGAACAACAAGACAAAGTTTTAAACTTATCCAACACCCCCTTACTGTAAATCAACATTTAGTTTTAAATTTAGGCTTATCCTTTGCCCTAATGCCAGACCGCAAAAACAACCTAGACTTCATAGTGGCTTTGAAAGAAAATGTTTCTTTCTTTTTCTTGGGAAGGGAAGCTTGTAGGAGCAAGCCCAACTTTTCCGTTGTTTGTAGTATTTTTTAACACTGACGTATACTTATGGGGTGCTGTTATTGATTTTATTTTCAGTTTCTCGTATATTTTTTCTTGTATGTGATTCGTGATTAATTCATACAAATAATTCTGAAGACTTAGAAGAAACACAACAGACTGACAGACAACTAAAACTCACGCACCGTATTAGTCATTTAAATGGTAGCATGCAAATAAAAAATTTTTAACAAAGTGAGAACCAACGAAACTTCGTAATACTTTTATTCACGGAACTGATAACAGTGCACCCTAGCCTTTGCTTCTAGAAAAAAAAAAAAAAAAAAACGACCCCAGTTACAACTTAAGAGGAGGAATAAGGACCCACCAAAGGCAACAAAAAAGTTTCGATCTGAAAGGAATCCAACATCCAATATTGGATCTCTGCTCAAAATACGAACTATTTCCTTCTCTGCGCTCACAGTTATATTTGTGATTTGTGGGAGACTGATTCCTTCCCTCACACCTATTTAGTCTTTTCATTTTTGTAAATCTATGGGGATTGAGGGGAATTTCTCTACCTCTGTATGATGAATGTGTTCATTCCTGCATGGCTTCCCCCTTTCCAATGGAATCGAAAAACGTAAAACGTTAAATCTACTTTAACAATCATAAGTTGAGTAAAGAAAGCTTAAGTCGTTTGCTATGCTTCACAACTCCTTCATTTCCCCCTTTTTAAATGAAGTGGATTTATATCATTTGTCTCTTCTTGGTTTACTAGAATGACTCTGAGATCAGAATCACCTAAACCTCTTCGCTGGTTCAAGATTTCGGTCCCAAAACGCTAAAGTATAACACGAAAGATTAAACAACGAATGGTCCACTTAAAATAGAAAATTACCCAGTTTTTTTATATTCTGTCTGAAAAGATCCATTCAACCCTCTAGTGTGGTACCTGATTAAATTATGTTTGAATGAAACACAAAATGGATCGATCATCCGCAGCTTTGTTTCGAATGACCGAGTCTAAAAATATTCACTTTTCATAGAAGTTTTGATACAAATTCTATAATTATTAAAACCACTGATTACTGATGATTGAGACGTTTCTTTTACGCACTTGTAATTTTCTCTAGATGTCTAGTTTCTGTACAGAGGGGAATGCTGTGTAAACGTCGGCAAAACAGCAGTAGGCTAATCAGAGAAGTACACGACTTTTAAACCCTCTAGGTGCTCCCTAATTTACAAAATGTAGGATGTGGTGGCTTGCTGGAATTTAAATGGTTAGAATAAAAGAGTGCAGAATTACATAATGAGTCAGTCAATAAGAACTTTCATAATTAAGATACGATCAACAGCCCCTATATAAGTAATATTTACAGATTTCAGGAAATACACAGTTCAGGAATACAGCGTTCTGGAAATACAGAGTTCAAGATATACACTGAACCGGTATAAGTGAAATGTAAGATTGATGTTCTAGGAATAAAAGAAAGCAATAAGGTTTCTTAAAGAAAGAGTTGACAATGGCAATGCAAATAATGGAAGTGTAAAGTCTAATATGTTAGATAAACAATTAAATCAAAGTAAGGCTTCCCTTATTGATTGAAGAGAGAGAGAGAGAGAGAGAGAGAGAGGAGAGAGAGAGAGAGAGAGAGAGAGAGAGAGAGAGAGAGAGAGAAATCCGCGTCAGTCTATCGTTCCGGCAGACGGAGGGAGGAAATACTTCCTCGTAAGTAATTAAACTTCTTGTGAATTGACCTCTCCTGGTCTGTCAGAGAAAGTCAAACAAACACGATAGTTTTTCCAGAGGATACAATCATGATGGATGATGAGTATCTTTCCCTCCCCCCCTTCCCAACACCCCACCCCCACACCAGCCCCAACTCTCTCTCTCTCTCTCTCTCTCTCTTTCATACGACACTAAAAATAATATTAATAATAATAAAAAGGCTTCCTTCGTTTTAGTTTTCTGAAAAGAAAATTGTTGTGTTGGCTTTGTCTGCCCATCCGCACTTTTTCTTTCCGCACTTTTTTTTTTTTTTTTTTTCTGTCCACACTTTTCTGCCCGCCCACAGAATCTTAAAAATGACTAAGGTTAGAGGGCTGCAAATTGGTATGTCAAACATCCATCCTTCAATCATTAAACATACCATAAGTAATTTTGATTTTATTTATGGTTAAAGTTGGCCACGATCTTGCTTCTGAAAACGATGCCACCACCGGGCCATGGTTAAAGTTTCATGGGCCACGGCTCATTGAGCATTATACCGAGACCACCGAAAGATAGATCTATTTCCGGTGGCCTTGATTATACGATGTACAGCTACTATGAATCTTTCCGTCTTTGCAACTTTGTCAATAAATACGGGATTAATTAATCTAATATTTATTGATAGACGCAAGTTTTAATCCCTCCAGACGCACCAGTCTCAGCTATTTGGAGATTTTTCTTTCCTTCATAAGGGCCGCTTTTACGTTAAGCCAAAAGAAACCTGATTATAAGATCAAGATAAAATCATGAGTACTTGAGAGCGCAGAAGTACTCATTCAATCAAAGCGTCTGCGCTTTCCCCGTCGTTCATCAAAGGTTGAGCCCCGTGCTCTATTCACATCTTTAAGAACCAGCACTTTTTCCTAGCATGAATTAATCGCTTTTCTTTCACTAGGGTCTTTCTCCCGCTCCTATTTGGCAATTTGACTGCCCCATTTACGTGACTATTTTCTTTTCTTCTAAACCTCTGATTTCTAGGAAACTCCATTTTTTAAAGTTCAATTTCCTAGCTTAAAATTAATTCAATGGCTTATTTTCTTTTTCTTTTTTATAAGCAGTAAATGTCGAACTTCCCATATCCGGAAGTCTTTTATCCCTCACAATGTTACGGCTCTTATACACGATACTTGGCCAAGTAAGTAAAAAATTGTAAATAATAAAAGATATGGGAAGTAAAAAAAGAATATGGTAAATAAATAAAAAAAATATGGGAAACAAAAAATATGAGAAGCCAAAAAAAAAAAAAAAAAAAAATATGGGGCATAAAAAATATAATGAATAAAAGAAATCTGAAGGTTTCAAAGCATGGTATGTACCGAAGCTGAGCTCGGAAACTGCTCGTGCAGACAGAAACGCTGAGCCACCTGCACTTCCTGGGCAGCTACGAATCAGGACCCACGAATGAGCTGAATATTTGGGAGCTTCGATACCATAACCTCGACACTGATCGCCAAAGCCACACTTGCCCAAGTGTCGCGTCTCGTGTCTAAGAGACCCTCGACTCTGGAACTGACACTAGACTCTGGAACTGACACTAGACTCTGGAACTGACCCTAGACTGGGACTGTCTCCCCGAGGAAGAGGAGCAAAGACAACCTCAAAAGTTTAAGCGAAGCTGCAATACACAATTACCGTTAAATAATTCACTATGTTTACTTACATTTTTATATATCTATTTATCTATTTATTAATTTATGTATTTTTATACTGACTTATCTCTTCTCTTTCTGTTTCCTAATACCTTCCGTAACTTCTTTCGAATGAACACCATATTCTTTGGAAGCTTGAATTTGCAGTCAGTGGCTCTTGTAGGCTTGTATATACTATTCGAGTAGGGAATAATAATAATAATAATAATAATAATAATAATAATAATAATAATAATAATAATAATAATAATAATAATAATAAGTAATATATTTTGTTTTTATCCTCTGTGATTTATGAATATCTTCATTACTAAAACAATTGCGCTTTTCAATGAAATTCCTTTTATAGCTCTTCTAAAGAAAGAAAGAAAGATAAAAGCCATACCAACGACTACAGTGCCAACATTCACATTCCTCCAAGCTTGCTCACGACTCCACAGCCTCCCTGGAAGTGCAAGAACGAAGGCCAACTCCCTCCAACCCCCACCCACCCCGCTACCCTTCACTAGCTCTATGCCTCTAAAAATACCGGTCTTGCAAGCACTGCCTTTTTCGATCCTTATTTTCACTAATTTCCCATCACTCATAATTTTTCTTCTAATTGTACAAAATCCGACAGCTTTCAAAGTCCAAGACTCAATAAACTGGTATTTTCCAGTATGAGTATCACTGGAGTCAACATGGAGCGACGAGAATCCCGTGGTATAAATCAGAGAGAAGATATGGAAAATGAATGATTATTATCGCGTGACTCACAGAATAAGGACAATTCATTGAAGAACCGCCATTTCTCTGTAAAAACAAAGTGTTATCAGGATATCGGGGTTAGGTGATACATTTCCACGTGGAAAAAAAAATCAAGTTTGAAAACAGACGTTCCTTAATATACATAAAGTTCTCGATGGATATCGGCGACAAGCGATATATTTCCACGTAGATAATAAATAAAAATAAGAGTTTGAGAACAGCCGCCTCTTAATATACAGAAAGAGCCATATGGAAATCGGGTTAAGTGATATATTTCCACGTAGAAAAGAAATTAAAGTCTGGAACGTCCATTTTGTGCTTCATAGAGAAGGTAAGTACAGCAGCAGGATGAATCCCAGAGGTATTTGTTTTCGGATACGATATCAAACAAATAGAGCCAAGCTGGGCCTGTCCCAGTCATCTTCGTGATTACCAAATACACGAAAGGAATTTAATACTTGCTGGATCTCTAGGCACAAGAGATATCCATGCTAACATTTGAAGTGGCCTACCTAGCTATGAACTTGGAAATCTCTCTCTCTCTCTCTCTCTCTCTACTCTCTCTCTCTCTCTCTCTCGCTCCTTCTCTCTCTCTCTCTCTCTCTAGTCCAAATAAAGTTCCCTTACCATCATCCGTGACATATCTGAATCATGGCCTCTTATCTCTTTCGGAAACACTCGATGAAATAGACTAGGAAGGATTTCATTTACATCCAATTTTGAAGATATTACTTATTCTTTTATAGTTTGTTACTAACCTTTTCCAGCCACGAACTCACTGCACTGTTTATTCAGCTATATGTTTGTGTATCTGCTTACTACTAAACGACAGTCCTCCACATCAGAGCGAACGGCTGTAGAATCAATTCATTTCTGGTGATAGAAATTCATTCCTCTATATAATGTGGTTCGGATCCCACAATAATCTGTAGATTCCGTTGCTAGGTACCCAACAGGTTCCTAATCACGTAAAGATATCTAATCCTTCGGGCCAGCCCTAGGAGAGCTGTTAATCAGCTTAATGGTCTGGTAAAACTAAGATATCCTTACTTTATGGTTACAGACAGGGGATTCCGAGTTGTCTATTTTTATCTTTATTTTTTTTTCTTTTGAAACATACAGGAAACCTTAAAGTAATCATTTTAAGACTTGGGATTTATGAATGACCTCTGAAGATGACAGACAGACAGACAGACAGAAAGTCAGGGAGGCTACGAAAGAGAACCGCTGCGGTGTCGAACATCTGAAATTATTACGGAAGAAAGACACAGGGAGATATCATATTCAGAGAGAGAGAGAGAGAGAGAGAGAGAGTATTAATTAAAACCCGACATTTTTCATCATGTGACAAGCGAGCATAAAGAAACGTTGCCCATATCTAAATGAAATATAATACACTTTACTAGGAATGCTTAACGAAAAAAAATGAATTAAAGAAAGAACGAAGGAAAAATCTCAGAAAAAATAATGATAAATGATAAAAAAAAAACAAGAAAATCTAGACAGCGAAAATGAGGTCAGCATCAGAATGGATATGTTTTTTTCGAGGCACGAAAAAAAAAAAATAGATAAATAAAATAAAATAGAACCACAAACGTCAATGTTGTTATTACCTATTCAGCAGATTAAGTTTGATATTATATTGTCGATTGTGTCTGTCGGCACGAGTAGTCATATAACGATATGTCCTTGGTGTATGACTTCATGTATGAAAAGTTCTGAAAAGTGTAATATGAACCAGAGTTCTACTAACTTTGACGAACATACTATTTTGATTTCACGCGAAAGTCATGTCTACACACACACACACACACACACACACACACACACACACACACACACACACATACACACACACACACACACACACACACACATATATATATACTATATATACATATATATTAAGATTAGATAATATTATATATAGACTATATAATTATACTATATATTTATATATATACTATTTATACACACCTGACAATAATAATGAAGATCAAGTTCTCTTCACGAATGTATCAAGAAAGTCAACTTCGAACACGTTTTGTTGCTAGCGATGTTTCACGATTTTTTCACATTTTTCCTCTGTTTCGTTGTGATAAGGGATTTTTGTGGAAGAATTTTGTTAAGGGATATTCACGCAAGCCTCTTCATTAACTGCGTACTATAATCTTCTAGCAAAAAGCTCTCTTTTAAAGAGGTATTCTATTTATTAAATCCATCAAGGCAAAGAGAGATTTTGTTTCTCTCCTTTGCTGCAAAACATCTTTTTAATCTTTTCAATACAAAAGAGGCGAAATGAACTGAATACTTTACTGTAACTCATTTGATCTGTAAATAAGATTCATAATAAAACCTGATTATTGCCTCTCAATAAAATCTTAATTTTTTCATCATTAAACTCAAAATTATGAAGCAAATTTCCTTTGCATAATTCATCGTCATTTTAATCAATTTTCTTTGTAACAAAAATACGCTCGTTTTCCCAATATTTGATTTCCGTTTATGGATCCACACATCAAAGGGAGGAAAGTGGACTTTAATATAATTCTACTTGACAAAAGGAATAATAATTGTTCATTTCAAAGTGATTAATAAACGACTGATTAAAACTAATTTCCCAACAAGCAGAGTGTAAGTTCAATACCTGTGACGAAAAGGAAGTTGTTAAGCGTCGTTTCGTTATTTATCAGTAATGAACGGAGTTGCAATTAAAATTATATTAAATCCCTACATTTCAATCAGCTGGTAATTCTAGAACAACAGCAAAAGGCGGTACAGGTGATGGTCTGGAACCAACAATGTATATGAATGAAAGGCATGGGAATGGTATGGTTATGGTTATAGCTATGGGTATGATAAGGATATGGGTATCAGATACTGGTATAAATAAGGTATAGGTATGGGTATGGTACATATATGGGTATGGGTATGGTGGGCTACAGATATGGGTATTGTACAGATATAGGAATTGTTATGGGTATCTGTATGAGTATGGTATGGGTATGTATACATGGTATGGTAAAGATATGGGTAAGGGTATGTGGTGGGTGGGTATGGATTTGGTACAGAATGGGTATTGGTATGGGAATGGGTATGGATATTGGTATGAGTATATTCCAGGTATGGGTATGAGTATGAGTATGGTACCAACATGGGTATGGGTAGCAAGGGTTATGTAAAGGATATGGGTATTGGTCCGATATGGGTATGGTTATGGGTATGGAAAGGTTATGGGTATTGATATGGGTATGGGTATGGATATGGGTATGGGGGTGGAATGGATATGGGTACAGGTATGGCTACAGATATGAGTATGGTATGGATATGGTATCAGTATCAATATGTTATGTTATATGTATGGTATAGGTATATTAAGGATATGGATATGATATGGATATGGGTATGGAATGGAAAAGGGTATGGATATGGTACAGATATGGGTATGAGTATGTGTATGATACATATACGGGTATGAGTATAGGTATGGAATTTCTATGGGTATGGGTATGGTTATGGATATGAATATGATCTGGGTATTAGTATGGATATAGGTATGGTACGGTACCGGTATGGGTATAAGTATGGGTATGGTTATGGTACAGATATGAGTATGGATTTGAGTATGGTACACGTATGGGGGTATGATACAGATATGGATATGGGTACGGGAATGGAATAGGTATGGGTCTTATGTTATAATTATGGTTATGGATTATGGGATTACAGGTATGGGTTTTGTACAGTTATGGGGTTATGATATGGATATGGATATGGGTATGGGTATGTAATGGATATGGGTATGGGTATGGATATGGGTATGGGTATGTTTATGTAGCACTGATGAGGGTCTTATGAGTGTGGCTGGTCGAGTCTTTTGCCTAGAGGGAGGTAAGTTAAGTGAGTACCTAGGACTTGAGGAAATGCTGTGGCCTTTAAACCAGCATACTGCTGCCTCGGTTTCTGGCTCATAGTAACATATTCTGATTTTCTGAGTGTTCTGCCTGTTGGTACTCTCAGCATCTTTTGGTGTCGCCTTTAATCTGTGAGTAAAACTCTATTAGGTTTTCGAGAAGCACAGGTCTGGCAGCATCTGTAATTCTGTTTGTTAAGCATCTCCTTTGGTGAGACCTTCACGCGTTGAATTGAGACCACAGTAATGGGCCAGTAACTCTCTCCGTCCGACATGACATGACGATTATTATCCTCATTTTGGACGGTACTGACCATTAAGAAATCTTACATCCTGCTAACTTACCCAAGGGGTTGAAGGACGGAGTCTGACCCCGAGCTGAACGACTGCAAATATTACCCACAGACTGTCGCTGGTGCTTGATTGGCCAGATTTATTACAGAAACAAGACTAAATTTTTAAATATTAAAAACCCCAAAAAGGGCTAGGCATAGAATGGAAGAAATGGTAAGATAAGGATGAAGTCACTGCAATACTGGCCTCTAGTACTTGTGTGTACGAATATCAGATTTAGTCTTAGGAAAATTATTAAGGATAGAAAATTATATGAGTTAATACAACGTTCATATAAATCGATACAATGTATCCCTCAATGATGTCTTTGTAGTTGACGTTATTGTTGCTTAGTCACGTTTATCTGTCATTGTTATATAATTACTTCTACTGTTTCTTGTAAATGCCAAATCAAGAAACAGAAAATACGCTAATGAAGAATCTGTCTGCACATTACGGTCCGTGAATGTTTGTTTTCAACATCGAGAGCTTAACTTAGGAAAGGAAGTGTGTCCGCCATCACCCGTTTTCAAACCTAATATCTTATCATCCATGCTTGCGTGCCTTCATAGTAAAACAATACAGATTTCTAGGTTGAATATGCAAGGGACTTCCGATTCAAAGTTTGACATAATCGTCAACACTGTCGCCTACACTTTTGGAAAGCTTTTGGTAATGACGCGTTGTGAGGAAAGATGCTATTGTTTTAACTCTTACAATTAACGAAACACCTTAATGCCTAAAACGTTTGGTTTCCTTGTCAAACCTAAACCTTGTAGGCGTCAAGAGCACAAGAGCAAACAAAGATTACATTTAAAGAAAATTAATCTAAATCATAACACAGAATTAACTTCTTTTAAGTGTACACCTTCTTCTTGTAATCAAGAAAATGGCAACGTAAATTTCTAATAGCAAGTTCAATTCATTACCCTCAGGTGTGTCTCAGCAAAACAAAACAAAAATGTTTCACTCGCAATGCCATAAGAAGGCCTTAAAACAGGGTTTGGGACAATAATCTCAAATCCGTTATTGTGATATCTTGGGACATAATCTCAAGCTCCTTTCATGTAATATCTAGGGACATAATCTCAAACTCCTTTCAGGCAATATCTAGACACGACTTCGAAAATACAATTAAAACTTTGTGCGCTACATGAAGCTAAACTTTATCGGTCATAAAATAACTAAACGTAGTGTGGCCTTTGGGACTACGGCCAAAGAAGTTGCAATACAGCTTACCTGAGATTATAAGTTTCAGTGTAATAATCTGCATGCTTCCATACCCACAAACACACACGCATATGCACACAGACTCATACACGCATATATGAAGGGGTATCAGCAAGCCCTTACGGGTGAGGATGCTAGCGCCACCATTCACTGGTGCATACAGTGTAAGCTAAGAGCAATTCATTGTCACCAGTTGACCGACCCAGCTCTGCTTGTGACTCTGAAGACAACTGGTAAACTCTCTCTCTCTCTCTCTTGCTCCTTTCTCTCACTCTTTCTTTCTCTCTAAAACCATCTCTGTCTCTTTCCCTCTTCTTCTCACTAATACCAACTCTCTGCTCTCTCTCTCATTCTCTCACTTTTCCCATCTTTCTCCTACCTAAACAACCCCCTCTACTCTCTCTCTCTCTCCCTCTTGCTCCTTTCTCTTACTCTCTCTTTCTCTGTTCAACCATAACTGTCTCTTTCCCTCTTCCTTCGTACTAATGCCAACTCTCTCTCACTCTTCTTCCAGATACCAGCTCTTCTCTCTCTCTCTCTCTCTCTCTCTCTCTCTCTCTCTCCAACACTCCCTGTATTTTTCCTCTTTCTTCTCCCTAACACCCTAACACCCTCTTTGATGTCATTGATGTTTACCCTATAGTATTCTTTTCCAAATGATAAGTCATATGTATACACAGAAATTATATATGATAAATTTCGTAAGGAACTAAGTCTACGGGCATAACCAGCCCCATTTCATGGGCAGAAACAACTCTGATTCAAGGAGTCCCTTCTCACCCTCACCCCTTTCGGAAGGGGGGGAGGTAGGATGAAGCCCCATTATAAACCCTCTTAGGGGTCCCCACTATAAAACCTGCCGAGTTTTCATGCCCATCGGGACCAGCCATTTGGCAATGTTTGAATGACAGACGGATGGATGGACGGACGGACAGACATAAGGCCCATTATAGTAAGACATTATCAAACGAGAGCGGGTAGTTGATTCCATTTTATACAAAGAGAGTGGTTTGGGTTGCTGCACGCCAGCACTCTCGCATTTACACACACGCACATTATATATATATATATATATATATATATATATATATATATATATATATAATATATATATATATATATATATATATATATAAAGAAATATCGTGGCGTAGTTCCATACCATGATTTTATGCCTATCATAGTTTATCGCATGTTGACATTAAACGCATGTTTACAAAGAAGAGATATTTTGGTTGAAATTCACATTAGTCTCACTATTACATCTCATAGAAATCAAAATCAAAAATAATCTTTGAGATTATTCCAAAAAATTGCTCACAGGGAACTATTTATCTTGAAACTATTTGTTATAGCTTAAATGCCGACTCTGTATCTCAACTGTTTGAAATTACTTAAAAATGGCTTTGTATTATAACTGAATTTGTCATTCAAAATAACCCTTGTAAGGAAGGGAATCCTGACCTAAAAAAGGAAGTGTTTCTTATAAGGAGAATTGAGATTGGATTTTGCTATCAAAGATATATCACAATATGGATATGTTAATTGATAATGTACCTCGCATATTAATGATAAAACTATTTAACTGAAAATAAAAGAAACGAGTTTAACGAAGAATTGGTTTCTCTTCCGAGGAACTAATAGGCGACATATGTCGTGAGGAGCATTTTATCTTCTCCGGAAGAAAAAGGGGGCGGAGACAGAGAGAGAATGCAGTTAAAGGTAATCAGGTCATTTATTTTGCACAAGGGCTCTCTCTGTCTCTCTCTCTCTCTCTCGATTCCGTGTAATAGATCAGCCGCTTATTAAAGATTTCTCTTTTCTCTTCCGAATGGGCAGAGCATTCACCTGGGAAAATTGTTGCGTCATGTTTACAAGGTAAAAAGAAATGGGGAACCAGAAGCCGAGAGAGATAAAAGATTTCCTTCCCCAAAACTCTGACCCCCATTTCTGTTCTTCCTATTCTGCTCTTTCCCCAGTTGGGATTAACGTCCCAGCGGGGAATCGAGTGGCTCTTGATTGCGATCTAAAAATGCATAATATCTTTTTGGAGAGTACCACCATTTTAGACCGAAAATTAGATTAATATTACCGGTGGTTGATCAGTAGGTGTTGGAATTCTAAAATGTTTAACAATTCCTGTATGAAAAAAGTTACTGTCTCACTTTCTCCTGAAGCAAGTAAACTGTTTCTCTTTCCTTCCTTAACATTTCAAGTTATAAAGGATGAACTGTTAGTTTCTGTCCTTTTCGCCGAGCTGAAAAAAAAATAGCAATTCCGATTTTAATCAGCTTCAAGTTCAGGTGTGACACCAATATTCTCCTTACCAGAGTTTAAAACAGATATGTTTATCGTAATTAGGACCTGTACGACAATGGACAAGTTATTCGGCTGCAACTATTATATCTCGCTGTGAGTTCCCAACGAAGTCGTTGACTGCATATACATATGCATATTCCAGCTGCATCAGCTGTCGTGGCTTTGCAATTCGAATGATATGACTAATATATTCTGATATATGCATATCTGAGTGAAATTGAATGTGCAAAGGGTGTTCAGGAGAGTATGCGCAAGGTTACTCAGTTAATATCTTAAAATGTCATAATCATGTGAACACTCTCTCTCTCTCTCTCTCTCTCTCTCTCTCTCTCTCTCTCTCTCTCTCCTTACATGCCACAGCAGTGACCATTTTGGTCTCATGTGTTTTCAGTTGATTGAATTCGACGTTTATTTCATAGCAGAACGCTTTGAGCTTTTGAATAATAGTTTTTAGAGAGAGAGAGAGAGAGATGAGGAGAGAGAGAGAGAGAGAGAGAGAGAGAGAGAGAGTGGTGAGAGAGAAGAGAGAGAGAGAGAGAGCATATATCACGTATCCCTGTTTGTCTGAATTATATATATATATATATATATATATATATATATATATATATATATATATATATATATATATATATATATAATAACCACAATGCCCTCTTAACTTCTTGGCTATTTTTTGCATACGCTTGTCACTACAAAGCCTGAAGATCCAAGTCCAAAGAAATTTGAAGCAGGAATTGTGATGTCCGGTCCTGGGATACGAACCCCACCCGGTCCAGTAATCACTAGGAGGTTACGTTACCGACCTGACCACGAGAAGGGTAGAAAGTCTACTTACTCTCATTCATACATATACCTGTCGTTTTCAGATATACTTATTTGAGCTGGAATAGACCCATCCTCACCATCGTAGCCAAATGGGCAATAATTTTTATTGCTTTTTAGGCTGAAATATATATGTAGAATCTACAGGTCACTTTTTTTACCAGACACATATGCAATTGTAATAGCCACAATGCCCTCTTCTTCAAATTTCTTTGAACTTAGATCTTCAGGCTTTGTAGTGAACAAACGTATAACCAAAAAGAGCAATAAATTTCAAGAAGTAAGAGGCCATTGTGGCTATTACAATTGCATATGTATCCGGTAAAAAGTGACCAGTAGATTCTACACACACATACACACACACACACACACACACCACACACACACATATATATATATATATATATATATATATATATATATATATATATATATATATATATGATATATATATATATATATAAAGACGACTGAATGATAAGTGATCACAGATGCACAGCAATTACGTAACTTTTTTCTCTTTGCATGCAAAAAGACTCCAAGTAAGCGTACAGCTAGAGAAGGAAAGTCTCACACTTACTATTTTCGATGCGGGTGATGTAATTGTTTTACGGACGCTCCTGACAATACAGTTATAACACCTGTCTGCTGCAAGATTGATGATCTAGTGACCTTTTCCTTTCCTCTTGGATTCATAAGATAGAGAGAGAGAGAGAGGAGAGAGAGAGAGAGAGAGAGAGAGAGAGAGAGAGAGAGAGAGGAGAGAAGGGCGGACTCTGATGAGAAAGATTGTCAGAAGTTGGAAAAAAGTCCCAAAGCGTCATGAAATTTTTTAAGCGCAGTGAAGTGAAAATAAAAGTATACAAATTTTTTTTAGATGAATGGCTTTATAATCTACATAAAGGTTTCACACAGTGACTCTGGAAGAATAATTCATTTGAAACCTCTGACACATGACAAATTACATTATTGTTGAAAGTATTCATTTGCGATCCCCAATAAATGCTTGAATTGTGTAAGAAATTTGTGCACACCTTCTTCTCTGTTTTGGACCCAGCCGAATTGCTCTCTTCTTAGACTCTGCAATAATCGCCACTGTTTGCAAATTGCATCTTCGAGGTAAGTGACGTCCTTCCAAGAGAGAGAAAGAGAGAGGACCATCAACAGGTGCAACTGTTCCCTCCATATTTTCGTTCATTTTTCTGTACCGCAAATGTCTACTTTGTCTTCTGTTTTAGATAAAGGAAGGAGATTCCCTCGAGAATTGGGTGTCCTTAACTGGTGAGGGTAATGTGGCCTTTGTAAAACACATCCCCCCACCTCCTCCTCCCCACGGCCGACCCCAACCTCACAAATGAGGACACGGTGTTTGTATCTATTACTTCCGAGGTACTCCAGGATTTAAAAAAGAAAGAAAAAAAAAAATTCTAAGAAAGGCCATCATTGATATATCAACTGATTTGAGTAATACCATACATTTCATTTTGGAAAATAAGAATTTCCATTTGTCTGTATTATGTTGCTTCAATTTAAACTCTTTTAGAGTTCCTATCAACAGATAATGCATTTCCCGGCGTACTTGTCATTTGAGGCAGTTTTATTCGGAACCTTTCCAAACTGGAGAGGAAATGTGAGGCAGATATTATTCACATGAAAAAGGACAAATGTCGCCTTTACAATCAAAGTTTGCTCTAAGAACCTTCTAGTGCCACATTTATCTCATTTTCATTGCTGGGGAATTTCTGGATGTTATCCCTTTTATGTTTTTTCTACTTTAATATTTTCATTTGCTTAATCCCCAACCAGTAGAGTAACTAAAGTTAAAAAAAAAAAAAAAAAAATCTTCACTACCCTTGACACACTTCAGTTCCAATGGTGGAAGCGCAAATGTCTGTAAGAAACGCGTCAGTTTTTTAAGATTAAAATGAGTAAAAGTCTTTGGAAATGAACCTGCAAAAAAGCATGAAATAGGACACACTCGTAGGAAAATTTTGAAATTAACATTTTCCTTTCACCTTTCCGACGACGGGCGCTGCGTTTACGCTTTAGATCCTCGAAAACAAACAACATTATGAAGGTGCAAGTGAACACTTGAGACGGGTCAAGGTTATGGCTGCAATGATGAAAAATGTATGAAGTTCAGTGAAACTAAGGCCGGATTTAGAAAAAAAAAATTCCTCGAAAATCAAATAAATCACCAGCACGAAAATCCTCTTCCACAGTTCATCATTATAAGAAAATAATTCCAAGAGCAAGCCCTCCTCTTTTAGCAAAGAAGAAAGAAGTAAATACATCGAGTTACTCCGGTCAGGCAGAAGGAAGGCTGCAGCAGGGAAGGGAGAGCTTTCGGCTGTTGTTAATGTTGGCCCTCCCCCACCTGGTGCGGCGTTTATAGTTTTGTTGTGCTTCCAACTTTTGTTTGTTGTTTGTGCTTTAACCCAACTGCATGCATTGTCTTCCTTCTGTGTCAGTATGTTATCCTTATTATTACAGTGGATTTGGTATCATTTCTCAACGCGTCCAGACATTCACGGACTCCTTTATAATCATAAATAGGTTTTAGCCAAGGCTGCATTTGTTTTTCTTTTTACTCTCTGCAAAAAGCTTTGATGGAAAAATAAAATGATCGCGGAGACGAAATTTTCAAGAGACTTTTCCGGGCCAAGATCGTCATATGACTTAAAAACTTCGGCAAGACTTTTCTTCGTTTCCTTTTCATCCTTGTTTTACTGCTGCCCCGTTGCTTGGTCCCTTGGAAGCGGGGGGCCCAAGAAATTAAGAAGGACGTCGACTTTTTTTTCCCCTCGGAAACTTCTGGCCAAAAGTTCCCGCGGGTTTCGTGGAATCTGATGAATATATTATTCCAAGAAGAGGCCGAGTGAAATAGGCCGACATACTCCCACTTCATCGCCCTGATTCTTATACGCAATTATTGTGACATTACGCGACATTGGTCATTGAGAATTGAGCTCCCATAAAGTTATATTTGATTATCAATGAAGTATACTTTTACTAATATTACACATTTATGTATATGTACATATATCTAAAGACAAATCTGTAATAAAAGCTTTCGGGAAACTGTTCTATTTGCAGTTGAAAAAGCAAATCGAACAGTTTTCCGAAAGCTTTCTGTACCGATTTATCTTTAGTTATATGTACAAATACATAAATGTGGATTTATTTCTTTATTATTATTATTATTATTATTATATTATTATTATTATTATTATTATTATTATTATTATTATTATTATTATTCACAATGTTCTCATCGATTCTCATGGAAATGCTGCAAGAATATACAGCATAGTCTGAATATTTGATCTAATAAAGGCCTGTGACCCATGATACCTAAGGGCATCGGAATACCATACCGTCGTAAAAAGGAAAAGCAATGACATCTGTATATATTTATCTCTGAATATTTAAAACCAAACCTCAATATTACCTGTAACTATATATAAATATATTTGAAAACCAAACTAAGGAAAGTTAGATTTCTTATAACAAGACTCACTCATCCTTGTCTATATGCAAGTTGTCCTTTGAACTGAAAGGCAAGATTTTAAATAAAAGGTCAGGAACACAGCAACTCTCTCTCAGAACTTGCTCAGAACTAGGAAAGCTGCGAACCTCCCCAGACCTCTGCCCTGCAGACACCACTTTACCCCTTCTGCTCCCCCTGCCTCCTCTGGGGAAATCCCACTTATTTTTATACTTCCATAGTGCACAGGAATATCAGCAAATAAGACTACCAAGTCCAGGTGAGGAGTAAATTTCAGTACAGCCAGGGAATTGTTTTGCCTTTTGCCTGTATTTTATTTCCATCCTTCCAAGGTGACTTCCCCCCCCCCCCTCCTGTTTCAGCTCTCACTCCCCAATTTAGGTTTAATTCTGTGCTTAATCCCCTTGTGTACTAGTAAACATCCCCTAGTTAATACAAGCAACATAAATAGTTCTTTCAGTAAACTCCCAGTCATTTTCATTCCCCCTGAGTGGTTTGTAAATTTTTAGACTGAAAGAAAGTAGTGTGTAACGCTCCCCCATTGTGTTCCTTCGCCTTAGTACTCATGCTATAGGATGCAATCTCTTTGCAGACAACACCGCGCCTGATTGTGGGAGAAAATTTGTGAACCCCTTAGAATAAATCTTGCATTACAATACCCATTTGCACAAAATTATAAACTTCATGTCTGGTTGCCTAGCCATGTGTTTCCGGCAGATCGACAATCAACCACCTTATTAGTTCCTGGACCTATGTAAATTAATGTGAATATAATGCATTTAAAACTAAAGTCCAACTTTTATGTAAATTCCTCCTCCTTCAGTTATATTGGCCCTTCTGCCATAGTTTTTTTTTTTCTTTTCTTTTTTGTGTTTTGATCTCTCGTTCCTCCATCAAGGCCTATTTTTTTAAGTGTTAGATTACATTTTTCAGGAGTGTACGAGCAGTTCAGAACAATATATATATATATATATATATATATATATATATATATCTATATATATATATATATATATATATATATATATATATATATATGTAAGCAAATATGTATTTACAATTAAACACACGCACACACACACACACACACACGTATACTCACAAAACACACAGCATAACTACCTAAGGAGTTCTTAATACTTTTCTAGCAGTTTTTAAGTACATAAACATTGTTTTATATATGTTATTTCATTCTTTCAAAACCTTATTACATTAATATAATCTCATTTCAGTGTTTCAAAGAATTCCCCTGCAAGTGATCGTCCTCTGAAAATTATTGGATTTCATCCATTCATCACTTCAGTTTTAAATTTTATAACATCAGGATTTCAGAGATTTATGGCCTCATCGTCTATAAGCACATTACAAAACGAGAGGAAATGTCAGGAAATCTTTCAGTTTTTAACGGAGCTTTCTCTGGCTGGACGACCTAAGAATTCCACGTGAGAGTCGCTATATTATGAGCTCAGGGTCTTTATAAAACAAATGTAAGTTAAACTTCTTTACTTCCTAACGTCAAAAGCAGTCTCTCTCTCTCTCTCTCTCTCTCTCTCTCTCTCTCACCTCTCTCTCTCTCTCTCTCTCTCTCTCTCTCTCTCCTTCAAGTCTAAAAATGTGCCCGAATGGCCTCTCAAAGGATGTGACTTATGAAGCCTCGTTCTTCTTCCCTGAGACGCAGAGGCGAAGCAAAACGAGGAATAAACAGCCACATAAACGTCGTTGTTCCTGAGAGTGTTTGGTGGCACAGGAAACTTCCTCGATGGAAACAGAGATATAGCATATTTGAAGTGCCCATTTCAATCTAGTTTCCAAATGTAACTACGAATCTCTTCCTTTCCTAATGATATTTTCCATCATTTCAATATTTTAATATCCTCAACCTATTCCAAGTAAGTGCAGCCGAGTGTCACCTTTACTGGGAGAAGTCGCCATATCACAGAAGCCAGCCTCTAAAATAAGGAGCAAAGGGTCTCTTCGCCCTAATACGGATTTGAAATTCTTATCAAACTTCAAGGTGAGGCATCATTCGTAAAGGCCCATTCCCAATTATTTTTTATATATTTTTTTACAGTTATGTTCTAATCCTAAGCTGTGGCAGGAACACTACTCATTCAGATTTTAGTGCAATGAGCATGAATACCTTTACTGCAATCAATATAAAGTTAATGAATGTAATTTACTGTGTAGATCCTAAAATTTTTTCCATTTGATTTGACTGATGACGAGATCATCTACTTCCAGAACGATAATAATCTTCAATTTGAATTCTTCTAAAAGAGAAATGACGACTGGTCTTCTAGAATATCTATTGGACAACCTTCCCATGGAAACCTAAATGGGAATGTGAAATGATCGCTGAGCTAACTCTTTTATTGACCTGAAGTACTGAAGGTGAATACAAATAAAAAAATGATTAAGTTGCTATGATGAACCGATTCTGTAGGACACGTTGCGTAAGAAGAATGCGGTGTTTATGAAATGCCTTTTGTAAATGGTGGAATTTAAAAAAAATTAAAGGTTGAAAGGATGGACCACATTATTTTGGTAGTTCGGTTGCTGGCAATTCAGAAACAAGCTTATGTTGCGTATATACAAAGAATTATCTTGCGGAAGTAAATGAAATATAAAAAAAAAAAAAAAAAAAAAAAAATTCGCGACAGAAAAAGGCCGCAGAAACTTACAACCCTTCTATTCAAACATAAAATAAAAAACAAGGATTATATTCTAGCATATTTTTTTATATTTTACAACCTCGTATAAAAACGTAATTTCATGAGAATCGTCATCCAAATACCATTTCCGAGGCTTTATGCATAATTTGAAGTCAGGAGACGTTCCTAAATGATGTTTTGAAATGAATTTTCCAGTTTTGTGGAGAATGAAGGAATAATTTGTATTACATTAATGGAAATAAAATTAACCGTATTATCATAAATATATCTGTAGTTCGGCCTTTCTGCTGCTTTCTTAGAATAACGATTTGTAGAAATATTATTAATTCAAAAACTACTAGCAACTGATTAATCTAAAAGTAACGAGGTTGGTTTATTTTGCTACGACTGTGAAAACGCTCAACGAAATCGAATGGTTTCTTGGATAAAAAACCGTTTTCAGGAAACAATGTTTGTATAAATGCATTATTTATTATAACCGTTTCTATACGTTGCATATTCAATTAGTAAGTTTAAATTAGCATTGCTTGGAGATTGGTTATATTGTGATAAAATTGCAGTGGTCGCTATAAGCACAGAAAAAAGTAATGGCTTAGATGAACAGAATGAAGAAAGAGTAAGCGAGTATATACAAAATAAAGACTAATTTGAATTTTTTAATTAAAACACTCAGTGTCGAGACCTAATCATTATTAAAATATGACGAAAAGCTTAAAGTAAAATCACATTTCTCAATTTCAGCTGGAAGGATTACAACGCCACTTCTTCACCCCCCCGCCTCTTTCCCCTCCAGACCAATTAACAGCTCACCCTATCCCCCCAACCCTAAGGCGCCTCCAGCATCGCTGTCATATTGCAGACCAACCTCCAACAAGCGTATTGTCAACGGAAGCATTGGCCAAGCCCTTGTGCATATACATCACCTTACGTCACTGAATTTTAATGCTTCCACCTTCAGATGAATATTCATATATATAAAAATGACAAAACTACTAACTATTTCAGGCCCATAACACCCTCCTTTTTATATAACTAATGAACTAGGCGCTCTGATTAATGTGAAACCGAAACCACCAGAGTTTGAGACACCGACCTAATAATTAAGAAAAAAATGGATTCAAGCATCTACTCCGCATTATTGTCTTACTTTATATCGAGAAATGTCATCTCAATTTTGTGGGCATGGTGGGAACGGAAATTAAGACCAGGCAACTAGGCGCAGAATGAAGTGTGTCGACCATGACGTGTGGGGCCCCGTGACGTTTACACCTGCCACAGCCCCATTTCTGTATGGTTTATCAAATAATATATAAGCTGTAGGGAATTATACTGTTCTTTAACGGAATCTAAAGATACTGATTAGTTATTATGTTTGAATAAACTCATTTTTTAGCCTCACCTGTGTTTTATTATATAATTAATAGGTAATTCTTATGAAAAAAGAAGACAAAAAATAAAAATCTCGGATGGTAGTCAGAGAGGTGATCGTGCCAGGGAAGGTGACACGTCTATTAGATAAGGCATTGACAAGGGCTCCTGCTGACACCTTGCTTACTGCCAACTATTGACATTTTATATCATGTCTAGAATGCTTCACCATTGTCCACAAGGCTGTCGTAATGCTTTTGTGTTGCGACTCTTACATACTAGAAGAGGGAACAAGACAACAATAAACTGAAGATTTGATTGATTAGGTTGGCATCATGTTGTCATGTTTTAATGGCGTACCATCAGGTACATGTATAGTTTTGAATATTATGCATTATCAGGTTCTCTCTCTCTCTCTCTCATCTCTCTCTCTCTCTCTCTTTTATATATATATATATATATATATATATATATATATATATATATATATATATATATATGATACAGAAACACACACATACATATATATATATATATATATATATATATATATATATATATATATTATATATATATATATATATATATATATATATATATATATATAATATATATATATATATATATATATATATATATATATGTATGTATATAAAAGAGAAAGACTTTATTTTAGAATGTTTTGAGGGTAATACACTTATCGTTAATAAAGTATTACTATCCTTTCACCTCCAGCCAATCCTCAGCCATATTAAATATTTATAATGATCATTTTATGTGCGCATCCTCAACAATCATATTCACCAATCAATCAATTCACATATAGCACGAATAAACTCTTTATCTAAAATTACTTTCGTGACGTTATTGAAAACAGGGAATAATAAAATAATATGACCAATTAAACTTTGCCAGACCTAACATTTTTTCATTCCATAACTTCAAACCCACTAATGACTGCATACCTGTATTGAAAATAAAAACACCTATCTCTATCACAGATATATATATATATATATTATATATATATATATAATATATATATATATATATATATTTATATATAATTTCTTCTACTGATATAATGATAACCATACAGAAAGGGGGCGTGGCAGGTGTAACGTCACGGGGCCCCACGTCCATGGTCGCACACCGTCATTCTGCGCCTAGTTGCCAGGTCTTAATTTCGTGTTTCTCACCATGCCCACAAACTGAGATGACATTTCTCGATATAAAGTAAGACAATAATGCGGAGTAGATGCTTGAATCCATTTTTCTTAATTAGGTCGGTGTCTCAAAACTCTGGTGGTTTCGGTTTCTAATTAATCAGAGCGCCTAGTTCATTAGTTATATTAAAAAAGGAGGGTGTTATGGGCCTTGAAATAGTTAGTAGCTGAATAATTATTAGAGCAAGATTTAAAGAAAGTTTAAAATGAGTAAATTTTACAAGTTTAAAATGATAAATTTACTATCGATAAATTAGAAAAATTTACAAATACCAAAGATAAAGAAATTCATCCTGAACACGATGCAGTCCGAACACGAACAAAAGCATTATCCCAATTATTGACACGATTACTAGACAGACCTTTTAACTAAACATTATTCATAAACGTTACCTCAGAGGCAGACCGGCTTTAAAAGTAAGACAGAGGCTCTAAAGTCAAACTTAATCACAAGGAAGAGCCTTGTAAGTTGAATACCTGTTGGCCGACAACAGAAAAAATAAGACCCGAGTGGACCATTGATCCCCGTTTTGACGAACTGGCCTATCCCGTTCTTCCTAATAATTAAGCTCTTGAATTTCCCATAAACGTGTCTCAGTTTTTGATGTGCGATGACATAATTTCAGCTGTCTGCGTTGTCAGATTTTCCGACCAAATTTGCTCAAAGATGAGCTATTTAGAAGCTCTGAATAACATAAAAGTGTTTGAAGCTCATTCATTTTCTCAGAATGAGGGAAAAAAGTCTTATGCCAGTTCGTCAAACTAGAGACGAATTATTGGGTCATTACCCAGGAATATGGAAATGTTACAGGCATAATCCTGTACTCAAAAAAACACAGTTGTTCAAAACCCAGGGATATAGAAATATTCACTCAAACTGGGTTTTATGTAAAACTAGAGTCTGAACTCCAGCTCGAAAAAAGACCGTCTTCTTTAAAACTATTGCCTTTGACAACGGTGGTAGAAAAACATTTTCAAAAGGGGAGATGATGAGATTACAGGCATCAATATATAAAGTTTCCTAAACGTAGTCCAGTAATTGTCTGTACTTTGAACATTACGAGATTTTAAAATGACAACAACCAAAAAAACAAATGATTAGGAAAAAAAAAAAAACTTTTCCCTGATCAAATCCCCCCACCCCCCCCCCCCCCCCCCCCCCCCCCCCCCCCCCCCCCCCCCCCCCCCCCCCCCCCCCCCCCCCCCCCCCCCCCCCCCCCCCCCCCCCCCCCCCCCCCCCCACCCCCCCCCCCCCCCCCCCCCCCCCCCCCCCCCCCCCCCCCCCCCCCCCCCCCCCCCCCCCCCCCCCCCCCCCCCCCCCCCCCCCCCCCCCCCCCCCCCCCCCCCCCCCCCCCCCCCCCCCCCCCCCCGCCCCCCCCCCCCCCCCCCCCCCCCCCCCCCCCCCCCCCCCCCCCCCCCCCCCCCCCCCCCCCCCCCCCCCCCCCCCCCCCCCCCCCCCCCCCCCCCCCCCCCCCCCCCCCCCCCCCCCCCCCCCCCCCCCCCCCCCCCCCCCCCCCCCCCCCCCCCCCCCCCCCCCCCCCCCCCCCCCCCCCCCCCCCCACCCCCCCCCCCCCCCCCCCCCCCCCAAAGAATATATGCAGAAAGAGCGACTTTGTTAACTTTCACTATAAAGCAATTTTGTTAATGAACGAATATAATAAAACGCTCATGCAAAGTTTGAATAACTGTCACTGCAACATTTGCATGTTGGTCCTCATTATAAAGTTATTCTGAAGTTGTATCAAAAGGTGAAATACTTGAGTGTTCCCCTACTCGGGAAGTGAGGAGCAGATGGAAATAGAACAAATTTACCTAGAGGGAAAACGGTGTATTGTTCACATCCCCGGAAGAGACAGACGGACAAAAAGAGGATATTTGCCCTAAAGGCATATCCCTAACAATAGGGAATATAAAACTCTTCCATTATAAAACACTTAAGAGTATGATACATATGTATATATAGGAAAGACCAGCCACCATTCGCACTTACCCTTACTTGTGCAGTGAGCAACATCTTCCAACCTGGAGTCCTCTACTGTCTAACTTGAGAAAACACAAAAGTTCAAATATAAGTAACAGAGATTGAATCAACGTTTCATACAAACAGAAGATTTTAACATTAGATAGATTTGAAATCAACCAGTGTCAGTTTCTTAAGTGGCCTTGTCTATAATTCTTTCGCTGGAGCCTTGAGCAAGGATGGCTCTGTGACTCTTGGTAAAGAGGCTCTGGTCTTCATTTTTATCATTTTCGCCTATCTCTCTCAACTTTTATTATTTTTTTTCTATCTCTCATCCTATTTCTATATTTTTCTCCTATCTCTCTCAACCCTTCTTATATTTTTCACCTATTCCTCCCAACTATTTTTATATTTTTTCTTATCTATTTCATATTTTCTAGAAAATTTTCTAACTATCTTTTGTATTTTTTGCCTATTATCATCTTTACTTATATTTTTTCCTATCTCTTATTTTTCACTTATCGCTCTCATCTTGAGTTCTTTGGGTGATGAAACTAAGGTTTTGCCATGTCAGTTTACAGTCTTACTTATTTTTTTTTTTTTTTTTTACATCGAATTCAGTCAAAACCCAAAAAACTTATATGTTTCAAAGTAAGAGTCGTAACGCAGAAGTGATGAACCGTGGAATATGAAAAAAATAATAAAACATTTTATGCAGAATAAAATTAGTCACCCCATGGCTTTATTATTGACAGCTACTCACAATACTTCCAGGTTGGTTACCAATACCTTGTGAAGAGGCTTCACTGGAAAGTCTATTTATTGGTCAGTATCGGGGAGATTAATGACTTGAAACTTCTCTTTCATTGGTATCAAGCTCCATGAAAAAGGATTCTATTGATCACTTGCATATTTTCCGAAACTGCAACGTCATCAATGGAATTAATTATTAAACTACGATCTGGACTTCGGAAGCCTAGTTATTGGTGAGTAGAATATATTGGAAATTCTCTTCTACAATTATTTATTCTGATGTAATGAAGAACCAGGAGTTTGTTCGCGTTAATTTCGTCAATGTCATTGATTCCACTTTTATATAAAGTGAAATAGTAAAAAGATAAAAAGCCGAGTATATCTCTTATGAAACTCATAATGTATAATGTAAACTAAATTACGTGTTTTCTTACAACTTAGTATGGATTCATTACGCAAAAGGAAATACATCGTGGACATTTATGAAGGAAGTAATAACCCTTTCATTTCCTTCAGACGCATCATTTCCAAGGAGATGAAAGTACCTCGTTTGCATAAGGAGGTTCTTTTGAATACCTCTAAGCATATAAAAGAGGTGTTAGAAAACGAAGCTACGGGAGTGCAACCGCAATTGAGTCGACGGAATTTTCCTCTCTCTCTCTCTCTCCTTTCGAGCGAAAGATCGCAAGACCTCTCCACCTCCTCCTACTCCTCTCCTCCGGAATGCAAACGTTGGCTCTCTTGTTAGAATTCCAACCTTGATCACCTTCCCAAAGACTGCATCGATTCTCCTCCAATTTGTTTTATTTTTACACTTTAATTCCTTTCATGGGATGCTTGAGTCTTACAGTCGAACTTAGATGAAACGGAATGAGAACTGAAGTGTTAAAGGTATGGTATTTTATTATATATATTTTTTATATCTAGTTAAATATAAAACATTTGGTGACTAAGTATATATTATATATATATATATTATATATATATATATATATATATATATATATATATATATATATATATATATATATATAATATATATTATATATATATATATATATATTATATATATATATATATATATATATATATATATATATATATATATATATATATATATATATATATATATATATATATACATGTGTATATATATACATATTATATATATATATATATATATATATATATATATATATATATATATATATATATATATATATGCCCGTGTGTGAAATGCGTCCGTAGAAACAGCGAGGAAAGTAATGAACTATGTTATCTTAGCAGCATCCTGTCATCCTTTGAAGAAGAATTTGTTTCGTGGAAGCACCATTGACTAAAACCTTCTGACATGACGGAAGAATTTAATCAGCTGTTTTCCAATTCTGAAGAGACCCTTCTTATTCTTAATATCTATTCAATTTCTACCGAAGATTTTACAGCACAGAGCGTGTTCTTTATATGAAAAAAAACACTCCAAGTAACACAAAATCAATTCAAGACAGTCGGAGGAAATGCGAGATCTAATGACAAAGTGTATATTCGGACATGAAACTAACACAGCAATAGGATGATAAACAAAGTAGGTAAAATTATGGATATATGAAATTTGGGGACGCATTCCAAGACCTTAGGCCCAAATGGGTCATTTATAAGATCATAACAGGAAGGCTGAATAAAACAAATGATCAGCTTTTTCGGACTAAGAAGAAAATCCTGAGACTAAAAGGATCGACTCCCAGTAACAGAAAATGTAAGCTCATGATTGTCGCTGTACACAGAAATAAAAACAGACATAGCTTCCACTTCTCGTTCAACACAGTATCAAAAATCCATCCCTGAACGTCAATTTTAAAATTATCAAGATCATTATCATCGTTATCATCGACCACATTACCATCATAATCTCATCTAAATAATTCTAGGTCTTACGAATTATGACTAAGTTCAATATATTTAAAGCTGGTGGGTATCCGTATCAAAATGACTATTTAGTACAGGTAAAATTTCCCGCAGATATTTCAACGCACAGAGGTCTATGAGTTATATAAAATTTCAGAAGGACGCCATAATGACGTAAGGACAAGGGATCTACAGTGAGGAAAGACCTACAAAGACAATCCGTGATGAGCGGACACAAGGATCCTCCAGAGGAATCCCACCACAATGTAAGAACACCTTCAGGATCTGGAATGACATCAAGACGTCTTACAGTCCAGTTCTGCCTTTGCTCTAGAGATGAATAATTCACTCGCCTGCTCGCTCAAAAAGGGAAGAGATTGTTCTAGCCAGACTGGTAGTCTCTCTCTCTCTCTCTCTCTCTCTCTCTATCTCTCTCTCTCTCTCTCTCTCTCTCTCTCAATAATACTTGATCGCTTTTAGGTCGTTTTTTGGTAATCTGTCTGACTGCAGCGACCATTTGCTCATAAAATAAAAATCATGAAGATGAAACGAAAAATAGATTAAGGTAAATATCGCACAGGTAAAAATGATCAAGGACAACCGATAGGTCCTGTTGGTTAGCTTTAAGAGAGAGAGAGAGAGAAAGAGAGAGAGATAACAGCTTTGAGAAATCTATAGCAAAATACCAAGACGCTGAAAAGCGCGAACCATATCCTTTTAGGCGCCATTAGGATCTTACGAAGATTCTGCCAAGACCCCGAAGAAAAATTCTTCAAAGGCACGGGGGTGGGGGGGGGGGGGTGTTGAAGCAGAACATACGTATGAAACAAGTGGGCTGACGGGTTTCAGGTAGCGCTGACTTTTCAAGTCCACTCTCCGAAGTATAAAACGGAAATATATATATATCTATATATATATATATATATATATATATATATATATATATATATATATATATATATATATACACACACACACATATATATAATATCTATAGATATATATATATATATATATATATAATATATATATATAGATATATATATATATATATATATATATATATACATATATATATATATATTATATATATATATATATCTATATATCTATATATTTATATATATATATATGTGTGTGTGTATATATATATATATATATATATATATATATATATATCTAATAAAAAAAAGGAGCCCATAAAACACCAAAATAGAGAAAAAGTACTATATTTCAGAGCTGCTGTCTCCCTCTTCAGGTAGATGAATGAGAAAGTTCACAGAAAAGGTGGTATTTATACCAGAGGTCCATCCACAAACAAGCCATTTTAAGTCACCCCCGCTGATAATCTTCCTCTAATCTTCTTAAGGGTTGGTTGAATGAAGACGTTGTCGATCGTGTCCGAAATCCATCCTCCTTTTGAGATGTTTCATTACCTGCCTCTCTTTTATTAAGGCCGATTCCATCATTTGACTCTTGTACCGGCAGTTGCTGCTATAAATTTACACGTGACAAATTCAGTTTATTCTATGGTTATGTTCATTTATATGGTTGAAGATAGCCGAGTTCTGTTGTCCATACCTAACTGACCGTTTGTGTTGTATTAATCTCTGGGAAGGGATTTACCTGTAAATCCGATGTAAGATTGGTCACAGTCCTGGCATGGGATTTCGTATACCCCAGAGTCCTTCGGAGATGTCTTTTGTTGGACGTTAATCAGGGATTTGGCTAAGGTGTTTGGGTAAGTAAATACAAAAGGGTTCGATTTTCCGAGGGGGTTGGTTATTCTCTTAATCGAACCCTTTTGTATTTACTTACCCAAACACCTTAGCCAACCCTGATTAACGTCCAACAAAAGACATCTCCGAAGGACTCTGGGGTATACGAAATCCCATGCCAGGACTGTGACCAATCTTACATCGGTATTTACGGTAAATCCCTTCCCCAGAGATTAATACAACACAACGGTCAGTTAGGTATGGACAACAGAACTCGGCTATCTTCAACCATATAAATGAACATAACCATAGAATAAACTGGAATTTGTCACGTGTAATTTATAGCAGCAACTGCCGGTACAAGAGTCAAATGATGGAATCGGCCTTAATAAAAGAGAGGCAGGTAATGAACATCTCAAAAGGAGGATGGATTTCGGACACGATCGACAACGTCTTCATTCAACCAACCCTTAAGAAGATTAGAGGAAGATTATCAGCGGGGGTGACTTAAAATGGCTTGTTTGTGGATGGACCTCTTGGTATAAATACCACCTTTTCTGTGAACTTTTCTCATTCATCTACCTGAAGAGGGAGACAGCAGTCTCTGAATATAGTACTTTTTCTCTATTTTGGTGTTTTTTATGGGCCTTTTATTAGATGGAACTCTGTTGTTACAGAACATTTTTACCAGTCATATATATATATATATATACTTCCGTTTTATATCTTCGAGAGTGGACTTGAAAAGTCAGCACTACCTCAAACCGTCAGCCCACTTGTGTCATATGTTCTGCTTCAACAACGCAAACCCCCCCCCCCCCCCCCCCCCCCCCCCACCCCCCCCCCCCCCCCCCCGCACCCCCCCCCCCCCCCCCCCCCCCCCCCCCCCCCCCCCGCTGTCCAGCCACCCCAGCGTGAAGTTGTAATTATTACTTTTTGATTTATTAGATGGAATCGGTTTGGATTATATATATTACTTGGATAATTCCGTTTATTTATTATTAAAATGTCGATGATTTAGAGAGGTGAGTGTTCAGAGTATATATATACTATATATATATATATATATATATATATATATATATATATATATATATATATATATATATAGATATATATATATATATATTATATATATATGTATATATATCTATATATATATATATATATATATATATATATAATATATATATATATATATATATATTCTATATATATCTATATATCATATAGTATATATATATCTATATCTATATCTATATCTATCTATATCTAATATCTATATCTCTATATCTATATCTATATCTATATATATCTATATCTATATATATATATATAGATATATAGATTATAGATATAGATATAGATATAGATCTAGATATAGATATATATATATATATATATATATATATATATATATATAATATATATATATATATATTACTCTGAACACTCACCTCCCTAAATCATCGACATTTTATTAATAAATAAACGGAATTACCAAGTAATATATATAATCCAAACCGATTCCATCCAATAAATCAAAAAGTAAAAATTACAACTTCACGCTGGGGTGGCATCAAAAGCTGAAAAAAATGACACCGAATTGAAAAATAATTTTCGCTTGACATCCACAAAACCAAAAGGAACATTGACGGACAGATCTGATAACGCTGTTCACTTTTGAGATGAATACTGTCATATTTACAGCATATAATTAGTAGACAGGATGACAACGAACCAAGTAAACGATCGTAATACTAGAATTATTCTTTGCATGAGCTGAATCTCGCACATTTTACAGTGAAGCAGAAATAACACTCCAAGCACCCATTGACCATTATGGGGATGCAGTCAACATTACTTGATGAAACTACATATATATCTTAATTAGGTAAAAAATAAAAAAGTAACAATGAACAAAACAATGTGGAAAATATTAAGAGAGATTGGGTTTGCCTGTGTTAACCTATGCTCGGTCAATAGTAGATTTTGCCCTCAACTTTTTGTCTAATTTTGTCTGACCAGTGCCATAGCCAAGAGTTTTGATACTTCTTTTTACCTTTATCGACCTCTCTAGGATGTTAAGCAGTTCATTTTAAAGCTTAAATAAGAAAACTAGAGAATGAGAATCAAAGGGCTTTAGTGAAGTGGCATAAGCTGAAACATGTTAACCCTTTATACGCCATGAGGGGTCAGAATGACCCCGTAGAATTTTCTGAATGTTGCCAATTTGCTAATTATTGTTTTAGAATAGTTTCCTTTCCTGACTTTGTTTGTCCTTGTTTACTATACAGGTACACAACATTTCGTTATGTAGAATTGTCTAGTTTGAGAATTGTACAGCAGCAAACTTCACTGGGGTCTCCGGAGACCACAACTGGCAATCCGTGTTAGATGGATTTCTTTTTACAATTTATTATATTCTTCATTTTGTTCATCATGTCTGTGGCAGTGAAACTGTTCTATGGGACAGGAGGGAGAAATGATGAAGAGATAACAATTCTTTCTTTCTAAATTCTCAAGTTTACGTTGGAAAAAGTGATGGAAAAGCTGAAAGCGGGCAACCATAAAGAGTGTCGTGACCTAATAACAACCATTGAAAATACTTGTAGAAACGTAACTACAGATATCCTTTTTACAGATTACAGCCTAGTTAAAGAGCTTCTTAACTAGAATCTTACAATGCTTGGTAATTTGAGGAAGAATAAAAAGTAAATTCCTCCATCATTTCAAAGATCAAAGGATCGTTGGGTTTACTCGACAGAATTTGACTTTTCCAAGGAAGATCGAATTATGATCTGTAGCTATGAACTGACAAAAGATGCGACTGTTTTATTGCTAAGTTCTATGCATTTCAACAGGACATAGAGTCAGAAGAACCTTTCAAACCGCATGTTATACTTGACTACAATGCAACAAAAGGAGGTGTTGATCAAATAGATCAGCTTGTGAAGAACTAAATACACGTGTAAGCGCATATCATACCGATGGCTATTGGCTATATATTATTGGATATTGGATGTTGCTTGTTACAACGCCTTAGTGGGTTACATGATGGAAAATCCTACAGCATAGAAGGGCCACGTCGGAGAAGGAAATTCTTGACAGAGTTAGTAGAATGGTTATGCTTGCCACAGATAAAATGTCATTTGGAAGTCTTCTGGGAGATATATGCCAAATCATGTTAAGATGTGTATGAAGGGATTTGTTAATGAAGATGATATTTCGACATCAGCATCAACAAAAAGAAAGAGATGTGGATTTTGTCCTATGAAGATAGACAAGGAGATACAAAAGTCATACCAAACCTGTAATAAACCTATTTGTGATGAACACTCATTCTCAATTTGTGTTGAATGTTAACCGGATTCATAAATAATTTATTTTCGAATTACAATTTTGACATTTTATATACTTTCATGCTTTCTTATTTCATTTCATATTTTTGTGCATAGGCATTACTTAAAATAGTTTAAAATAATGTTTTAAGAGTTTCTTATGTAAATGAATTTTATGATCAGAATGAAAATAAGGCTCGAATTTTTGTGTCTATTCATTTTCATGATACTTTCTCTAATTAAGATTTATGGCACAATAGCTGCTCAAACATTTGTGTTATTACGTTATGAACAAGTTTCATGAATAAGAATGATTAAAAATAAACCTATAGATGGCATGAACACCTGAATATATAAAAAAAACGGAAAAAAATAAAAAATTTGGTAGGATTTGGATTTAAGCAAATAAATAAAAGACATAAAAGGAAAATACGGATATACTGTTGGTTAGCTTCATAAAAGAAGCCATTAAAACATATGGAAACAATAAAATTGTTGCAACTTCAATAAGGCGAAGGATATCCATTATATAATTTGAGGTCTCACAGACCCCCGCCTGGCATTCCGTGTTACAACATTTCACCTGGCTACGAAGGGTTAATCAAGTGTAAAACGTTTTTATATATACTTTCGTTGTAGGAAGAATAACTAGATAGCCTACATAATACGCGTTGTCCGAGCGCCCCATGAAACTTGAATCACTCTTAGTTTGAGGACTTGCGGGATATTTCATTACATTCCAGCAAAAACAAAGTCAAAAATAAAGTTGGCAAAAAAAGTACAAAAAATGCTAGATGGTGACAGGAAAATCTGACTGAATTCATTTCGTAGTAAAGAAAACTGGTTCCAACGACGGAATTTCCAAAAAAGATCGATCGTTACCTATAAACAAGAGAGAAAACGGGAGAATGCAAGTCACAAACAAAAGACCATCGGGTATCGGGAAAAGACGGTCCTGATAAATAGCCAATAAGGCGAAGGGAACTTAAACCTACTTCCCGATATCAAGCACATTGGCCGCAAACACATTTCTCCCGTCATCGATTACCTGGAATTCCAATACATCCATCGGTCTCCCACTTTTCCGCAAGGTTCAGTTTAAAAAAAAAAAAAAAAAAGCGATACGACGTCTTCATCAAATGGGAAGTATATGTCATTTTAGTTAGAATGAAGAGATTAAACACAAAAAAAATAATATATGAATGGTTTCAACCATTTTTCCTTTTACTATAGTAGATTCGCATCACCCGCGATTATGATGTCTAGGCCAGTCCCTTACGACGCTCCTGATTGGTTGTTCATAAGCCCCTCACAGGGCTGGAAACTATCAAGTCTCGCGAGAGTTTACATAGGAATACGTCTTTCAAAAGTATCCCTCAGAAGAGATGGAACATACATCCTGCCTATGTGAACTCTCGAGAGAGACTGAGAGTTTCCAGCCCCGTGATTGGCTTATCAAAATTACCTTCTTCTAGTTTGTTCTTGGGTTCCATAGATACTCCAGGACTCGCTCTTCCCAAAATTGGGCACATATTCTGCAACCCTCCTTGGTTCACCTGTCCCGGGACAAACCTGGTCTTTCATTCTGGTGTAATTTCTTTGTATTTACTCCTGACATATATCTTTAGCATCTACATTGGCATTCTATGTTCCACTCTCTTAGTTCAATCTCTCCTAATATTATACCTAGGGAGTAACTTACACTAAGGGGAATTATAATTGAAGGACCTAAGTGTATCTGCCAGGCCAGGATATATATATATATATATATATATATATATATATATATATATATATATATATATATATATATATATATATTATATATATATATATATAATATATATATATATATATATATATATATATATGATATGTATATGTATGTAGTTTAGTATGTGTATGTATGCATGGAATGTATGTGACAGGGGAATATTGAAATACGAAATCCCTATGGCATATGTGAAATAACTATTTCACTTACGGAACATTTAAACCCAGAGGGGGTTAGTACTAAAGCACGGTGAAACAGTGATTCATGCATTTACACTATTTTGTTCGTCGTTTTAGTACTAGGCCTCCCCTGTGGGAATTTACAAATGCACTTAAGGAACATTTGATCACTCACGGGCTAGTACTAAACACGGCGAAATACATTTGACTCCCGAAGGCTAAGTACTAAACACGGCGAAATACATTTGACTCCCCGAAGGCCAGAACTAAACACGGCGAAACAGTGTACATGAATCACTGTTTCACATATTCCCTGTAACATATATATATATATATATATAATATATATATATATATATATATATATGATATATATATATATATATATCGAAGATCTCTTAAATGGTAGTAAATATATCCCCTGTGAGCGCATTTGCGATAAAGCTGGGTAATCAATCGAATTTCCTCAACGCTGTTTCAAAGGAAAATTCACTTTGAGTCAGCAACTTCGTTTTTTATGTTGCCATGACAAAAACAATTCAATCACTTTTCAATCACAATTCATAACGGTTTGGAATTAAACTGAAGTTAACTAAGCTTTTGCTGATGTTTTTATCCCTTCTAGAATTTTTATTTTCATTGAATTACTAGCTTTTATCAACTACTGACGTCTATATAAATTTTTAAAAGCGGCTTGAGCGTTTAATTCTAAGCATAAGAGATTGTCCAGATGCTTTATCAATTGAAATAAACTTTAGAATTTGAAAAAAAAAATTAATAATTTTTTCCAGCGGTAGCTATGGATGTGAACCGTCTACTGAAAGGAAACGCGGAGCTTCAAAAACAGTTGAGAAAAACAGCCACTCTTATGAGCGTTTTTCCACACTGAGCGTATGATATGCAAACGACAAGGGAAATAATACTTTGCATGATCCCATGAGTAGCACCTAATTTCCCTTAGTAATCAAATACTTGAGAAAGAATCAAGAAAACTGCAATGTTTGTTTTCCAGCAGTAAGATGCAATGCAACCAACTTCGTGTCGCCCCATTACAAGAGCAATTACTTCCATGTGAACGACTAGTAATGAACGTTACTCTCTGACTAATTGGTGTGCTTATTCTGACATTTCATGAAGTCATTCAACTCATTAAGACAAGTAGCTTTCATGTGGATCCCCTGTGATGAACATCGCTCGCTAATTTGTGTTCTTCCTTTGAGATCTTATGAAGTCATTATGGACCAATTATTCGATTTTACGAAGTACAAGTTCCGTGCGAAGAAGAATAATGTTTAGACAGTATTTCCATCATGATACATAAGAGAACGAAAATACCATCCTAATATTTGCAAAATGCTTTGTAAAGAATATACACTGGAACAGAAAGATTAGGTGTTTATCAACAACAGCAAAAATTACAATAATAATTAAAAAAAAATCATCATATTTCTGTGACCAACCACTATTATTGGGTCAAGGATATGACACTACAAATCTCTGTCGAGTTGTTAATACCCATGATAATCTCTGAGAAAATACATATAACGTCAACCATAACCTAGGTGACCCTCATATAATACTTTTACACTTGTTTGTGGAGCCTAAATTAAGTAGATTTGATTGAGGAAAATACTGATAGACGCTAAGGTGAAAAATGCCTCAGCTGGAGATATAAATCTCATCATCATTTGGTATCAGCAAATAATAGCAAGCTCGAGGAAGAGTACCAACACCTCCTAGGTAGTAGTAAGAGCAACTGAGACAAAATCGTTTGTCAGGATGTTAGGATGGAATAGGAATTGGGAGACCCAGGATTTACTAACAGAAGAATTTCATTATTTTGAAATCCGTTGTGAACGTACAAGAGCGGTTCTTATTTTTCCATTTATTATGTGATTATATTTTCAAGAATATTCTTTTTTTTTTATTTTATGAAGAAAAAGAATTATAACAACCTGTAAAGGCCTGAGATACGGATATAAACATTCCTGTTTCGCATTATGCAAACGATTTTTCTAAGTTTACTGGGAAATGTTTCATTTTTACTCGCTCTAATTACAGGAAGAGGGCCCTGTAATAGTAATAAAAAGCGGTTCCACCTTACTATATATTATCCTCAAAGTTACTCTTCGTTCGGGAATATTTCATCATTTCGTTTTAATCTTTGTGCTTGATGCAGACACTTGGCCCAGACGAAATATATTAACTTCTTTTTTTTTTTTGTCGAGGTGTTCAGTGAAGCTTTTAAAAAATAACTGCTTTAGAACCTGATTCATTGCAATGAGAATCTCATAGGTTTCATGGCACACAAAAGAAGTTACAGTCTTAGTCGCTCCTTCGAAGGGCAAAATATACTTTACATTTTTAAGCCCTCAAAATTTATACAAAAACTCCAAAGGTACTCTTAATTGTTAAGCAAAACCCATGAGTATATTATAGTGAACAATTATAACGTTTCATGTAAATCAGACGTAAAAAAATAATATCGACTTTCAAGTGACGACTGTCATGTCCAAGTTAAAGCAAATAGTTGTTGCCAGTAAACACCACAGGTATCCATTTGATTTTCCATCACGCTTGCCTTGTCGTACGATTAACAAATATATTTTGTGAAGAAAAAAAAAGAAGGGAAGATATTATTCATTACTCCCACACACTGGCAGAAAAATATTTTTCCAGAATAGTGTTCAGATAGTTTCTATTACTAATCCAATTACTAAGAAGGAATTTTTCTTTTAATTTATCATTAAATGTCTTGTAGACTTATCAATTTTAAAATAAGGAAGCAAAGTTAGAGGTAATTCGTAAATGACCCTGGTCTTTTTCTTCTTTTTTTTAATCAAAACTAGGCTATCGATATGAACCCGAGAAAACGGTATGACGTTTAACCAAACACAAGCGAGAAGGAAAAACATTACAGACAATAACAGAATATCGAAGACGAACCTGCATTTTGCAACAGTGGCAGTCTATTCACGGGATAATCCAGCATGACACAGCATATTAGAATTATTCTAAAGATTTTCACCCATTTCATATATAATCATCCATCAAGGCTCCTACCTCTTGTATTTCGTCCCTAAAGAAAAAGCCTGGCCAGTAAGCAAAAGTAAATCACTCAGCAGTTGTATCAGACTAAAAACAAAGTTTCCTTAGGTAACTGAGTTTACAAAGAAGTCGGAACCATTTGTGTGGACTAACTTTCTCCACGACTCACGTACGAGCAAATTCTTTCCTCTGGCGCTTGCGAAATTAAATAGATATGGCTGAATTAAATTTGTTTTCTTAATGAGTTAACTGAAAATTATTCAAGAATTAATCATGATTAATGATACCCTTTACGAGAATACAAGGTTAATTTAATTATTTAAGATAAAAAAAAATCCAAACCACATAGTTATTCAATGCCTTTATAAGGATACATGTGAATTACCTTGAGAGATTCAAGTATTTTATAAGTCCATTCAGCTATATATTATCTTATAACCTCAATTCTTTTTCCTATTTTTTCCCTGCAAGATTTAATATTACGTCACTCTATTTTATTTCAGAGCATGATTTGCTGTCCTACCTGACCTTTCTAGCAAAGTTTGGCCTATAAACCAAAGGTAGTCTTGATTTGTTGTGATCCAAGAAAATACTTCTTCAGCTGAAACCCTTTTGAACAGATTCAACACACTTTAATAAAAGCTAGAGGGATCCAACGAGAAATCATCCTGCATAGAAGGCAAGTTACAGGAAAAGGTGATAAATAGATAAATACGAGGGAATAAAAGATAAAACCGATATAGAGAAATTCAGGAGACGGCATCCGAAAACAAGAATGAATTTGGAGATCAGAAGATTCCCCAACTGCACTAGGCAAACTATTCCACGTTTTAGCTGCAACCAAGTTAAAACTCCTAAAAAACTGAATAGTATCAAACATGATACTATCAGATGTGGCTCGTTTAGATAGACTATCAGTTTATTGTCATGAAAATGTCCACATCTAGAGTGTTTAGAAATGTACCAAGTAAGTATTTTCGTATGTCTGCTTGTATAAGTGTGTGTGTGTGTGTGTGAGAGAGAGAGAGAGAGAGAGAGAGAGAGAGAGAGAGAGAGAGAGAGGAAGGTTCTATGAAGTTCTGGTTTCCAGGTACCGACAAGTGTGGATGAGGCCCTTACAGAATAAGGAAAGCATTACGAGGAACGCACAGGAATATTCCTGTGTTAGCACGTAAAACAGGAGACATTTCTCCGACAGATATTCTCCCCTCACACGTCACTACAGATGAGTGATGTACGACTGCGCAAAAGAAAATATTATTCACTTTCAAATGAAAGTCTTTATCGACATCGATCTGATATGTTGGCACATGCTGTATGATAAAACAGATCGTGTCTCATTGACATCATTTGGGGGCCTGAGAGAGAGAGAGAGAGAGAGAGAGAGAGAGAGAGAGAGAGAGAGAGAGAGAGAGAGAGAGAGAGAGCATAATCCTATGATTCGTGTAATCTCATAAGGAGCTCTAATGCCATTGGTCATATCGTAGCTGCCTTCGGTTATACCACTAATCATTTCATTAGTTCGTTTATTTGTTGAGTTTTACATCTTCTTTTGCATCTAATTCCTTTCGGGGTCGGTGTTAAAGACTCCATCTCAAACGGAATTTCAACATTTCCTTCTTGTTCTCACTCAAACATCATACTGGTCGGATCCATCTTGGCTGTCATTTTTCCCATAAACGTTTCGACGCTGCTTAAATTCCCATAAAGTATTCCTTAATCTTTTGATGCGGGACATAATTTCTAATTTAAGCATTGATAAAACTGAACGTAAATCCTTCGTGGCTCTTCGCGGGACCATTTGTCCCGAGTTTGACGAGCTGACGTAAGCCATTTTTTCCCATTCTGAGAAAATGGGCTTCAAAGATTCTGACATTATTCAGAGCTTCTAATTAACTCATCTTTTGAGGACATTTGATTTGAACATGAGACAACGCAGGACAGCAGAAGTTCTGACATGTTACAGGGTATCCAAAAGTGGGTCACTTTGGCTGGAAAACTCAAAACTATAAAAAAGGATTATAATTATGAAAAACCGCTAATATGACCCAAAGTTACATTTGCCTCTCTCTCTCTCTCTCTCTCTCTCTCTCTCTCTCTCTCTCTCTCTCTCTCTCTCTCTTTTCTTCTTCTTCTTCCTTTTTCGCGATATTTGCCTTATTCCCCTGAGCGATACCGGATGCAGAACATCATTATAATCTTCTGCCTGAAGTCAGAGGAAAGTGCGCTGCCCACATGTGAATGGAAAAACATAAATCAAAAGTGAATGTAAATACACCAACCATTTTCTTCCCTCTGGTAGGTATAAGGCCAGGAAAATAATGTCATTTAGTTACCGTGAACTAGTCCAAATTATTCTTGCATTTTACTTGTGTTATTCCGACCAATTTCATCAAGAGATCTTTATCGAGACTCATATTCACAATTGATCCCAGATCCCCTTCATCTGCCGAGAGCGACTAGATTCGCTGAACAGCAGAATCACCGATATGCATTAAATGTGCCTCGCTGTCGAAATTCTTAGATCCAGAGGTCCTCAATTCCTCACACCGCTGGACTGTGGAACAGCCTCCCAGAGGAAGTCGTGCAAATGGAACTTAAGACGTTCAAGCGAAGGCGCAATACATTACTATCCTTAGACTATTCTCCCTGCATCTTAATACGTTTTTATCATTGTTAATTTATTAACTAGTCTTTTTCCATTTTTAATAAGTGGGGTCTCTTTCTGTATTTCCCTTTACTTCGTCTCACTTCTTCCTAATGAACACCATATTCTTTGGAAGCTTGAATTTCGGCAATGGATTTAAAAATAAAAATAAAACCTGGAAATCTACACAGCCTCTGTGTTTTTTCATGGTCCCATAACGACATCCGTCTTTCAATGAACCAACGTAAAAGATTAACGCAGATAAAGACAGTGTACATCACCTAATAAATAATGTCAAAAGAAAGATAAAAAACTAAAATGATAAATTCTAAAGCAACTAAAGCAAATAAGAAAAAATTTCGATTGGCAAATAACCCCTAGAAAATACCGGTTTGCAATTATCCATTGTTGTTGTGTAGAAATGTCAGCTGAAATATTTATTTGATTCTCCGCCAAATGGCAGACAGGTTTCTCCATCTTACATCTGGCTGACGAAGAGGAATGAGGTCACAACAATAAGAAGCTGTGTGTAAGGAAGTCTGAAGGGACAGAAATGAGATCCCTACCGTCGATCTCAGACAGATTATGTGGGAGTAAGAGAGAAAGGGCGAGTTAATCTACAAACAAATGTTTAGTAACTAGTCAGTCGCGTGGACGCCCCAAAGCTGAGTCGACAATTAAACACTGGTCTTATGTTAGGGTACTGTACACTTAGTAGATCATTATATATAACTGTTTCCAGACCGACTGTGAGTAAAGAGAAATGAGTAGAAAATCCTCGAAAGCGAGAGAGAGAGAGAGAGAGAGTTACAAGCCTTGAATGTAAGAGGTTATGGTTCACGCATTATCACTGAAAAATTTATGTTAATTTTAGTGAAATACTCATTCAACTGGGTGCAGAGGAAGTATGGCTCATTTAGTTCTACGCGTATCAGTATAACTGTGAGGCAATTCGATTTTGCATGGTAGATTTTTCCTTTTAACTGCAGTCTCTCCAGATGAACAGTGTCGACTGAAGTACTCTAAATCATTTTAACGTATGTAATACAACCACCAAAGATCATTCGAATGCTAGAACTTTTCAAGATACTTAAGTCGTCTATCTTTCTGTGAAGGGCTTTAATTAAAGGGTCCTTGTAAACCACATCATATGGGTATAGGTATCAATACGGGTATGGGTTTAGATATGGGTATGGGTATGGGTATAGGTATGGATATGGGTATGGGTATTTGTATGGTACAGATATGGGTATGGGTATTTGTATGGTACAGATATGGGTATGGTATGGATATTGGTATAGGTATGGGAATGGTACGGATATGGGTATGGTATGGATATGGGTATGGTATAGATATAGGTATGGGTATGGTACAGCTACAGGCATGGGTATGGGTATGATACACATATGGGTATGGGTGTGAGTATGATACAGATATGGGTATTGGTATGGGTATAGGTATGAAACAAATATGGGTATAGGTATGGTACGGATATGATTTTGCTGCTAATTGTGTCTATTACGTTGATGACATAACCGCTGACAACAATATTCCATTCGCTTTGGAAACGGAACTCAATTATAAAGACAATAAGTCAATCAAGGAACGTAAGTGGATGTAATTCATTACGGTCCGTTATCTCGTTTTTCTTCGGTAGTGTTTGCCAAGATTTCGTCTTGGCAACTGTTTCCCCAGTTCATTATGTATGATGAGTCGAGAGGTGTTCTCTCATTACGTAATTGTGTTTTTTTTTTTTTTTTTTTTTTTTTTTTTTTTTTTTTTTTTTTTTTTTTTTTTTTTTGAGGGGGAAGGGGGACGCTTGGGGGATATCGCCTGAGATAATATCAATAGACGCTGGATTTTACGACCCGTCTCCTGTTTGTCTAAACGCAGCGTATTATGAAATAACCACATTATCTTATATACTTTGTCTTGGCGTAGATCATTACATCCCATATGATTAAATATGGGAAACCTTAATTAACAATCAGCCATTTGCATTCAGTTAACAAACAACTGCACCCTTTACTCTTCCTAATGAATTTGCGATTTCAAAACGGCAAATAATTTCTTCTTACTTAAATCACCTCTAATATGAACAACATCTCGCTTGAAGACGTTGTGGGAAATATGAGACCGGAGATTAAAATTAAAAATCTCTGTCCTCACATTAATCTTGAATATTTTATTGTTCACCCGAATCTACGAGATTTGGAAAATCACTTCTCTGTCACTGGATTCCAGATAGATTTTCGGGATTAGTGTTCAGAAATTGCACGGATTCTGGCTGGAATCCAGAAGTTATCTTAATATTATATCTAAGGATTAAATTATTCAGCCAGGAATTTGGCCCCTCGCAAGGAATGCTTGAGATGAAGGAAAATGGAAGAACAGAGAGAGAGAGAGAGAGAGAGACTTTCTTTGGGGATTCTGTATCTCACCTTATTAGAGTCTACACATTCCGGTAATTGGATTTGGCGATTATGATGATATATATTCCTTCTGAATGGTCAAGCTTTCACTTATCTCCCACCTCCGCTTCGTAATTCTACCTAACGATCTTTCATTGCGCGAATGTCAGGTCTGGCATCAATAAAAGGACAACACGTCATGATTATTCACAATGGAAAAAAAAAAAAAAAAAAAAAAAAAAAAAAAAAAAAACATCCTCCTGGACAAGCGTGTAAAGACGGACAGGTAGACCTGATAAAGTCTTGTATATTTTATTTGAATTTCTTCCCAATAGCCCGCTAGAGGTTGAATTGTAACTGGTATAACTGTGGCGTATATGCAATTGTTAATACAGTAATACGATACGAAGTAAAGCCTAAACTTACAGGTTTGTCCTTTAAATGAGATAAAGACTATGATTGAGGCCCTTGGTCATAAATTATCGAGCGTTAATTTTGATGTCAAAGATGAAAAAGAAAAAAAAAATTGTATTTTCAAATGTAAATATCTAACCCAAATCCTAATTCAGAAAGAAACAGCAAAGGGATTCGCATGCAACAAATATATTGCAAAAAAAATGCTTTTAAAAAAGAACGTTATACCATCAGTGTTATACAACCTCATACACATTTAGTACAAGAATTATTAAAAAATAATTATTGGCTCAAGAAAGAAACTGAATGGCTACGACATACCAAATACGAATGCAAAAGATTTCCTTCTATTCATCATTCTTGTTTGTCAGACCCGTTCTCATGTGACAAAAGAAGCATCAAAATGGTTGGACAACAAAGGGGTCCTCTTCCTCACTAGCAACAACAAAAAGACCACTTTTCCGTCGGTTTCACTATTCAATTCCGAAACAGAGCCCAACAAGGAGCTCAAAATGATGTACTTTGACGTACTAGGTGCAGTATTGACTTTGTTAAAATTCTCATGTCGTAATGGAAATTTCAATGCGTCCGCATTTTTTCAACATTCATAACAAAAAAAAAAAAAAAAAAAAAAAAAAAAAAAAAAAAAAAAAAAAAAAAAAAAAAAAAAAAAAAAAAAACCTCCGTGTTAAGAAGGCTAACTGGGTTTCGCTTCATTTACATGGTCAGTAGAGAGAAAAAGGTCTGGATATTCCCATTCGACCACACCTACGATGGGGCAGTGACAACAAGAAAGAAAAAAAAGAGAGAGAGAGAGAGAGAGAGAGAGAGAGAGAGAGAGAGAGAGAGAGAGTACTTAGAACATGATATTCGCTATGAAAACTATACGTTGCTAACCGAGCCTCAGCCGAAATGCTATCTGTCCATAAAAAGGTCTCAATCGTCCAGATCTCAATTAGACACAAAGTCATCTCTCTGATGTATCTGACTTTATAAAGATGAATATCATCTTGACTACTCTTACATCTCTGAAAAGGCGCTTTTTACTGCAAGTACTCTGCAAATAATTTTAACTCTGCAATCAATATACTCATTCGAAGCTTTGCCCCTTAGACACCTTTCTGCATTTCCTGCAACCTTTGCTTGGCTCACACAACTTTATTTTTTTATTTTTGTTTGTTTGTTTGTCGTTATCGGAACTTAGACAAACCTCTTTCCTTGTCTATTTCCCATAACTCGTATTCTCCGCTGTCTGATCAGTCTGCCACTCCCATTCATTCGTCATCTACACTAATATCAGCTAATATACCTTGCTGCTCACATTTGTACCCTAAGTAATTTGGACTCCAACATTCTGCAAAATAATGCCAAATTTCAAGGACACTTAACAAGGCAGTAATCTCGTTACGAAAAAGGATCACAAGGGATGAAAGTGATGTCGAAGATGCACAAAATGGAATAGAGTATACAGAAAAATTTAGATGATGAAGGAAAAGGGTCCGAAAGGCGTAACAGGAAGATAATCTCGCAGTTGCACTATGAAACAATTGTTGGGAAAAGGTTGAGGAAAGTAAGATGGAAGAAAGAGAATATGAGCGGAAGTACAGTAAAATGAATGAAAGGGGTTGCAGCTAGGGGACAAAGGGACAGTACAAAGCTTAAGTAATACCTACGGTGCACCGCATGGGATGCACCGACTGCACTAACCCCACCACTGAAGTCGAAGATGTAAAGAGAAATGAATGATTATGAGAGTAAACGAATGAGAATGAAGAGCGTCGTTGCAGCCAAACGTGAAATGAGATGGAGGCATCTGACGGGAAATGGAATGCACCCATTGCTGTCTTGGCTCTTATTGACATTCCTCTGCCTTGCTTGATCAACGAGAACCTTTGAATTGTGAAATAAAATGGTCCGCGTGCGAGTCTCTTGAAGAGAGAGAGAGTAAGAAAAGATAAGAACATGATCTGGTAAATGGAGGGAAGAACAAGGGACGAGAAAGATAATTTACGTGAAGAACATGAGTCCCAGTTATTTCATTTCCTCAAGTGAGAGAAAGACCGAGGGAGAGGTGGAAGGGGTCGAGGGGAGAGGAAATCTTCTGAGCTTCAAAAAGTGTTGGTTGAAGAGCATTAAAGCATCGTCAAAGTGCGCTCAGCATTCTTCTATAACCGTTGCCCAGAACACCTTTTTCATATATAGTATTTTCAAAGTGTTTCTCTATTCTTTTTTTTTTTTTTCGTTTCTGCTATGCCAGTGGAAGGGTTTTGTCCGAAATGCTATCCAAATATGTCTATTTACATTACAAAGAAAGTTCGGCACTGCTAATTCCTCCCAAACATTAAATCTCAAACGTTTCAGGAAAATCGTTTTCAGAGCGTGAACTGAGACAAGTTTGCATTTAAATCAAGTCCATTGTTAGAATTATAAGTCCATGATTCTCCTTCCAGGGACAGAAGCAAAATATTTCCGATATGTCTTGATTCCTCGTGACGAAGAGAGCACCGGCTTCTTTGGGAGCTCGTATATTTGTGCTGGGTACGTCAGGATGTAATTATCTTGGAGGCCTTCGTCAGGGGAAGACTGTCGTGAGGCAAGTTGTTTATTTGTGAGGCTCGGTGGGAGGAAGAGGTTGTAAAATCTCTCTCTCTCTCTCTCTCTCTCTCTCTCTCTCTCCTGCAAGTCCGCCACAAGGCTATAATATGAATACTCTCTCTCTCTCCCTCTCTCTCTCTCTCTCTCGCTCTCTCTCTCTCTCTCACACACACTTCCCTAGTCCGTCACGATGTTATAATTCCAACTCTCTCTCTCTCTCTCTCTCTCTCTCTCTCTCTCTCTCTCTCTCTCTCTCCAAGTCTGTCAGGATACGATACTTTGAATGTCAAAATATGTTCCCTTTAATCAACTAACAGACGGTGTTTTTCATTACTCAGAATGACTTCCTTTCCTCGTCTATACAGCGAACACTTGTTTAACTGGAGGAGGAGAGACAATTGGGACTGAAAATGTGTCGTATTATTCAAATACTTGATAACGAATAAGTCTTCAAGGGTCCCGCACATGCTACCTTCTCTGAATACCTAACTGCTCTCTCTCTCTCTCTCTCTCTCTCTCTCTCTCTCTCTCTCTCTCTCTCTCTCTCTCTCTCTCATTTTGTTTACTTTGTCCGCCGTTCAATCCTTATTAAAGGCGCCAAGGAATGAAAATTCCTTTGGAATTAAGTTCAGGAAATCCAAAGGAAATATAGATATAAAACATTTTGGCGATGAGACTGCAACCTTTTACTTTGTAGATGATTCCTTTACACATCAAGTTCATCAGTTTGAAAGTGAACTTTGAGAAAACTTGAGTTATCCATTTTTTTTTCAAAACAGTACAGACATCACTGGAATGTTGCAAACTTTCATTGCTCCTCCCAACATCATTCTTATCCGCGGAAAAACAATTGTATTTGAAGTTATTCCTAACGAAGAGAAATGCATTTATCCCCCACAGTGACAGTGTTTGGGGAGACCCATTTTCCCTGCATTAATTAAAGTCTCCTCATTGAAATTCCAAAAAGAGAGATGTTGTTCGCTTATTTTTTATCGGGTAATGGGGAAAAATATTTTTTTAAAAAATCTTTTCATAGTTGTGATTAGTGGAGACAATGAAAACCTGCCACAAGAACTTGTTTTCTGCACATTTTCGTTTCGTTTGAAAGTGAAATGGTCGATTGTGTTTTAAGACAAAATTTAATGAATGTGATGATATCCTTTCAGGTACCTTCCTAATGTCATGGAGGACTCTTTTCCGCACATAAATCAATCAGGAGAACTTAGTATTTTTCAGATCAAAGAGTTCGATAACTGAGCCTTTCTCTCTGCCACGTAGCTCTTCTCCTCTTGCCATTCCAGGCGTCTGTAGACTACAGTGCTTTCAAAAGCCAATTTATACCTTCCGATGCAGTTACATTCCACCTCACTTGATTTTGTGCTTTTTTTTTCTGTAAGTGTAAGAGCTATAGTAGATTCACATCAAGCGTGCATCTGATGTCTAGGCCAGTCCCTTACGACGCTCCTGATTGGCTGTTGATAAGCCAATCACAGGGCTGGAAACCCTCAGTCTCCATCGAGAGTTCACATAGGCAGGATGTATGTTGCTCCTCTCCTGAGGGATACTTTTAAAAGCCGTATCCCTCAGGAGAGATGGAACATACATCCTGCCCATGTGAACTCTCTAGAGAGAGACTGAGAGTTTCCAGCCCTGCGATTGGCTTATCAGCAGCCAAACAGGAGCGTCGTAAGGGACTGGCCTAGACATCAGATGCACGCTTGATGTGAATCTACTATAGCTGCTCTGGGATGTGCTTGTCATTGTCAACTGGATATAAATAAAAGGTTGCAACGTATTAATGTTCACGAATTAATGAGGCTGACATTACATTTCCGTCTTTCGGGTTAACTCCATCTCCTGCATCCTCTATATTATTATTATTATTATTATTATTATTATTATTATTATTATTATTATTATTATTATTATTATTATTATTATTATTATTATTATTATTATTATTATTATTCAGCAGATGAAACCTGTTCATATGGAACAAGCCCACCAAAGGGGCCACTGACTTGAAGTTCAAGTTCACAAAGAATACGGTGTTCATATAAGAGATCACTATTCCATACAACTAAAAACATAACTCGTTGGGAAAATTATATAAGGCTCCTTGAACGGAAACACAACATTAAGCCTGACATTACTTTAAAAATCGTTATCATCCGCATCGTAATAAAACGAAGAGCAGTCAGCGTCACTGCCAGGGCATTGCTTTATGTGTTATAAAAAAAAATGCGCGGAGGATTCTTCGGCGCAATCGATTTTTCTGTACAGCGTATAATGCTGTTGATCAGCGCCCATGAAACTTTCAGCCACGGCCCGGTGGTGGCTTGTCCTTCAGTGTTGTCATACGTACGATTGTGGCTAAACTTAACCTTGAATCAAATAAAAACTAACGTGACTAGAGTGATGCAATTTGATATGTTAGATGGCTGAAAGGTGCATGATCAACATACCAATTTGCAACCCTCTAGCCTCAGTAGTTTTCAAGATTAGAGGGCGGACAGAAAAATCCATCTGAATAGTTTTCTTTTACAGAAAATTAAGTCAAAATATCACGAATATTAGAGTGTTGTCAAAAAGAACTTCTTAAAATAAATATTTGTGTTAACATCAAAATAAACCAAAGTGAAAAATGAGATTTATTTCACTTTAGTGTTACTCCATTTGAACAAAAATAAAAGCCCATTTGTTTCGTTCTTCCATCCAAATGATTACGGTTTTATCACGAAACGCATTTTTATATCACACTCACTCTCCAGTGACTGAAAATGATCTTGGAAAATAAATATCCAATGCTGAGGATATTCAATACAATTTCTTGTTGCGCCTAATTCCGGATTTCAGCGAAGCACTCTTGAATCAACACGAGAAGAGTCAGTAGCTGTCTGGGGAAAAGCCGGACCATTTTACGCTTTCAATTTGGGGATACTCAGGCACCGGAGGCGTTAATTTTGAGGTTCCAAATCTGTTTCTTTTCAGACCCAAATTCAGGCAGAAGGTCATGCCATTCCCCAGGTCCTGAGAGTGGACGAGACCAGCTTTACAATTTACAGTCAGAAAATTTTATTTTAGTATGTCCTCTTTCTTTTTGCTCTCCATTCGGACTGAAAATTTTTAGGGAAGTGGATTAAAAGATTTGACTTCATATGGATTAAAAAGATTGATACTAAAAAAGTAAGCTTACTAGCAATAAATTCGTCTTCTATTGTAAGTTAACATGCTTTGATTGGTTCCAGATGTGCTAATTTATTAGAACAGGAAGATTTTTACTCACTCCGACTGAATATATTGAATGAAATGTGAATTAATGTGACCCAATACATTCCCATTCGAAATACCCAGTTTTTGCTATCAATTTATGGCTTAATTTATCATCGCTGATTCATGATTTTCCCTGCTTGATTTCTCTAATCTTAAAGGAGCGTGATAGTTTAAAAAAAAAAACTTTAGATATCACAAGATATATTCAGGTTAAACGTTTGTGTATGCATGCGTATTTGTATATACATATATATGTATTATATACATACATACATACATATATATATATATATATATATATATATATATATATACATATATATATATATATATATATATATATATATATATATATATAGATATGTATAGTATATTATATACTATATATATATATATATATATATATATATATATATATATATATATATATATATATATATATATATATATATTCATACACTCACATAATATAATGTGTGTGTGTATGGACTGAAAGAAAGAGAGGGCAAAGATACCCTTCCAGAATTTCCTATCATCTACTATTCATAAACTATGATAAGATTCGTAGAACGCTGTCTTATGGCGGTAACTTAACCCTCTCATCCATCATAAGTGTCACCCAGGCTGCCGGGGGGCTTAATGTAGCGCGTATCACGCAACCAAACAATGTTTGTTTATTCGATGCACAAACACACAAAGGCCTCTGTCAACAGACGCTGGGAGTCAATACGGGGTCGAATTGCGATGAGCAATAACAACAAGAATGACAAGGACATCGAGGGGAACAAGGTTGAAGAAGAGGGAGAAAAAAAATAAGTAGAAGAATATAAAAGCAATTTGATTCGGCTTCCCTTTCATAACAAAAACTCATTTCAATTAGAAGTCAAATGACAGAGGGAAAGGAACACCTGGAAGGGCTCGTTCGGGACGTATAATATCTCGGTTCCCTGCAGATAAGGCTTAATGGTTAACGACACTCCCCACTAACGAACTAGTGTTTTACTCTCTCTCTCTCTCTCTCTCTCTCTCTCTCTCTCTCTCTCTCTCTCTCTCTCTGCATTATTACCAATATTAAATGAAGGAGAAAACACGCAAACCATCATAGTGATGAATGCGCAGGGTTTAGTTACGAGTAACTCAAAAAGAAAAATAGAGTACTTAGAAGAACTAACCCGAATTGAAAAGAAAATAGATATAATGAATATAAGTGAAACCTGGTATTACCAAGAGACTGGGAATGATGATCAAATAAAAGGGTTCCAAACTTATAGATCAGATAGAAAAAATAGGAATCAAGGGGGAACCGCAATATATGGGAAAGACAAAAAACAAGGAAAAATATATGAGAAATATAGTAACTCAGAATGTGAACTAATAGCGGTAGAATTTGAATCTGAAAAATTAATGAACATAGTAATATATACACCTCCTAATACTAAAGAGTTTGGCTTAATAATAGAAAAATTGGATGATATATGTAGAAATCACAAGGACTGGACTATTCTCATATCTGGAGACTTTAACTTTCCTTTCGTAGACTGGAAAGAACGAATAGGAGATTGTGGTTGTATTTATACATATAAAAAAGAGTAATAGTAGTGCAGAAAATAAGAGGCAATTCAAAAAGCTATTAGATATGTTACTAGAATACAACATTCAACAAATAAATCACCTGCAAACAAGAAAGGAAAATACTTTAGACCTAGTATTTGTGAACGAGGTGAATTATGTTAAAGAAATAATAGTTTATAATGCGAGTATTTCAGACCATAATGTCATAGAATTAACAGTCCATTCCAAAGCAAGTGAAAACAGAGATAAGCAAGAAATGAACAAGTGGGAAGGATATGGAAAATACAACTTCTACAGTAAAAATATAAAATGGTCAGAAATAAATGAAGAGTTAAACAAAGATTGGGATAACATTTTCGTAAGTGATTGACAATAGAAAGGGTAAATACGGAGTTATTATATAATATATTAGAGAAAATAGTGGATAAATATATACCGAAGAAGAAAAGTAAACATCAGTCATGCATACCAAGAGACAGAAGGATCTTGTTCGAGAAAATCAGAAAGTGGAAAAAAGGATTATATAATCAAAAGAAAATGAAAAACGGGACTTGGAAGAAAAAACCCTAATGAATATCAAGCAAAACCCCAAACTATTATACTCATACACGAAAAAGATGAATAAAAGAAGAATAGAAATAGGCCCTCTAAGAATTGAAGGGAGATTAACGAATGAAAAAAATGAAATATGCAACATATTGGCAGAACGATATAAAGAGAGAATTCACCCCTAGAATAGATAATGAAGATAATGATATAGAAGTAACGGGACGAAAATAAAAAAGTTGAATATCCAGCTGACATAGATATTAATGAAGCTGATATTGTGCAGGCTATTAATGAAATTAAAAATGGAGCTGCAGCAGGGCCTGATGTAGTTCCTGCTATTTTGTTAAAGAAAGTAGTTCATTCTATTTCAAAGCCACTTGCAATATTATTAAGACAAAGTGTAGATACAGGCAAGATTTATGATGAGCACAAATTAGCATATATTACCCCTACTTTCAAAAGTGGATCAAGACTAGAGGCAAGTAATTATAGGCCTGTGAGTCTAACATCACATATTATGAAAGTGTATGAAAGGGTAATGAAGAAAAATATTATGAAACATTTAATAGATTAATAGTGCCCAAAACTATACCAGGAAAAATAAGGAAAGCACACAGGACATTAATCCACTGCGTACCAGCATCGATAATGCAGCGTCTATTCAATGCGTTGCCAGCTCATCTGAGGAATATATCAGGAGTGAGCGTAGATGTGTTTAAGAATAAGCTCGACAAATATCTAAACTGCATCCCAGACCATCCAAGATTGGAAGATGCAAAATATACCGGAAGATGTACTAGCAACTCTCTGGTAGACATTAGAGGTGCCTCACATGAGGGACCTGGGGCAACCCGAACAAAATGTAAGGCCTGCAAGGTAAGGCGTTTCCTCACTGAGGAGCAAAAGAGGATGAAATACAACTGAGCGTGATTGGAGTTTGGTGAAACTCCAATTCCCCTTTTTGCACTTTTTCTGTCTAATCTTCAAAAAAGTTGATGATGAAAGGCCTGAAAAGATACATAATGAACATCATAAAGGCGAAATCGCACAACCTTCCCTTAAGGTGGTGTTCCTCACAATCACTGGTAACAGGAAAGATACACAACGTGTTCAGAAACGATAATAAGTGACCTAATTTTATTTCGTTAGTAAGGCGGACAAGCAAACTGTTCCGATAAAACTGGAAATAAGTTCATTATTCTGCTCAAAATAGGTGACCATTGTCTCGATGAAAATTATATTCAACACATAAACAGACACACACACACATATATCTATCTATCTATATAATATATATATATATATATATATATATATATATATATATATATATATATATATATATATACATATATATATATATATATATATATATATATATTATATTTATATATATATATATATATATATATATATATATATATATATATATATATATATATATATATATATATATATATATATTTATATAGAGAGAGAGAGAGAGAGAGAGAGAGAGAGAGAGAGAGAGAGAGAGAGAGAGAGAGAGAGAGAGAGAGAGTTCCTATTTTATTTAATAATAATCATATCAATTCACCCTTTAACCTTCCCTTTTCAATCTTGCTTGCTCACACGAAACGCAATCAGCCTGTCTGGAATTTTTACCTTCATGTTCACGCTTTTGTCAAAGTTTTAATGATACGTGAACTTTTGGCTAAAGTTTACGCTTTAATATCTTGCAAGAATATGTCCTGCAAATAAACATCTAATTATTTTGTAAAAGGCTTAAAAACTCAAACATTTCCCTTCTATACCCAAATGAGGAAGTGTATTCATTATTATATTTTCCATTAATTGTATAGCCAAAGAAAACTTGGTAAAGCTATCAAATAAACATCTAATTATTTTGTAAAAGGCTTAAAAACTCAAACATTTCCCTTCTATACCCAAATGAGGAAGTGTATTCATTATTATATTTTCCATTAATTGTATAGCCAAAGAAAACTTGGTAAAGCTATCATTAACATATGTTAGAAATTCGGCATAAATAGAACGTATAGAACCTGTTGTTTTGAGATACACAATTAGACCAGTAACATATATTTATGGGAAAATAAAAATATCCATAAAACATCACCAAGTAACGTGTCATTTTTTTAAATATTGCCAAACTCTCTCTCTCTCTCTCTCTCTCTCTCTCTCTCTCTCTCACACACACACACACACACAGACACACACACACGCACACGCCAAGCATATTTTTGAGAACCCTTTGAGTAACGCGCGGAAAATATATAATTCATTTGAAATGTCCGTTACACCAGATGAAAAAATGACGCATAAAACCTGTAAACAACATTGATGTTATAGGTCGTCGAGTAGAAGAGTGGGGAGAATTCCCCTTTCTGCATTCCAACAATACCTCACCGTATTTGTATTCAAGAGTAAGTGATTATTTGCAATCCATTATCAAGGTCTGGTGAGACTCGATTTGTTTTGCTCATATTCGCTCTCTCTCTCTCTCTCTCTCTCTCTCTCTCTCTCTCTCTCTCTCTCTCTCTCTTTCGGGAAAGCAAAGTGTGATGAGAGGACGTATGCAAATCCTTTAGGAGTCTTCCTCTTGTGTTTACTGATATCACAATAACTGCGCTACAAACTAAATAGTTTTTACAACTTTATTTGGCGACGAAATAGAATGCGTGGAAATCTAACCTACATAATCTCTCTCTCTCTCTTCCGAGCGATCGATAGATGCAATTGCTCCAATTAAAGTCATACTGCGACGAACAAAAAATAAAAGAAAAAACAAAACAAGCATTGTTTGTGAGAAGCACTGCTGCATCATTTACCTAACGTTGCACGAAAGAAAAACATTTCGTGTCACGAGATAAGGAAAGAGATCAAATGCTTGAACGCTGAACCCTTCTTGAAAAAACGAGAGAAAACCGAGAGAGGAGAAAGCACTGACTCTAGCCGGTCAGTTGCCGACTTCTTAGGCTTCTTCCTTTGGTTCCGGAATGTAGTGTTACTTGGTGCCCAAAAACAAAAGGGCCATCATTAGAACCCCCTTTCCCCCCCTCGAATTCAGGCGATATTTTTGTTCCTTTGGTGCACGAATCTCGAGAATGGATGTGTGGTCATTAGGTTTTTCTTTTTCCTGAAATCCTGTTACTTAATTTAGTATAGGAAATTTTGTCGCATCCAAGCAGCCAGTTTTGCTTGTTAGGTGATGCTGTACAAAAATGCAGAACGATATATATAGTATATATGTATATATATATATATATATATATATATATATATATATATATATATATATATATATATATATATATATTAGTATATATATATATATATATATATATATATATATATATATATATATATGAATAATTATCACATCGAACCGTGATCCATTTATATATCAATTCAAGCTACAAATGTCCTTTAATATCTAAATTCACTTTACCTCCCAAAATGATATATTTTCATATATGTACCAGAAGGGGAATTTTTTAATTGATAATAATTTCGTCCCCCCATGGGATCGAACCACCGTCCAAGTGGACGGGGACGAAATCAGGACAGTCAGTGACGCTATCCAATCAGCCAACAGAGACGCTATAAGTTCATATCGATTCTGACCTTACAAATCACCCTCGATCTGAGTGCAATAAAACCCAAAAACATGCTATGGATGAGATACGTGGATGACATACTAACATTTTGGGATAATAAGTGGGGTAATTTTAATGAATTCCTCTCAAATTAAACGCATTAGTGCCCAGCATTAAATTTAAAGTTGAATGGGAAACAGACAACAAAATTCCTTTTCTTGATGTTTTAATAATCAGAGACACGACAGAATACAATTTACCATACAGAAAACCAACGTTCTCACTTTCATATATTCACTACTTTAGCTATCATGACAATACTATCAAGATAGGTGTAGCTAGCAACCTATTCTTAAGAGCCTTACGAATTTGTTCCCCAGATTTCCTGGAAAAAGAATTTGAACTAATTCGCAAGCAACTTTCATCTTTAAAGTATCCTGACCATATAATTGAGAAAGCAATTCAAAAAGCAAACGTAATTTTCTACCGACCCCCTAAAGACAAGACCAGAGACACACCCAACAATAAAATAAAAAATTCCCCACCTGGAGACGATTAAGAGAGTAACTCACACCTTGGGAAATCCAACCCTTTTGCATTTACCTACCCAAATACCTTAGCCAAATCCCTGATTAACGTCCAACAAAAGACATCTCCCAAAGACTCTGGGGTATATGAGATCCCATGCCATGACTGTGACCAATCTTACATCGGATTTACAGGTAAATCACTTCCCCAGAGATTAATACAACACAAACGGTCAGTTAGGTATGGACAACAGAACTCGGCTATTTTCAACCATATAAATGAACATAACCATAGAATAAACTGGAATATGTCACGTGTAATTTATAGCAGCAACTGCCGGTACAAGAGTCAAATGATGGAATCGGCCTTAATAAAAGAGAAGCAGGTAATGAACATCTCAAAAGGGAATTGGATATCAGATATCGTCGACGCAGTGTTCATTCAACCAACACTTAAGAAGATTAAAGGAAGATTATCAGCGGGGGTGACCTAAATTGGCTTACTTGTGGACGAATCTCTTGGTATAAATACCACCTTTTCTGTAAACTTTTCTCATTCATATACCTGAAGAGAGAGACAGCAGTCTCTGAAATATAGTACTTTTCTCTCTACATTTTGGTGTTTTTATGGGCTCCTTTTATTAGATATATATTATATATATATATATATATATATATATATATATATATATATATATATATATATATATATATATATTAAGAAATAAATATATTGGAAAACTTTTAAATACCTTGGTTAATTCCTGTATATTTTTTAGATAAAACAGTACATAAGATACGGATAAATGCATCAAAAGAGTCATCTGTGTCAGCAAAGAATTATGCGCTCTTACTAAACAGATTTTCCAGTGGAAGTGATGAGATATGATTCAGCTAACCAATTTGAAGCAATAATGACAATAAAAGCATGACGGAAACGCATTAATCATAGGTATTGAAACCAGACTGAGAGCCCAACAGGATATCGATATACTTTCTAGTAATTGTTGCAATAATGGCGAGAGAAATGGTATTAGCTCTCAAATATTCACGAAGCAGTACTAAAGGTTAATGTCCTCCGCGTCAAAGGAGATTGAGTTTTCCGCAGTGGATTTTTTTGAGGATGCCATAGCGTGGTCACAGTTGCCGAGTGTGAAAAGTCAATCAACACTCGAGTGGCCTTGGGTCAAATTTGCAGTAATTGAAATCTCTACGCGTAACGAAAGAGAAAGAGAGAGAGAGAGAGGGGAACTATGTCAGTGGGAAACAGCTCAGGGTCTTCATTCAGTATTCAACACTATTCCTTATTAAGCCCTAGCCCCTACCCTCAGCCAGCCAACCAGCGCCCCAGAGAAGATAAAGAAAGACTAACAGATCTCAAGATGAAACCTGACCATATATATAAATATATAAACAAAGACTATGCTTCCATAAAGTATCAGCTGAAAGTAACAGCGTCTCTCGCTCCTAGAAAACTGGGAATCAAACTATACTTTTAGTCACAGGCCCACACCCGCTGGGAAAGTATCTATCAATCTCACCTCTTCACATCTAATTGCCTGGTAATCCAAAAGACCGGCCCTTGCTTCCTGGGTATCTCCGGGTTGATATGAATGGCCTTCCATTCCGCTGTGCTCTGAGGCTCTTACCATAATTCTCTTACATTAGAACGTTTTCAAACATGGCCGCTTTGCCAGGAGCTAAAACTTTTAAGAGGAGAGCAATTTTCATCCCAGACCCTTCCAGTAAACGCTGTGAAATGTGAAATATTTTCAGCTTTTTTATGCTGTTTGGGGACCCTGGTCTTCAGTATAATCCAAGGATTTTGTGATAGTAGATCTATCCATCCAATTATATATATATAAATAAAATATATATATATAATATATCCTATATAATATATATATATATATATATTATTATATAAATAAATATAAGTTATATATATAAATATATAAAGTGAGTTATAAATAAATATATTATTATAATAATATATAATAATTATATATTTAATATATATATATATATATTATAATATATAAATATAAGTATATAATATATATAACTATATATATATATATAAATATATTATATTATTAACTATATAATACTTATAAATATATAAAGTTATTTAATATATATTATCTATATAATATATATTATATTATAAATATAAGAGTATATATATACAATTATGATATAATATATATATATATATATATATTATATATATATTATAATATAATTATATTATATATTATATATATAAGATATATATATATATAATATATATATATATAGATATTATATATATATATATATATATTATATATATATATATATATATTTATAAATATATATATATATATATATATTATATATATATACTAATATATATATATATATATATATATATATATAAAATATATATATATATATATATATATATATATATATATATATATATATATAGTATATTATATATAAGATATAATATATATATATATATATATATATATATATATATATTTTATATATATGTATATCTTACAAGTGTGTAATGTTAAGTGAAATCACATATCACATCTTGCTTGGAAACAAGCGTAGCTGTAGGGGCAGCTTACTAGAGCGAAGGAATTCGAATACGCAAGCAGTTTAACCGAGAGATCACTCACCCTGTCGTTGGGCATGTACATTCGTTTGTACGGATGTTACAGGCCTAATAGTCCAAGGCACTTGTGAAAGTGACATTCTTTGCAGCGAACACTAAGAGGTCAGGTGGTACACGCCGAGTGTCGGGAGAGAAAGCCCCATCGTAAAGGTAGGACATATCTTGTAAAGACTTCGAAAACCGTTACCTTTGAAAAAAGAGAGAGAGGTGTGAAACACTCTCTTTACGTGAATACTTTGAAAAGAGTGATGTGTGAAGTGTATCTTTTATCCATTATTATCTTTATTACAGATGGGTCCTATTCCATGGCTAATTTAGAGACCGGATTCTCTAACCTGACTATGTTAAATGAATTTATTGACATTTTGGGTCTGGGAGTGAATTCTTAGTCAGGAGGGTAGAATGTTAACTTACTGGTTTCTTTATGGGCAGATTTGGGTTTTCTGTCATTATGACTTGTTAATCATTTTGTTCTATTTTATATTTAACTGCTTTGGATAATTTGTGTAGTTTAATGAAAAGGCGGGGGGGTAAGATATATATGTACAAAATATACACATATATGTTTGTATGTATGTATGTATGTATGTATGTATGTATGTATGTATGTATGTGTGGAAGTGTGAGAAATAAAAGACCTCCGGAACTTAGGAGAAGTTCGACAGCAAGGCACATTTGCTGCATATTCGTACTGCTGTTCTGCAAATCTGGTTGCACCCGGAAGGGAAAGAGGATCTGGGATCAGTCAATTTCCAATTTTAGCCAATTGTCAATCTACGTACAGTGGTGCTCAAATCTCATGCGACATGATTCTTTTTGTATCGTCCAGATTCTCAGACTCAACGTGATGTTGCCAAGTAGCGTTATATTTTTTTTTCTAATGTCATACATGTCGAAAAGTTTGTAAATTCACAGCTAGCCCTATTTTCCTTATGGTTATATAAATATGATCCCTTTTATGCATTGGTATCATTCGTAATCTGTGTGATTTGAACTGATTTTCTTTTTTTACGCTGCTAAGTTCAAAATGCGGTGTGATAAGGTTAGCTGTGGCCATCAATGAAAAAGCACACTTTACATGCTCCTCGGAATGGTCAACATAAAACTACGCCTGCTGCATTGACAGTAGACTAATAAGCTCAACAGTCATAACAAAACATATTTCAACGTAGGAATATGAATTTAAAACAAGTTTTCTTTGAATGTTGAAGCTTTCGGCTGTGTTTAAGCTGCCTGTATGTTGCAAAATGTTTTATAGGCCTAAAAAAATAATCAAGCCTTCTGAGATATAATCTGTTATTAATGAATTTATTTGTAGAGATTATCTGTTTTTTGACGAATACAACGGGAATATGAATTACCAACCAATTTCTTTGAATGTTGAAGTTTTTTAGGCTGCGTTTACGCTGCCTATATGTTGCAAAATGAATTATAGGGGCCTAAAAGAATAATCTAAGCCTTATGAGATATAATGTTACTAATGTTTTTATTTGTAGAGATTACCTGTTCTTTGAGAAATATAAGATGATGATTTTGATTATATGGAGATGACTATTAATCGAAATATCAAAAGTATTAATATCAAGGCGTATGGAACACTTGTTTTTCAACTGGTTTAAAATATTATTTCTTAAAAGTCCTTCTCCTCGCTTTTGGTGTATAATTTATCCTTTCATAAGGTAACTTGAAGAACAAGAATGTGTATAAATTTTAATAGAGAGATGTGACTTTTAATTGTCAAGTAAAGAAATCTAACACCTAGCCTAAGAATAATATCTTGGCTTTGACAAAAGAATAATTGCATGGGCGAATATTTACTTGTATGCCATAATTTTTTAAATATTTAAGAATTATAGCAATCAATTCTGTATGAAAATCCAAATATTCCTGTAACACATATAAAATAAGTGTCTTCAAGATAATTTTATTGTCGCTACTCAGTGTAGACCTACTTATGTTACACCGGGTGGTGGTTGTTGCACCGACACAATTGATACGTCACAAACGCTCCGCTCACATGTTGATATTGGTGGGCGCATTCTACTTTTGTATATACATATTTACATATTTTTCAGCATTGAGATGTAAAAGCAATCTAATAGGACTATTTTAAATTTTATGTTGACTTTGGAAGCATTAAGAATGTTATGACCATTTGTTTTTCGTTTTTTTTTTTATTTAACATTTGAACTGATGCTTGATGACGACTTCATTTTGGTCCAAATGCTTCAGCGGTGTGTGAACGAAAGTTTTGAAAATGTTTCGAAGAGTTTTTTTTCTGAATTGCTACACGTGACATTTTCTTACAGTTTTTGACATATAGGTGACAGAATTTCACTCTTGTGAAAACATAATTATGTACCATATTGTATGCAATAATCGCGTTTCCGCATTGAAATAATAGATAAATATGGAGCTTGCTATGTTGCCAGTTAGTGAATTTTGAACGAAATCTTATGGAATCATGTTGCATGAGATTCGAGCATCACTGTACTTTAATTTAAATGGGAAAATGGATCCTAACGACAAAGGATGAATTCTTGACGTGTTGACATAATTATTCTTTCTAAAGCTCCCCACTTGGATGTACACGGCTCCTATAGCCTTAGGCATTTCACAATTCTACCGCCTTCCATTCATTGCCCTTCCGAGAAATATCTCTTTCTGTGATGAGAATAAACAAGACCTAACTCTCTCTTTCATAGGACGGAGGTTGAGAAGGTTAGAGTGACCTACAACTTTGTATACCCAGTGAGTGAGAAAGAGAGAGTGTGTGCGCGTTTACTTGTAATATAAAAGAAGATTGATACAATAAAAATGATCGTCATTGTTCTTGAATCTAATCAGGACAAAAATTATTTTTAATGTCTTTATCGACGCTATTAATTTCAGCACGAATGCCAGTCTCAAATTTCAATTAGGTTAACGAATGTAAGTCAAGTATTTAAACGCAAAGGAGAAAGGGAGAGAGTGACTCTCTGCACTATAAACTATTAGGTTTGCAAAAATATTGTAATAAATTTGAGAAAACGAAATTTCAGAAACGTGATCTGCACTAAATTCAGGAGTCCAGGCCTCATGGTGATCAAAATTTAGAAACGAAACAACAGTAGATAAAACTAAACAAGCAACGGAAAAAGTTGTGCAAAGTAAAATGTCAAATCAAATTTTTTTTTATTAAAAACACAAGAATAAAACAAAAGACCCTCTGCTATCAGTAGGAGCATTCTGTACAAATAAGAGTCCATAATGGGAGAAGATCCATTTTCTTTCATGATATCACATGCGCCCTCCATCCTCAAATACGTTTCTCCTCTCTTCGATTGCTTTTGTTTGCAATGCATCCACCCACTCAGAGATTTCCAGAGCATCAGGAAGACTTTTAGGACACCAGAAATATTTTAAGGCACAGAAAAGACTTTTAGGACACCAGGGAAAATTTTCAAGGCACGGAGAAGACTTTTTAGAACACCAGGAAGATTTTCAGAGCAGCAGGGAGACTTTCTAAGAACAAATTAGATTTTCGGAATATAAGGAAGACTTTCATAGCATCGGGAAGACTTTCAGAATAACATCAGGAAGACTTTCAGAGCGTCAGAAAGACTTTTAGAACACCAGGAAGACTTTTAGAAAACCAAAAGATTTTCAGAGCGTCAGGGAGACTTTCAATGCATCAGGGGAGGACTCTTCCAAAGCACAAGAAAGCTTTTCAGAGTACAATGAAAACTTTCAGAGCATCATGAAGACTTTCAGAGCATTAGGAAGGCTTTCAGAGAATGAGGGAGGTCTAGTGTCGTCCTTCTACAGGAGTTTCGAAGACATCTTCAAAAAAAAAAAATGAAAATCACGAATAAAAATAAAATTAAACCTCTGCTCTCTCTCTCTCTCTCTCTCTCTCTCTCTCTCTCTCTCTCTCTCTCTCTCATAATCCTGACTAGTATTTTCTCTACTATCTGGAATGTGTAAATAGTTCTTCGTAATATTTATAAGTAAATATGAATATTCTCTCGCTCTCTCTCTCTCTCTCTCTCTCTCTCTCTCTCTCTCTCTCTCTCTCTCTCTCTTATTATAATCGTGAATAGTACTTTTCTCTCCTATCTGGAATGTGTAAATAGTTCTTCGTAATATTTATAAGTAAATATGAATGTTCTCTCTCTCTTCTCTCTCTCTCTCTCTCTCTCTCTCTCTCCTCTCATGCTCTCTCTCATGAAAGTAATAGCTAGTGTTAACAAGAAAGAGAATAAAAAAACCTATATAACATTGACTCCCTTCTGGATGACGTGTGATAACTCTATGAAACATTTCTCAACATAGTGAAAGAAAGCATCTGAAAACGTAGCTATAACGGAATAAAGTAATTAATCCTTTATTAATTACAAGTGGAAGGGAATAATTTTATGACTGGTGAACGATTTATCAATGAATTTTGAGTACATTATTGGTTGAAAAACAATCAGAAAATGACTCCCCTATGCAAGTTAAGATAAAATAGGACGGAGGTTGA